>NW_020271635.1:2204194-2804194 GCF_002803265.2 Melanaphis sacchari
CTTTAAGTCACTTATGACTAACTCAGTATCCCATATTCAAGCTTTGTTTTTTATTGAAATTAATGTAGATACTGTGATGAGTGATATATTTTGCCTTTTTAGTTAACTATTGGAAGAAGCGCAAAAAAATTGTAATAAATATTTTAAAAACATTTAAAGAAATGATGCAAGGAAAATGTCTAAATCTATATTATTATTATTATTATTATTATCTATAATTTCTGAAACAACCATATAGACATCTCTTATGTTCTATAAATCACATTTTTTCTTGTTTTATTAAGGTTTGTAAGTTATGGAAAATTAATATTCTTCCCTTTTAAAAAAGCTGAGGACTGGAATAAATATAATAAGAATATTAAACATTTAAAATAAGATAAATATAATATTAATAAAAAAATATTACATAATGTTTATATTTCTTTTGTATGTGTATACATTTTGAGAGAAACAAAATATTATATTTTAATTTTATGTTATTGAAATATATTTAATGCATACATAAATAACAAATGAACATTTTTTATTCTAAAATATTTAGTTTCCAATTTTTGTCAGATTTTATTTTTAAAGGGCTCAAAAGAATTGCATCTGAAAACAAATTATAAATATATTATATTCATTAATTTATTATTCATCAATTTTGTTACTTGTATTTATATTATTATTAGTTACCTTCTATAATTTGTTCAGTTTCATTCTAAAAATAAAATAATAATACACATTTGTAATTAATCATAATTTAATTAATAGTCAGTAACATAGAAGGTGTAAAATACTTACAAAAATCGGCCAAACAGTTGATTTGTGATGAAAAATAGAAGTCTGAAAGGATTCCAATGTTGTTTGTAAAGTATGACCTATATCGAATTCTTCAAATCTCACAAGTAATAAACTTATAATTTTTACATTATCTATTAAAAAAAAAATATATATTATTCCATTTTATTCAAGAGGGAACACTGCTATAAAAACTATAGAGAACAATATTTTTGAGGGTCTGACAAATAGGTTTTATATTTTACTATTATTTGACTTAAAAAATAAAAATAATTTTTTAGTAAATTTAGATAGATATAAATTATTTAAAAGCAATATTTAACAAATTGTTGTGTTAAACACTCAAAAATATTATTCTTTCTAATTTTTGTTATGGGCAATTTTACTTTAGGAATAATTAAAAATATTAAAAAAAAAACAATGCTGCAATTTTTCCATGTTAGATATATGTTAAAGAGAGGGAACAAATAATGCATTAATATCCTTTTGAGGAAAAAAATATTTTAAAATTAAAAAATAACCTTTAAAATTTTCAAACTTTTCAATAATTTGTTTCATGGTCAAAACTATTGTGGGTTCTTCTCGAAAATTGCCTTTTTTCAAATTCCACATTTTACGTTGCTGTTTACGGGCACTTCTACAACTAGTTCGAGTGCTATAAATTAAAGCATAGTATGAAAAATAAGTTAAAGTAGTTAAGTAGATTAATAAATAAATTCTACCTTGATGTACGATAAGATGATACACTACTAATTTCTGAACTTGTATCATTTAAGTTATCTATAAGATCACAATATAAAACATATTTATTTAAAAATTAAATATTTAATTGTACAAAATATTACCATAGGGGGTTGTTTCATTAGCATTTTCTTTTCTTACTTCAACTAAACGTTTAGCTAGAGAAACAAAATTTTCATTTTGTGAATTAATATCAGAAATGAGATTTTGAGCAGTATTTAAACAAGACGATTTAATACATTTTTCTGAAAAATATAATAATTAACAGTTAAATATGTGTAAATATTTAACAATCTTAAAACATACCTAAATCACTATCAAGTAATGATCTAGATCGAGCTAAATATAATGCGTGAGTATAATCTTGAGCTTTGATGCAATAATCCACAGCTAATTTAGAATCCTTCAACTCAAACTCAGCAAAATCAGCAGCTTCTCTGAACTTTAAGGTAGATGATAAAGTAGATAAAATGTTTGCTTTAATTTTTTTAATTTCTGAGTCACTAAACAATAATAATTTATATACATATTTATGATATAAGATGATTATGTAAAATAAAAAAATAATTATAATGATTGTAATAGTGTTATTTACTCCAAATTTAGTTCATAAGATAATTCTAAAGATTCTTTCCAAAATCCAGCTTTTAAATAAGAACCAATAGCCTTATTCCGTTCAATACTTTGGTTGTATATTAAGGCTGCATATTTATAATCCATTTTAGAATACAATAAATCCGCAAAATGTTTTGCAATTGTTTTATATCTACAAAATAAAAATAATATATGTATATAATAAATTAATAAAAAAAAATCTTACATCAATTTAAAAATAACCATATGGTTTAATTTTTATTCAATAGCTGGATTAGAATATTTCAATTATATTTTTATTTTCATAAAAATTATATTTTAAGTAAATCAAGAATGGTAATAGATCATATCTTTGATTTTAATATGTAAGGATTAATAAAAGTTATTTTGACTTACTCATTTTGATCTCTATTAAATAATGTTAATGAATAAGAATAGAGGTTGTTATCTATAATATATTTCAAACATTTTTCAAACTGCCCTCCACAATTAATTAAATTCTTTAAGGCCAATTCTTTATTTCCTAATTTATCATCAATCGTAAAACGCATGAAATGAAATTCCATTTTTTCTAATTCTTTTAAAAATGGTACATACTCTTTTGGATCGAGTTGAGAATTATCTAATAATATAATGTATAAATAAATTAGTAAAAATTATACAAAAGTATTGAAACGCATAAACTAATTGAGTATGAAAAATGCTTACTTATAATTTTCATGGCCATTTCTAAATTATATTCAGCAAGTGATGCTTTATACAATTGATCAACATCAACTAAGAATAATAAGTGTTTTAAATAGTCATTATTCATTGATGCCAAATTTAATGCTAAATCAAAACGTTTTAATTTTACATAACACCCAAGCAATGGAAAAGCATATTTATCTTTGTCAAGTTTTTCCAAAGTATTCATTAAACTTGAACATATAGTGAACACTTTATTATCTAATTCATCAACATTGTTTTCTTGAAATTGAGAAGCATAAACAGTATTCAAGTAATTTTTGTCTTCTAATTCAGTTACAAATAAACTTATCCAAGATGGATCTTTTACTTGAATGATAAATTCATTTAGATCATTAATAAACTTTAAAGAATCTAAATCGCATAATACATTAAGATTTATACGCTCCTTGCGTAAAAGATCAAATGCTATTAAATATTTTCGATCTTGAATAAGTTCAACAGCAGATAAAATTGTTAAAGGTCTTGGCTTAATTGTTTCTAAATTACCTCTTGGTAATTGTAATATAACCGAATTACCAGTTACCGTTATAATTTTTGAACCAGATTCAACTCGTCGATGATATTGATCATTATTATCCTGAAACATGTATTGAATTTAACTTATGAGTTTTATATTAGCCAATATTTTTTTATTACTTTAGTAGGATGTATATTATGTGCAATCAGCCTTTGATTCAATGTGGCAGCTAGAATAAAAGGATACCGAATACAGAATGATCCTATGTTATTTAGAATCACTTTATCATTTTCAAAAAGTCTTTTGGATACACCTAGAGCATATATTTTATTGTCCATTACACTTAAATGTGTGCATTCTTCGGGTAAATAAAGATAAGGATCAATTATATCCAATTCTTCGTTCCACAATAATAATTGTCCATTTGATAGCTGAATTAGAGCTCCTTTAGTATGATTCAGAATTGTTACAACTGGTAGCTCAACATTATATTTAGTTCTATAAATAAATAAATAACATAACTTTCTATTAATAAAATACAAATTTTTTATAGCATTTACATATGTTTGAAACTGTCATCGATTTTAGCAACACATATATGATGAATGCTTCCAACCTCTGATAAACTAAATATAATAGTATTTTCGTTTAACCAAAACCAGTGATTAAATATTCCAAACATATTTGGTACTTTGTAAATAGTATCTAAAAATATTAAATAAAACAATATTTAATTATAAGTAATTTTAGATTAAATAAAAAATACAATTTACAAAAATTAAATTTTTGAAAAGCATTATTACTTTAATTCAAATTACTTTCAAATATTTAAATTTCAATAAAAATATATTACTTTTATCATTGATTATAGAATTCTATAATCAATGCTTTTATATAGTATTACTTACTATTTTTTACATAACATTCTTCCTTATAATGATAAAAATGGACAGTCTGATCAGAAGTAATGATACAAATATCATTTCCATTTCTACTGTAAGAATAAAAATTGAAAATAAATCATACTATTTTTATTAAGTATTATAAATTGTTATCCAATTTATTGGTATATCACACAATTTTATTTAATTATCTGGATATTACAATACGCAATAATTCAAGTATGCCATATGACGTAAAATTCAGATTTATTTAGAGAACTAAAATTAATATTCAACAATCATTGTTTGTCTATTAATAATATGTATTTCAAAAAAAAAAAAATGAATTATTTTTTTATATTTATTATGTGGCAAAATATTTAAAGATGATGCTGTTGAAGAAAATATTTCAACAAATTATTTACAATTCATCTGGTTAACAGATATTTAGGTATTTTCTTTACTATTATTTTGATAAATATTTGAAATTAAAGTAATATAAATATTTAGAATTATAGTATAATATAATATATTGTACATACTAACACAAAATATAATGTTTCTTTTATTATTGAACACTTTTATTTTAAAATGTATTAAAAGATTTTACTTTTTTGAATGACTACATAAATTTTTCATAATATATATTTCAATACACAAAAATAAAAATTTAGATGAGTAGTTTTAGTCATATATATATTAAGTTTTGGTGAGCAAGTACTAGATCAACATTTTGTGGAGTACCTATACTACTCTATACCCTGTTAAGTTATAACTCATTAATGACTCTTCCAAATTTTGATTTTTATGTAATTTTATTTATACTTCAAAATATATTTTGCTTCATAATTTATTTAAAAAAAATATTGTTTTACTTAGACTGAAATTTATATAAGTGAAATATAAATAAAATTTGAAATAATCAGCTATTCAATTAAAGAACGATTTAGTATATAATATATATTATCACATATTAATAAATACTTATTTCAAGCAATAATTTTTTAGTCTTATAAATTTACAACCTATAAAACATAACATTTGAAATATTTCATTAACAGCTAGTAAACCAAAAAAAAAATTTTAGGATTGACATAATTTAAAAATATTACAGGAGTAAAATAATATTATTATTTAAAAATAAACTCAAATATTTATCGAAATAAGAATACACTTTATTATAAAATTATTATTAAACACATTTCAATCACAATTTCTTTTTATTTTTTTTTTTTTGTACAGTTTATTACGCTTATTATGATAATACTATAATACAATTTAAGTATAATTAAAATAAAATGAATCAGTCAAATCTGAGTTATTCATATCAATCTAGTTAGTGACCATCAACCTTGGAGCGATGTTCATTGACATTAATTCTTGGAATAATAATTTTGCTGCATATGGTAATTTAACTTGTGAAATCTGAGTTTTATTTTTACATCCCTTGCACTCAAAGGTATTATTTCTTAGATTGGCAATTGCAATTAAGCCACAGAAATTACATATATGTATACGGTAGGGGTCAGATACTTCGAATAAACGTTCACGTAAAAATTGTGCAGCTCCATGTGCTATTTGACAATCTCGTTCCATCTCACCAAAACGTAATCCACCATCCCTAAAAAATTAAAATTAATTTAATATTGAAATAATATAGTATTTAAATTATAAAATCTTAAAATCTTACCTTGCTCTTCCCTCCATAGGTTGCCGTACTAAAATTTGAACGGGTCCTCTTGCTCTTGAATGTATCTTATCATCTACCATGTGCTTAAGACGTTGATAATAAGTTGGTCCTAAGAATATTTGAGCGTTAATTTTTCTTCCAGAAAAGCCATTATACATAACTTCATTTCCTCGTAGATGATAACCATATTCTTGTAATAAAGTTGAAATTTTTTGTACATTTACAGCATCATTAAATGGTGTAGCATCACCAATTTCTCCTTTATTTGCTGACACTTTTCCTTGTAAGCACTCAATTAAATGTCCAATTGTCATACGAGATGGGATAGCATGAGGATTAATAATAATATCAGGTGTAATGCCTTCACAAGTGAAAGGCATATCTTCTTGTCTATATTGTATTCCACATGTTCCTTTTTGACCGTGCCTCGAAGCAAATTTATCACCAATTTGAGGTATTCTTTCAGAGCGAACTCGTATCTTACAAAATTTGTAACCTTCCGAGTTTAATGTTAATAAAACTTGATCAATGAGACCAGTTTCACTGTTTCTTAAAAATGTACTGCAATCTCGTTTAGAATATTTTTTTGTAGTTCCTTCGAGTTCATCTTCATTATCTGGAAGTGTCATTGTTTTGCCAATAATAACATCATCACCAGATACTCTGAGACCAGGAGATATTATACCATCATCATCTAACTTATCATAAATGGCATTTCTCATGCCTTGACATGATTGGCGATTTGGTTTTTCAAATACCTCTTCTTGATCTCCAATTCGTTTTGATTCAGAATCTTTATAAGAACGGAAAAATACAGATCGGAAGAATCCTCTTTCTACTGCAGAAGCATTCAATATTACACTATCTTCTTGATTATAACCAGTATAACATAAAATTGCTACAATAGAATTAATACCAGCTGGCAGTTCTCTGAAACGTAAATATTCCATAGATCTTGTTGTTACAAGAGGCTTATGTGGATAATAAAGAACATGAGCTAAGGTATCCATACGAACATGATAATTGGTTATGTAAACACCCATGGCTTGTTTACCCATAGCACTTTGGTATGTATTCCTAGGACTCTGATTGTGATCAGGGAATGGAATGATGGATGCACATACTCCCAATATCATAGCTGGATGAATTTCACAATGTGTGTAAGTTGTACAGTATGCATATTCTTTTTCTTGTCTTAAATCATCAGGTGACATGGCAATCATTGTTGTTTCTTCTTCCAAAGTATCAATATATTCAACTACACCATTAGATACAAGCACTTGCCATCCATAATTGTTATAATCGCGCTCTTTTAAGCTATCAATATGACGTTTTTTTAGCAATAATTTTCCATTTTCAACAATTAACAATGGTCGACAAATACGACCAGCATCTGTATAAATTCTTATTTCACGGTCACGTATATCACGAATAATACTAACTTCACTTACAATGATGTCCATTTGTCGTCGAAGTTTTCTCAAAGTACCCATAAGTTGTTCAGGATCACGATGAATACCAACCCAACATCCATTTACAAATATTTTAGTGGCATCTACAATTGCTGAAGGAGCAATTTCTTCTAAATTTTCCATACTCCATTCTTCTAAAAATTCTAAAATTGGAGATGGCTGAGAGCCAACAGATATATAAGCCATTAATGCAAGATTTTTTACCAAACCAACAGCAGCTCCTTCTGGGGTTTCTGCAGGACATAACATGCCCCATAGAGTATTATGCAACTGCCTAGGTTTTGCTAATTTACCATCTCGCCCAATTGGAGAATTTACACGTCTTAAATGTGACAATGTTGAGGCAAATGTAAGTCTATTTAATACCTGCGATACACCAGCCCTTGCTTGATGGGCCTTTTTTTGATCACCCCAATTTCCTGTAGCTAATGAATACCTTAGACCATCAGTTATAAGTTTTGTTTTAATTGCTAGATCTAAGTTAAAATCTTTTCCACGATCAATGAATTTTTGTGCATACATACGTACTTCTTTCATTAAATTTTTGAACAATCCTCTAAATAAAAATGCCAATAAAGGTCCAGCTAAATCCAAACGTTTGTTACCATAATGATCTCTGTCATCCAATTCACGTCTACCAAGTGAAGCCAAAAGAAGACGATGAACCATATATCCCAAGAAATAAGCTTTTTTAGTTTCACAAAAATCTGACACACCTACATGAGGTAACATTTCTTTTTGAAGGATTTCTCTAGCATACTTAATACGTTTATCTTTTGTCACTCCGGGTCTTGCTCCACGAGAACCAATAAAATTTAATGCAACATTTTGTTCTTGAATTACAAAAGCTTCATCTAAAGACGGTTTTACCATTTCCATCATTTCTGGGTCATCAAAATCATAAATTATATGTTCCAATATATCACGATCGGCTACAAATCCTAAAGCTCTAAAGACAATCATGATAGGTATTTCTTGTTTAATATATGGCAATATTGCAATTATCCTTTGGCCAATTGCAGATTTTTTTATACTTTGACCACCACGAGCCATCATATTAACCCAAAGAGTAGAAGTTGGACGAGATGAATGTTCCAAACAAGACCTTATTTCAGCCTTAAATGCATATTTTCCATCTTTCATACTAAAAACATATACAGTATTTGTAGCCATTTTTTCCTGAGCGATTAATACTTTTTCAGATCCGTTTATAATAAAATAACCACCAGGATCTAATGGACATTCATTTAACTCAGTCAAATCACGATCATTTAATCCAAATAGTAGACAATACGTGGACCTTAACATTATAGGTATTTTACCTATAAATGATTTAGAATGTTGAGTGACAACTGGTTCTTCACCATCTTTAATTACAGTTTTTGTAATATCTACATAAAGTGGAGCAGAATATGTTAAATTACGTAACCTAGCTTCATTAGGCATCATAGGAGATGGTGAACCATCTTTTTCCCAATGAGTAGGTTTAGATAAGTAAATCTGTTCAAACTTAATTTGATATTTAGTAGGAGTATCAATTTCACCATGTGTATGTTGTGATTCAGCTTGTAATTCAATTTGAGGAGAATCTTCTACAATACGCTGAACGGACATTTGAATAAATTCATCAAACGAATCCAATTGTTGTCTTACAAGACCTTTTTCATCGAAATAAGAATTGATTACTATCCAGCAAGCTTCTTGCCAAAGCTCGCTTGAAATTTCTTCGGTCTCCTCTTCTTCCTCATATTCATCATCGCCCAAGTCGTACATATTTAATAAAATGTCCTTTTATAAATTTAATTTATAACTACTTAGTAAAATAAAGTATCTTACAGAAATAATTACAAGTTAGAACGCGTTTACCGTTTGAAAATATTTAACAATAATCATTATTCATTTACACACAACATTCGACCCATAGTTTATTATCAAGACAAAATATAACAAATTCCAAAGAGTATATATAAATTTTTAGGTTATATAAAAATGGCTATGATAAAATACGCGGCCATATTTGAAAAATTACGCAAAAATAAAATCTTGCATATTATGGAATAGATTCAATAAATTAACAAATATTAAAACTAAATTTAATTTATGACCAGTAGTGTACTGAAGTTAGGAGGGGGGGATAATTCCTTCCATGAAAAAATAACTGTAATTACTTTTATTGTAGAATGGAATTATTATTTTTTTGCTACCTCCTTTAACCTCCTCCCCCACCAACACCAATAAACCAGTCCTACATACACCACTGGTTTTTAAAAAACTGTAGCGGTTGCAACCGTCAAGATGAACTAGACGAGTAATACAAACATTTTAATAAGCTGAACTATTTTCTAAATATAATGATTTATCTTGAATAGTTATTTAATTCAATATTATTATAGCAACATAATACAAATTAAAATATTTTTAAATTATGAATAAATTAAGCAATTAAAATCGATATTCAGTGTTCATTAGTCTAAAATGTTTAAACTTTATCAAAAACACATAATGGCAAGTTTTTTATTTTCATATTTAAATTTTATTTCACTATTATATTCAACAATTAAAATATTGAGTTTGAATTCACAAGAATAAAATGATAATTTGAAAAATATTAATTGTATAAAAAATAAAATAGTTATGATATAACTGGTAAGGTTAAAGAATGAAAATACAGGAATATATTTAAAACATTGAAAGGAATGTTGGAAGATTTAAAAAGGATGCAACACTTGGGCAGATAGAGGTAATAATTTGGAAAAGAAGTAGATGAGATGATAGAACTTTGCGGACTGAGGAGCTGATGCATAGTATACAAATTTAAGAGAGTGGACAGTAAGTTATTTAATGAAAGTGAAATAGAGTGAAGGCCTTGAAAGTTAAAATACAGAAATGTATGTTGATTAATAAAAACTATTTATGTGTTAATTAAATTATTTAAATTTATTTATAATTTAAATATTGGCTAGTTTAATATCACATACAACTTTATTTATAGATTTGTTTAAGATAATGGAAACATTTCAACCCATATTTATTTTAATATTTTACCAAACAAGTTTTTAGCCAGTAATTTTAATTATTATATATTGTACTCTAAAATTAATTTAGCTGAACTCTGAAAGAAACTAATAGATAAAAGCTATACTATGATACATAATACTATTACCAGTGATATTGATAATGCGTACATGATACATTACCATGTTTATAGAAATATATTAAAGAACTTTTATAATCAAAATATCTTACCTTTGATTGTTAGGCAAATAAAGTACACTGTCCACAGGAGATTCTATAGTTAATTTAACATCAAACATTGGAGGTGGTATTATGACTTGTTTAAATGGTGTTAGTAAAACTGAACCTAAAAAACCAAATAGAAAATAAAAAAATTCCATCAATTCATCAATTAAATAATAAAAATAATAATATTCTTACAGTAATCTATAACAGCAACCCAGTCTTCAGTTCCTGGACTTGAAGTACACAAAGTTTCAGTCCAATAAAGTATGTAGTAATTACCGTTGTTAGTAATTAATTGTAAACTATTGTCCAATAACCACTTCGCAGTAATTATTTTATTTTCAATTGTCATCCATTTTTTTATCTGCCATGCATAATTTGTGCACGATAAAAATAATAAATAATTATTGTCTAAATCAGTACACTGAATACATAATATTGAAGAATCATGGTTCCACAACAACTGCTGTACCTGTCATTTGTAAAGAGATAAAAAAAAAAATATATACAAATTAGTATAATAATAAATTATAATATTTATAAATATTTACTAACATTAATTGTAGATGGAATTTCAAAGTCCCCATGTTTAAGTCCATTTTTTTCCATAAAACTAATAAAATATTTATCATTTGTATGTTGAGAGAATGATAAAAGTTCTTTAGTAGTTTTCCAATTTAATACAGCTTCCACTCCTAAATCAAAATAACAATAAAAATAAAAGAAAGTTTACATTATGCCTTAAATAATGGTAGGGTGTTCTACCTGAGAGAGGTTCACTTATATACTGTAGAATTCCATCCCTATTAAAAATTTTAATAGATCTCAAATTAACAACTTTATCAAGAAATCCGATTGCAAATAATAAACTGTCCGGTCTCCAGCAGATATTTATTGAATCATTACAATTGTCACCATCTCCAACAACTTCTTTGACTACTCTTTTGTCTTTGCCTTCTGATCCATGAAATTGTGTTTCTTTTTTTCCCCAGCCAACATTTACCAATAACTTTTCTGAAAGTTCAACCTTAATAATGTTGAAACTGTTTAAAATTTCGAAACAATCTGTCACCAATGTTATATGTTCTTGGCCTGTCAATAGAACAATTCGTTCAAAGTCAGGACTGCACAGTATATTGGAGACTACATCTTCACACTTGTATGCGATTTCTACAATATTTTCTTGTATCAATAATACATCGCCATTTGAACAACCAACCACAAAGGAATCCCACGGTTCGTAGTATGCATATGATGTAATCTTGATATTGTCGGAGTTCGTGGTAATGTATACATCTGATGTAGATAGATTTACCACAAGACGAGGTTGACCGTTTAAGTTTAAACGCCAAATGGCGCTATCGGTCGAGTAACATAATTCACCGTTGGAAATTATCTGAACCGATGTAGCGTCTTTTAACTGTTCAACATGCACTACACTAGACTTGTGCAGCTTAAGATTTTTCATACTGAACTCGTTTTAAAAATTTTAATATTCAATTTAGAGTCTTTATGACTTTATTACTTTAATTAAAAAATTATAAATATGAATCTGAAGTCTTCACTATCTTATCACACATAGCGCACACGTGAATAATATTTGTATTTGATAACAATATATTATTATTATTATAGATATAAAGAGGAATAATATTGTGTTATGGTTACAGATATTTATAATATATATCCATAGCCATAGGCCTATAAACTGTATATATCTGTGATTATAGTGCTTTAGCGTAACCTTTTAGGTTACCATCTATTCTATGACATTCTGAGGCTTTGAACCAAAGACCATGGAAGCGATAATAGAGTGTAACCATTGATAAGAATAAAGTCAATTTAATTCTTCAGTCCTTCCATCGATTGTGTTTTGTTCGTTCTGTTGTGTTGAACAGTTGTTTTTTTCGATTCATCTTTAAGAAGTTATTTTTGTTTTCAAATTTATAGAACACCACAAATCACAATATAATTTAGCTATTTTTTTTTTTTGTGTGTCGTAATAACCATAGGCTCACTTTCTAAACTATGGACAAGGACAACAATACAAACGAAAATGATACTGTAGATTCTGAACAACTGTTCTTTAAGATTAATAACAAACAAGTTGTGTTTAAAACTGACAAGCGAACTGTTGAGAAACTAGACGATGGTATGTTCAGAAATGTATATAATAATTTTGATAAATATTCCAATTTTCTTATAATATTGATATTTGATGTATTACTGAATGTTCCCCGTATAATCCTGTTTATGTAAAGCCCTAACTTTTTATTTTAAGTATTGATGACAACTTTTGATATAAATGTTGGGTCATAATATTTTTTATTAAAAAAAAAGTCAATGAACTATCAACATGGATTTATAATATTTAGGTTTACATTTCTGAAATATATCTAATATCACTATATTTAGTTTGTGTTACAACTTAGAATATATTAATTATGTAGTAATCATAGTTAAAGAAGATATTTCATTTTATAAAAAAAATAATTAAAAATCTTATTACCTAAAATTTTACTTGCATATATTTTCATTATTTATTATTTTTTTTTTTTACATTAATATATTTCTTTATAAATACATTACACAGAGATAAAGAATATCATATTTACTCCTTTAAATCCTTTAAGTTTGTGGTGGATAGAGAGTTAATGTTTATATTGTATATTGTGCAGAAATTAAAGATAAAATAAACTTATCAAATACTATTATATATTTACATTACAATAAGTTAGATTGACAGTAAGTATATTCGAAATATACACACAACAATATCAGCTGGTTATGTCATTCATCTATTTTAATTACTTCAATTAATAGTTATTCATCTCTTTTAATTACTTTAATTAATAGTATATAAAAGTATATAAAACCATCTATGAAAAAAATATAATAAAAACTAACTACATCAAGAATACAGAGTCTTAGTAGATTAATTAATTTCTTTACTATGAACAGTACATTTTTTTTTTTTTTTTAGAAGTATCTAACTGGGAGAATACTTAAATGCATATAATTAAATTTTGTTGAATCTTCAAACAAGTTTTCATTAGAATTATTCTTAATATATTATTTTTATTGAATCGCAAAATTTTTAAATAACTATCTTAATACCTTTCCATTTAAAAAGCTTATATTGAAAAATAGATTTTTTAAAAAGCAAAATAGATAGTATGTAAAGTATCTAATGGTAGTAAATCTCTAAGTTTGACAAATGTATAAGATAAGGACTGAATCTTTCCAACTAGATTATTCATATGTAGGTTCCATCTTAAGTTATTTTCAAATATATTACCTAAATCACGGATTTTTGGTACTTATTCTACTTGTACATAATTATTCATAATGCAATTAAAATAACTTTTATAGTAATGAATTAATACTGAAAATATATATGTATTAAATTTATTTATTGAGAATTTCATGTACATTGTTGTTGTCTAAATTCATCATTAACTAACTCTCTCACTAATACTTTTAATTGTTAAAACTAATCGTAGGTTTGTTATGGACCTCTTCCCACAAATTTTAGAAAATATCAGATTGAATCATCAGTGTAGGTTATCAATTTACCATCAATAGTTAAGTCAGACTGCGATTAAAATAATAATAATATATATGATTCATATTTATTAAATAAATAGTTAAATAAATGTATATCTATTAAGATTTTTTAAATTTTATGTATAAGTTAAGGAAAATTATTGTATTGCATTTTTAGAAGAGGTGTTGATGAACTATATTAAAGCTATAATTAATTCAAGAATGTTAATGTCAAATGGCCGAAATTTAATCAATTATCCAGTAAATATTACAAGAACGGATGATTTGGATACATCTAGTTCATTTATTGAATTAGAAGTTTCTACTATTGTACAAGATGATGGTGTTGAAGAACTTCATTGCGCTCTTTTAAATGAGTATGTATTAGTTTATTTGGTATTTTGGTGCCTATATTTATTTAATATGTGCATTTATTAACTGTTATGTTATAAGACAATATTTTTAATTTATTCCATATTGTTAAAGTAGTAAAAATTTGAAAGAAATATGTACAGAATGAAATAATTTTTCTTATTTTTAGTGGATCCTTAAATGAAACCAAACCTTCAGTTGAATTTAAATCTGTTATTGAAAATCAAAATGATGCAGAAATCAGTCCATGGAATGAATCATTAATAAATGAAACTTACATTCCTGATAGTAGTAGTGAGTAAATTTTATTTTCTACCCTACCCAATTTGGTAAATAATTTATTTTACATAATAATAAAATTCACTTTAATTATAATTAATTTATGTATGGAACATTAATAATTAAAATTAACAATTCAATGTTTAGTGCCAGCTTTAAAATGGTCTACAGAAATGACATCTTTATTGATTGCTTTACGTGGAAGTCTTAATGAAGAATTTAATTCATCAAAATATAAATTTAAATTATGGGAACTGATTGCACGACGAATGAGTAGTAGCATGCCTTCGGTGAAAGTTACTGCTAAAGATTGCGATGACAAGTGGAGAAATATTGCTGCTACATACCGTAAAAATATTGAAAGAATTAAATACATGGGAGATTTTAGTGTACGGTGGGAACATTTTTCTGCTATGGATGAAATTCTTAGAGGTACTGATGAATTAAAAATACCAGACTCCTATATTGAGGTGGACAAAATGATTGATCCTGTAAATAGGACTTCTGAAGTTGACATCGATATTGATGCAGAAAAGTATATTAATTTTTTTTTAATAACTATTAACAATGTTGTAAAGTATTTGAATACATTTTTTTATTTTAACATCCTATAAACTATTTGAAATAGAAACAAAAGTTTAATTCAAATTAATATTCATGTTTGATTATTTATTTAAATAATTTAAACATATGTTTACAACACTGATTATTAGAAATGGAGATTTGACCGAGTACTATAGTATGTGTTTGTTTCCAGTATCAAAGAAGCCATAAATACAGATTCAAACGATGATATGGATTATTTTTTTTTGACTTCAACAACTAATGCAAATAATGGTATGTTTTATCAGAGAATAATGTACAGTAATTTTAAAATTATTATTTATCAAGAAATTTTATTATAATTTGGTTTCTAATGAACATTATAGTTTAAAAATAAATAATATAATATTAGATTTAGAGCAATGTTATTGATTTTTTATAGAAATACGATTATGGACCCAAGAAATGATACTTCTTTTGTTTTCATTACGACGTTCTATGGCAGATCGTTTTGACCATGCAACCAAAGAAACAGAAAAAGATCTACTATGGTATGAATTAATTACAAAAATGAACAAAAGTCTTGGTGGAAACGCTGACATTGAATCATATGAAGCAGAGTCTTTATGGAACCAATGTGTTGAACAATATGAAGAAAATTTAGATAAATTAAAAGCCGAAGGACCTGAAAATGTAAAATGGCCTTATTTTGCCATTATGGATCAAATGTTAGGTGGTACAATAGAAATACCAGATGCCTGTCATCCACGTCCGGGTGAAGATTTGGTGCCTGTTTTTATGCAGGGTGTTTGGAAACAGTCTGAAGTGCGAGAAATATTAAACAATTACAAAGTTGATAAGTAAGTTAAAATATTGAATTGATATAATGTATAAAATAAAATGGATATTTACAATTATGTAATTGATTTTAGTGTTAATAATGATGAAGACTCGGATGCTAGCGATGAAAGTGTTGTAGAAACAAAAGCTGGAGTAAAATGGCATCCAGAATTAACCCGTAAGTTAATACATTTACGCTCGGATGCAGAAAATGAAGTGAAAAAATGGATTCGTAAACCAAATTCAATATGGACTGTAGTTCTCAAGAAATTTCGTCGTATTGGCATGGTTTTGTTGACTGAACAAGATTTAGAGAATAAATGGAATAGTTTAGTAAGAGCATATAACCGCAGAGTTGCTGGTATCAGCAAAAGGTCTAAAACCCATTGGCCATATTTCTATGGGATACAAAGTGTGATGAGTAGTATTGTTGAAAATGAAAGTGCTCGTTCTTCAACACTTACACATGATGGCAGTAAGTCAGATCAACCACCTGAATGGTTTATTAGTTACATGAAAAGAAAAGAAGCTAGTGATTCATATAAACATGAACAGTTGAGAAACATGCTAGCTGACATACAACACAGCCAAATGGAAAATAGAAGATTGATACTTTCTATTTTTAAGAAGTTATAATAAATATCCTAGTCAAGTACGGTTATTCTACATAAATGTGATTATAGAAACATATATTCTTGTAAATATATTATACTTTCTGTTATATAAGGCTGACAGTTAAATTTAAAAGAAGTATTAACTATTTTTTTACAAATTGATTGAAAAAAAAATATGTATATTTAATGAATGACTTAAAGTGAAAAATATTTATAACTTTGTATCTCAAATTTTATCAAAGGATGATTTTTTTTGTTCTAATTAAATTTAGTTTATAATCTAATTATTATAGATTGTAATATTATACTATAATTTTGTTAAACTATAAGATTTGTATTGAAAAAAAAGTTATTTTCATTTATTTTGTTTTAAATTTTAATTAACCTTAATTTATTTTAACAGAATAATAAAAATGGTTATTAATTATTATTTTAGTAAAAACTGTATTCAACTTTTTGACAACGTGTATTTTTTATGTTCAAGTTTTAATTGCTAGTTATTCATATTATTCTGAAACCTGAACCTATTACAAAAATGACTAAAAAGAGAAATTTTTTCGACACTTTTCACTCTACAAGTTACGGTTTGTTAGTATTTAGACTTCAATATTAAAAATAATTTTATGAATCCACTTTTTAACACTATTTAATGTTTATTTCTTTATTATATTATAATACTAGAGGACTCGTTCTCCTGCTTGCTTTGTTTACCAATCACTTAGATAGGTTCAGACAATTTTTTAATTGATGAAAATAATAATTTTTTCAAGTTAATAAAAGTTACTGAAAGGTCTGAAAGTTATTCAAATGTAACAAAAATCATAAAATTGTGTACAGTTTATTTATTACAAATCTTGGTAGCACTGATATACCAGGGGAAATAGAAAATAATTCCCCTTTTATACATCGTGCATCGTAGTTTGTGATAACAAACCGTGTATTATCATAATACGAATGTTTATATTATCCATAAATCTGTGCGGTTCTGATTTAATAATTCACATTGTCAAGTATATTGTGATAATATATAAAACGTTTGAGTAGTACTCTGTGCTAGATTATTAAGTACCTAATACCTATGCGCATATTATCTATCATTCTAATTTCTAAACTTGAAAAGTAAGAAAAACTATTCACATTAATCTGTTATATTAATCAGTTTTTCTGAAATTGTCTTAAATCACCTATAGCAACAATAAAATGGTGACTTCTATTACTTCAGATACAGAATTTGACGCCTTTAAGTATGTACATAATATATATTATTTATTTTTTTTAATATAAATTTACTGGTAAATATCTTTATTAGTGAATATAATTAAATATAATACATACTATGAAGTGTTAGTTTAAAATAGACATTTGATAAAGTTAAACAAGAAATAAATTAATATATTTAATATACCTATATTGTTTTTTATTAATTAAATAATAGTATTATGGATATTTAGTCTTTACCTAAGTCTGATGTAATGCTGTTTCAGGAACGTCATATTTTGTACTAAATTAAAATGTAAAAATGGTCATGACGCAAAACTGTATTTTGGAAATATATTAAAAATTGTTTATATAGATTAGTGTTTAAAATAATACTTGGTTAAAGTAAATTATTCACTATGTAAATAACAGTCATTTCTTTTTACTACTGATATACAATTTATTTTTGCTTGGACTGAAGGGTTGATTTCTATAATATAGTACAAAAAAAATTTGAAAATAAAACAAAAATACTTCCTTAGACTATAATAACTATTTGTGGGAAAATTTTGTTTTCAGTATTGAGACAAAAAACCCAAGAAAAATTGTTGAGGTTGACAAAAGCCTATTTTAAGTGCAAAAATAATGCAGGCAGAATACTTTCACAACAATGGATTTTTTGACGACTATATTTGTCTACTTTTCTTAGTGAATTATTGTTTAACATAAAAAAGGGTACAACAATTTTTTTAATTTTTTGATGGAAGCACAACTCTAGCAAACTTGAAGAAGTGGGTTTTTAACATTTGACTGTAAACCATAACAAAAATTTTGTAGATTCTTTAAATACAGCACACATTCATAAAGTGGGGGTTAGCAAAGTAGAAGAACAAAAAATATCACATTTCAGTACATCATAATTTAAAATTATATTTTGCTGAATTTATCTGGCCAAAAATTTTAAAATAATTAAAATACAACTTTATCTAACATATAATAAAATTATTAATGAATCATTCATTATTGTAGTAAAACTTTTTTTTTTTGCATTTAACATCTTACATGTATTAAAAAAATGCATGAAATATTAAATTTGATTTGTTAATATAAATAAAAATAAGGTAGTCTGTGATGATAAGAGAGTAGCAAAATTTTGATTCTTAAATAACAGTATTAAGATGTTTCAGAAAATAAGATAGTTTCCTATAAAAGGAAAGTACCGTGAATTTAATACATTATTTCATGGTTTTCAGATCAAATGGATTGTCTGTTATTCATTTCTATGCCGATTGGTCAGAACCATGCCAGCATATGAATAACATTTTAGAAGATTTAGTTTTAGAAAATGAATTTCAGGTAATATTTATAGTAATATTTGTGCAAATGAAATCATTAAAATATTTTTTGAATATTTCAGAGCATTAAAATTGCTAAGTGTTTAGCTGAAGATTTTGCTGAAATATCATTAAAGTATAATGTATCTGCTGTACCAAAATTTATAATGTTTCGTAATGGTGTTCAAGTTGATGTATTAGATGGTGCTGATCCAATACAGCTAAATAAAAAAATCCAAGCACTGGTACTTTTAAATTAACTAAAAGCTAAGATGTTAAGATTTTCTATGTATTGTTTATTTTTATGTTTAGCTAACTAAAAGTGAAAAAACAGATCAAAAAGTGGAAGACATCAATTTGAGATTAAAGTCATTAATAAATTCTGCTCCTATCATGCTTTTTATGAAAGGATCTAAGTCTGAGCCTAAATGTAAATTCAGTACAGCAATTGTAAATTTACTTAACAATATTAATGCTGAATTTAGTACATTTGATATACTACAAGATCAAGTTGTTCGAGAAAAATTGAAAACATATTCCAATTGGCCGACATATCCACAGGTAAAATTATTTTAATTTTTATAGGTGAATATTGTAATATTATTTTACAAAATTTGTGATTTTGTAGCTTTATATTAATGGTGAATTGATTGGAGGATTAGACATTGTGAAAGAATTGAAAGAAAATGGTGAACTGGATAATTTATTAAAAGTAGAGAGCAGTAAAACTAATCTTAACGACAGGTGAGTTATTTTTCTTTTTATATTAAAAATATAATTTTTAAAGTTATTTGATATTTTTCTTATGACATTTTGTGTGTTTGAATATAATAAAAAGTCAAATTTACTTACTTTAATTACCTAAAATGTAATTATATTTAATGGAAATAATTTTTATAATCAGCATACATTATTTTTTATACTAAAATTATTAACTTATATATATATTGGATTATATTATCAATTTTCAATTATATATTTTTAATTTGCATTAATATATTTATTTTTTACTTTAGGCTTAAATTACTTATACATAAAGCTGATGTTATGGCATTTATTAAAGGCAACAAACAAGTTGCTCGATGTGGATTTAGTAATCAGTTGATCCAAATATTAAACCAAACTGGGTAAGCATTAAATAGTGTTTATGAAATATAAGTATATTACTTTGTTAAAATATTATTAATATAAAATTATATCCAACAGTATTGATTACGAAACATTTGATATTTTGTCTGATGAAGAAGTTCGACAAGGACTAAAAGTTTATTCTGATTGGCCAACATACCCACAAGTTTATGTAAAAGGATCATTGATTGGAGGATTGGATATAATTAAAGAATTAAAAGAAGGCGGAGAATTAATAGCTACTCTTAAAGGAGAGTTATAGAAAAACAAGAAATAGTTTGGTTACTAATTTTTTTTCAATTGATTATTAAATTGATGTAGTTTAATGTAATTTGGCATAGAAGTATCAAAATAAACAGACTATTACAATCTTAAGAAAAATATTTTAATGGTATTTAAAATATTTACAAAATGATATGATGTGTATTTAACTATTAATAAAGTTATTTAATGCCAAATCAGATTTAGTTATTTATTACCAAACATTATTAAATGAACGATATATTTTTTTTACTGAATTCAATTTTGATAAATTTGTTACTTGTTAATTGATAAAAAGATTTTTCACTTGTATTTCATCGTTATTTTTAAACCCATCTCAATAGGTCGATAACATTTTTATATCATTGTTGTCTGTTGGCATTCATAGAAAAGTGGTTATTTATCCTGAAGAAGTTCTTGATGTCATATTTTAAAAATCAAGAAAAGTTGATATATTTGTATAACTGTAGACAGTTATTTTTTTAAATAGGTACTAGGCATAAGTAATTAAAAAAAAAAAAAAATAGGTATATGTATATTTATTATTATTACGGTGAAGGGTCATGATCCCAAGCCAAGCTTTTCTATCAATTTTTCTATCCACTTCCTTTAAAAAATCTTGAGAAAGCTACCAAGTACCATCCCGGTATCTTACTGGATTTCTCATTTTTATGCTGCCAAGTTCGGTAACTGTTGTAATTGCACGAAATAAAAATTTGAGCGCGGTATTCACTGAACAATAGCCGCAGCCTGCAATGCCATAATACTGCGTGATCACAAATATTACGGCCGTTATAACCATATGTGTTGTGGACGAATATTATTTTATATTGAAACACATAGGCAGCCATTGACATGTTTGTTGTACCGATCAAACGAATAAAGATAAAAACTGTTTTCAATTTTATTCTCCTGAAATATTCAAGTTGTTTTATTTTTATACTTTTGAAAGCTTATTAATTATTAATTAGTAATTTATTGAGTTTATTTTGTACTTACTTTCCTCTACCACGATTGCCCTAAATGAAATCTACACGATAACAATTGTACATCTTCAAAAACTTCAGAAGCAGCTTGGTGAGTTGCTTTTTCGAATTCAACATGTAATTTTTGTAATATAAACTCAATTTTATTAGGTACCTACATTTAATACATAATTCATTAAGAAATAATCAAATTTTTTTATACGTCTTTTTCGATTTCTCAAACAAAAAAATAAATAAACTAAAGGCAAATAATACCCATTTGTAAATCTGTGTATTGTATATAGCTGCATAAAATATTTAGAAGCGTAATTGAATGCACCATCGGCAAATAATTCATTGTATTTTGTAGTCATAAATTTTAGGTTGTCGTCACTAGTGATATACACACAAAACTATCATCTTCAGGAATATGTTTAAATTGCTGTCCATTAAATATAAAATTAGCTTGAGTTTTTATTAAATTCAACTGAAAAACATGTCTTCTCGTGACCTAGATAATTCAAGAAGTGCTTTTCTTCGTCTATCATAAATAGCCTTACGATCTGTTTTCAAATCTTTATGGACAATTATTGACGATAGTTCAGTGCTACGAAGGAGTTCATATTTAATTAATTCAAGAGGTTGAATTGATATCGATTCTTCAGCCCGCCGTTTGCAATTTTCACGTAATACTTGCTTTTGAATTTTATTTAATGAATTTCCGTCATGATTATGTTCTCCATCTGATTGCAGTACGATATTTTTCTCTTGCCCAGAATAGATAAATGCGGTACAATCATTTTTTGTACATTACCATTCCAATAATTCACTTTTTTTTCTCGACCCAATAAACATGTACTTTAAAGCTCCAACATTTTTCAACTCTTTGCCTCTCTCGGATAAAATAATTTGTATTTCATTATTTTCCATCGTAAAAATCGTAAAATTTGTAAAACACACAAACCATTTTTAAAATAACACGAGCACGAGGCAACAGAACAGGTTGAATGTGAACAAGTATTATTAATAGCATAGGTACATACAATGACAGTTAATCACAATTTAGTACAATCGTTGTAGATAAAATTCTAGTTTTCTATCAATCCCAGTTATTTTCGAATTCCGTCGTGGGAAGCGGGAACAAAGGGAACCCATCGATCGATAGAAAATCTTTTTCGACTAATGTGTTAGTTAGTAGTTACCTACTCGTAATAGTAATTACTAATTTCACAACATACGAACTAAAGAAAATCTGACAACGTTGTACAGAATATTTATTTATTTATTATCATGCTCAATTAGATTGTCAAAAAGGTTGGTTGATAATGACCGTGATCAATCGAGTATTAACACTCACAGGTTTCACATCCCATTTGGATTTTGAACTTTAATTTTAAATTTTAAATGTTTATTTTGATATTTATGTTTACACGATTCAAAAATATAAGTATTTATGAAAATAAAAATTTGCGTTATTAAAAAGAAATATTTATTTAATATTATAAATATAATTTATAGGTTATTATTATGATTAATAATTGATTTTTAAAAATGTTTAAAATGTTTTTATTTTATTTATTTAATTATTTTGTTTAATCAGTTCAATATTTTTTTTTTTTTTTTTTATTGAACGAGAAATAAGAATATTGAAATATTGTGGTATGTTTTGATGTGTGGAGAAGTAGGGGTACGAGAAGCAAAGTATCTCCCACAGCCTCACATGTAAATATAGTGGACTATAAATTATTTTAATTTTTAGTGCTCTACGTCACTTGAAACAAAACACATTTATAATATAATATAAAATATAAATTATAATATTAATATAGTATAATAATAAATAATAATATATATCATTATAAAAATGAATAATAATAATAATAAAAGGTACCTATTATTTACGTCGATTGTTTTTCAACATAAACCTACACAAATGTAAGTGTATTGTTCAGTTATTTTTGTAAATTAAATTTTATTTTATGTACCTATGTGTATTATAGGAAGCACCTACATAATACATTAGTGGGTTTTCGAAACAATACTGAGGTTGACCTGCAGTGGCTTTCATAATAAATTAATTTCATTCATTATGAACGATTTTTTTTTTTTAAATGAATATAATATACCTATGGGTACGTTACGTTGCGTTTAATTATGCATCAGATGGTTCATTCTTTTTTAATAAAATAAATAATTATATGTTAATTAGTAATTACCTATTACTTGATCTCTTCTTTACTACGCAGCCACGCAGGTAAGTTAACTGTGAATATAAAAGTTTAATTGAAAACTGTATTCCAGCGACTTATCTACTGTACTACTATAGCATTTCCGATATTAAGATTTTATAAGATTTTATACGGTTGTCTTTATGATAATGTCGTACAAAGTGATAGTCGTTAAATGTGTGTATAGATAAATAAATAATTATCTACAAAAAATTTACTTTGGTTTACATATAGATGTTTAAAATCCGCTTTTTTAAGTTCGCTAAAGTTATATGCTCGCCATCAATCTATAAATAAATTAATTTCCCTATTTAATATTTAATGATCCATTATAAATGATAGACATGGTTCGCTCAGGAATCTGAACAAAAAAAAAATTCTATAGTTTCACACTTTCACCACAAAGTCCTCCAAAAGTTCATTGTAGCAAAGTATTCTACTTACATAAATTTTATTGTTAAAAAAAGAAACTTTCTTCAATCTTGAAAATATTTTTGCATTCTTAAATTTTTTTTTGATTTTTTACCTTAATTCTGAAATATATTAAGCTCCTTATAAACAGCTACCTATTCCGGTAATCACTATATTGAGATAATTTTATTTATTTAGTTATTTTCGTTGTACAATAATATAGCAGTTTGCTTTTCCGTCCGAGGAATAATAAATTGTATAACTGTAACAAACGGAAGATGACAGTACTAAAACGTAAAAAGAAGTGCTATTTCATACTCTAACTTTTTTTGACAATTTTTTAAATTACATTTTAAAAATATGAGTTTTCCAAAGTATAGTTACTTGTTTTGCATCATTACCATTCTTACATTTTCTTCGTTTAAATAGAGACCATATTATTACGTCTAAAATATTAATATTTAATAAATAAAAATTTATTATTAAAGAAAAGAATTGGATTTTGAACTTTGATGTGGAATTATTACACTAAAATCAGAATGAGATTGTTTAACTATGTTTAACTAGTGAGCAAAATGTAATGTACAAGAAAAACAAAACTATTCAAGTATACAAGCTAACAATAATAATAAAAAAATGATAATCTATTGTTAATTGGGGCACAGGGAACGTGGACATCGTTAAGATTGCTGTATAGTTATAACATTTTTAAGTTATTTGGTATTATATTTAAATCATTTTATTGACAAATTAAGTATTATTTTTCATTAAGTTGACGTTGGAGTTAATATTTATATGTAAAAAACAAGTTTTTTGATTGTTTCAAAGATAATTGAATATAAACAATGTTAATATTTTCTAAATTTTAAAGAAAAAGTGTTGGTGAAATTAATGAATTTGTTAAAATTCTATTACTTAACTATGAACTAAATTAGGTAAGTGGTAACATATAGGCATCTAGCGATAAACAATTCGAAAAAATTATCGCAAAACGACCAATACAATAGGTACATCACTATACATCAGTATCATAATAATATAGGTGCTCAAAATTAGAGGTAAATACAAAGAGCTGGATAATGGAATCTATCATAGATATTTAATTTTATATTTTTTTCACGTTTTTTTAGCACCTTGTTATTTTGACACATACAGGATATTTTGATTCCCGGATCAGATGGCGCGGATCATTTTACACCAGATATAAAAACATATTGGATCAAGTACCACTGTTTCCAGTTTATATTACAGTTAATTTATAAAAATATATAATACTTACTTTACAAATATTATAATTACTGCCAGTACATGAAATATACTTCATAATATTATATTAATGGTTCATTTTCGATTAAAATTTATCCATTTTTAAAGCTACGAGTAGTAATTTAATTTATTTTATTTGAAATCCTTACATTACTGCAACGGTAGCGATAAGATTCTGTTGTATTGGTGAAGCTGCCATGATGTGTACCGGTTGCACTAAAAAGTACCTTTTTTATACCCCTTCAAATTACTCAAAGAAAAATGCATAAACTGTCCTCAATCAAATGTACCAATAATTGGACTCACCTATTATATTATATTATTTTCTACAAGTATTCGAATAAGTGAAAATAAAAAATAAATGCATTTTATAAAATATTAAACTTCTTATTTATAACAATAAGCAGCATACAATGTAATTTGTTGAAAAATAGTATTAAATAGTTCACCTGATATAAAGAATATGATAATGGAATTTAATTTGGGAAAAAAAACATAACTTAACCTAACCAGATGGGTAATTATAAACGCATTTGTGTACGATAAATTTGATAAGTTATGATTTTTGATAGTTGCTGTAGATAATGAGTAACGACAATTTTATTATAAATAGATTACCGCAATACTCGGGATATTATCATTTATTATATCTTTATTAATTTATTATTAATTTTAGGGTACAATGCTCTTGGTTAGGTACCTTAATTTTATTAAACAAAAAGCTCAGATGTCGTTAATACGATAGAAAATGTTACGTGAGTTGTTGCAAATGTATAGTGAAGCCTTAACAAAATAACAAAATCGATGATTTAATAAATTAATATAAAGATCAGTAGATTTTATAAAATTTGTAAGTTATCATCATAAAAAAAAAAAAAAAAATAATAATATGCATAATAATTATATAATTATAGAAATATATTATTTGTTGGTATATTTTTTATACTATTTTTGGACAAATTACATTGTATAGGTACCGTTTATATTATTACAATATTATACTTATTCTTTTATCATACATTATTTTTATGTTTACTTATAAATTTAGTACATTTGGCTGAAGGCAATTGGTAAATTTTTTTTAAAAGCCAGTAACAGCCACTAAAGGCGACTGGTCAACACCCGCAATACGTTCGATATTTAGTATCGTATAATTTAATAATTGTTTCTCACAGATTCATTTAATTGAAAACTATGTCGCAACAATAATTTCTCTTTTGCTAGTACAGACACAAAAGTTGTATGTATTTATGTGATTAATAATTATTTTTGTCTAATGATCTTTTGAACATTGAAGACACCATCTAATAAGAAAAAGAATCAATATACATTTTTTAGAAAAAAAAAAATATTGAACCATCTAAATAAATGTAATTTAGATATTTGTAATATAAGAAAATATGAGAACCTTACCTTAAACTAAGAAAAAAAATATGGGGCTCTAAATTTGGTAATTTTTTAGGTCTAAACGCACGTGTTTCCATTGAATTTGTGTTCATCTGGGCCTGCGTTTGCCTTTGTTATATGATAGTTTATTATTGGAGATAATAATCTATTATATACAGCGTTAAAAAATAACTATAGACACAATTGTATTGTTAACACAATTAATGTCAATGATTTCATTTCGTCTACTGAGAGTGTATTAGAATACAAATGTCACTGAATAAAAGTCCAAGGGACAAAACAGCCACAAATAAAAATACCACGGATAAAAAAGACAACAAACAAGCTATACAGAATATTATCTCGTCGCAAGCGTCCCATTTTCAACTTTTTTTTTACCACTTTACTGCATCAGCATGAAATGTCCATCAAATGACACTTGATGATATCGAATCAACAACCTAACAGAAAAATGGAACCATCGTTTTTTCAAAATTAGTAGGTCATAATCACTCTTCTATTTGGACACTAATTAAAAACATTATAATTGAGTTGTCTTTGACGAAATAAAATTAGCTAAATTGGAAAGTTCCAATAGACAAAATTAAAAAAAAAAGAAAAAAAAACTTATGAAAACATACAAAAAAAAAAAAAAAATGTATAAAATATGTAGTGATGGTTTAATGAAAATTTGACAACTATTGCTTACATAATATGATTATATTATTATATTAATAACATTTTAAATTGTTTTTTTTTATTAATTATTATTATTATTTTTGTAAGTCATACTAAATAATGATATTAGTGATCATACATCTTAAAATAAATATAATAGGTACAATACATAGAATTGTTTTAGCACAAAAATAAATCGATGTTTTTTTTGTCCTGTAGATTTTTTATCTCATGGATTTTTTTAACCTAGATTCGACTGAGAGAATATCGAGATGTTTTGAGAATAATCGTCTAATATTTACACAATAAAAGGAACTTATACTAGTGGGATGATCCGTCTTTATTTTCGCATATACGTGCTGATACCTACGTATTTTCTCGGTGAGCTGAAATGTAAACCTTCCCACTATAGATATAAAATTTCACATATTCTAAACACGTGACACGTCACTCATATAACATATTATGTACGATATACTGTAATATATTATATTATATAATTACACTTATTAAACAATATTTTTATGCAGTAAGTTGACAGCAATATTTGTGATGATTTATTTTATTTTTCTATTTTACCGTGTGCTAAACAGACGAGTATGTGATCTCCAAATTATAGATTTTTTTCTACAAGCTTAAACACGTCGCTTTATTCTGACAAAGGGTGAGCGAACATATTGATCTGCCACTTGTTAGTTGTCAAAGTCTGATTGGCAAATAATACATTTTAAATAATGTAAACGGGATTTAGTCTATATTATTAAAATAATGTAACACTACTCTTAAAACGCACAAGCAAAATTATTTAATCCCAAAGTCATTCTGATCAGACTGTTACAATTACAGTTTATATTTTTCAAAAATGTCGGTTCCACTAGACATTTATTATTCAGGAAACAACCTTTTTGTTTTTTTTTCATTCAATTTTGGTTTAATCAATATTTAAAATTGACGTTTTAAAACATTAAATGAATATATAGGTTTAAAATAATTAGATTAAACTCTTTTGGAGAGTATTAAATTATTTTATGTGCATGTAGTTAATATAATAATATACATTTTACTCAACATGTTTACATTTGTGCTTGGAAATTAAATTTAAATTAAATTGTAACACTGGCGTAAATTAATTAAAAAACGTATTAATATAATCAAAGACTATTGAATCAATAAATATGATAAAAATATTTTGAGGAATTTATTATTTTCATATGTAAGTAAGTAAATTTATATTTTTGTAAATATATTTCTTCTTTATTATGATTTTAATGTTATAAAGAAATATTACCTATTATTATTATTAATACAAAATATTGAAGAATATTTGTTTAAATAGTTTTACTTTAAATATTGAAATATCTACTAATATCTAGAGTATTTTACTTTGTAACCATATAACTGAATAGTTTTAAAATAGCAAGTCTTGTATTTAGATTTTTGCCAATATTTAAGAAAAAACATGAGTTAAGTATATTATTATTATTATTCATAATAATTCATTATGCCATTATCATTATGGCTACAATTTACCAAAATAATAACACTAAATAACAGTATACATTATTTTATTTACATAACATAAAACAATCAAACATAAAATAATAATAAAAATGTACATAATATTTAGTCTATAAACTTTGGGTGTTTTAATATTTTCCCTTTAATTAAATTCCAATATTTGTATTAGTATCAGTATAAATAATGTATTAAAGAGTATTTTGTAAAACAAATAGTAAAAAAAAAAAAAAAAAAAAAATGAAATACATACTACACACAATATAAATAACAATGAGCACTATTATATTGGCTCCTATAGGTCGTAACAATAATAATCTATTAAATAAGCGACTATTATAGTAAATAATTTGCGATAATAACGTAGATACGTAACATAATATTATTTAAAATATCATTTTGGTTAACTAAAACAATTCCAAAATTATTAATTTAAAAGATATCTAAAATTTTAGAATTATTGAGCAAATGCATAAAATACATATTGAAAATACAAATTGTCACAAATATTTGGTTTTGGTTATGACTTTAATATTATTGAGTCTATAACTTAGTATAAATAAAAAAAAAAGAAATATAATAAATAGGACAACTAAATTAGAAAAGGTATTACACCTATAATGAGCATCAGTAGGTGTTAGTCAGTGTTTCATTTACAACGGAAACACAGAAAACAGAACTGATTACAAACAAAGTTTTGTTGAGCGCCTAGTAATTTATAATTTATTTATTCAATTAAAAATGGCAATCTCTAATAAAAGTAATTGCAATAAATGGAACCAGAGTACACATTTTGGTTTCGTGATTTTGATCTGAAAATTATTTTTATAAAAAATCAAGGAACAAGAGCAAATTGTACGAGTGAGTAATAAATAATCAAAATATTATTTTTAAATTTGGATATACTGTTACAATAAGCTGCAATCATTAATTTATAGATCAAATGATAAGCCACAGGTTAGAATTTTTTTTTAAATAATTGACCTCAATGTAACGTTTTTATGGTTCTAATAAAAAACAAACCAAATAATTATCTATTACGCAAGGACTCATAACATATGATTATAATATTATTCCGTTTGATAATTGAGTAAAATGTGAGTTGAGTAATAAGTCTATTGGAACTATGCTCTAATTTTTCTTAGGTTGTCTCTGCCCCCGAACGATCTGATTGACTCAAGTAGATTTTCCCTAGGGTCGACATTCGTTGAAATTTCCCTAGGTTTTTTAGACCGACCCGTAAGTTTGCCGAAAGTGTACGAGCTGTCAGCGGATGATTTCTTTTCCGGCGGTCTTAATATTATGTTTTCATCATTTTCACCGGTCAACACGATTGCGTTGCTGTGGTAACTGTAGCCATTACTGAGCTTGGCTTGAGCTTTAATCGCTTCGGAAAGGGCCAGAACCGGGCTAACCGTTGGTAATTGTTCAACGTAAGGTTTCTTTAGTTCATTATTGAGTTTAGCTTCAACTTTGATCGCTTCAGACAGAGCTAGAACCGGGTTAGCCGTTTGTAATTGTTCAGCGTAAGGTTTTTTCAGTTCAACCGACTTTACTATCGGTACTCTGGATACGGGCTTGTTGCAGTGGTCTTCATCTAACGACTTATTGTTCACATTATCGTCGACTTTTCGCTGTAACCTTTGTCTAATGCCAATAACGTAATCTCGGTCGGTTTTGATGCTAACTTGCCTTTTTGGACGTTCATGCCACGTGGATAAACTGATTTTTGGGGGACCCGTGTACAAATACTTTTTAACTTTTTCATCGTCTTTAATGACTGGTATTTGGGCTTCCGGTTTGTTATCACGAAATTCACATGGAAAATTTAGTGTATTGATTTTACTAGGCTCTTCGTGAAATTTATTTATAGATTTAACGTGTTTTACGGTAGCTGCCATTTCAACTGTCACAGGTTTCTGTTCACATATAACTTCTTGGCACTTAGGTTTCAGAAAAGTCCCCTGCGTTTGTAAATAATTGAATTCCGTTGTTTCTATTTTTGGTTTTGACATATTCGTTTCAAGTACTTTCTCATTAAACGGACCTTCATTGGTTTTTTTTGAAATTGTTTCTGTAAGCGATGTATTTGGAATATTGGAAACTTCATCGAAACTATAAAATAATTTATAACGGAATGAGTAAATATGTGATGTGGAGTATATACTGTATACTGTATAGTGTATACTATGTGAAAATATTATACACCCATTAAATAGATAAATAAAAACTATCCCAATTTAATTAACCGTGGAGTATATATTAGAGTATATATCAGATATGTATAAATCGGTTATTATTCAAAAAATATAAACTCGGCCTTGCAGTAGCATGAATTAAAAATTTTGATCGTTAACTAAGTCCTAATAATTTTCAAGAGATACTGATTAAAATACATAGAATAAATGGTATAAAATTATATTTTAAATACCTGCGTAATTAGATTTTTTAGGACAAATAAACAAATAATATTGTATACCCATAGAGAATTTTCTTACATATTTTACTAAAATGTAAATATTAAAATAATGAGTGAAATGAAGTATATAATATATGTATTATAATCAGTAGAAACAAAATTATATGCATTTACATGTTTGTTTATTTAAGTATAATATGCATACAATATTGAATATACATAATTAGCATGAAGTAAATATTAACAAATTCAGTTTAAGAGGATATGTCTGTATTTTATTTGTTTTTTTTTTATTGACCCACCAACACTTGCAAGTTTGTGTTTAGTGAAACATATTCTTGTGTTATTTGCTTTTTATTATCAAACGTTTATTACGATATTTAAGTTTTTTATGATACATAGGTATTTTAAAATCTAATATTTTTTATAACTAAAGCTAAGGTCAACATATGAATTTAAATATATTGAAAAAAAAGTCGATACTGTTGTTTATCATAGTTATTATTAGTGTAGATTAAAAATATTGCATTAAATAATTTAATTTATTAAAAATTCGTTTTAATTTTAATTATTTTGAGTGTTTTTTACTGTAGATGATTCAAAATAGTATACTTATTCCTCGTGTAAAAGTAATGTTTATGTTTTTGAAAATCATGCTTATTAAGTAAGTATATCGTATATAAATATAATACATTCACTCAATTTAGTTCTGTTTTTCGGTATTTAATTCTAAGCTCTAAATAATAAGGTTTCATTTATTGAAAGCCGAGTTTATGATTAACCATAAATTTTTTTTTACCTTGGATTATTATTTTTTGTATTTTCTTTGTGATCTTCAATTTGTGGGAGAATCGTTTTTAATATCTGAAATATAATAATAATTAGAAATTATTGTTTTAGTAAAAATGTAACTATAATGTAATATATGTGTGTGTGTGTGTGTGTGTTTGTGTGTGCGTGTGTAACAAAATTGTTTAGTATAAATTCCAAAATGAAAAAAATACCTGAAGGGAGTGTAAGGGAGAAGACTGTTCTAATGTAGGTTCAATTTTTTTTGGTATTATTTCGATTTCGTTGTCGTCTTGGCAATTTTCTTGCGCATCTAAAATAAAAACAGTAATAACCATTTCAAATTCAAATAAACAAAAATGTTGATTATTAACTAACCTTCTGTTATGTTATCTACACTGAATGATTTTTTCACTGGAGAATTGTCATCATAATTCAGTCGTTCAGAAGAATAAGTTCGTCCAATATAGTGTTTGGCCAACCGATTCGATGGTTTTATATTGCCACTCAAAAGACTAATATGTGACGTACTCCGTTTGACTGTTACGGACAAGTTAGTTCTATCCATACTAAATGATTTGTGTCTATTAATTGAATTTGTGGTTTGCGTTTTGTAAGCGGGATTTGATTCTCGAGCTATTTGTGTTGTTTTCCAGGTTTTAACCGACTCATCACAGAATATCTCTGTTGGTCTAGAACAATCTTCATCATAAGCTACAATTTTAAAATTATTAAGTTTAGATTCTTTTGGTTCTACAATTTTAGCGGATTTTTCATCTGCATGTATTTTTTCTTCACAACTTGATGGCAATGATGAGTCATCTGATCCAATTCCCGAGTCTTGAGGGAAACAATGGTATTCGTTTCCAATTATTTTTTTCACAGACTCTTCAACTTTGATGCTATCTTCTTTAACTTTTACTGGATTAATAGAAGGTTCCTCTTGAAAGACTACATCCTTAAGGTTACCAATTGTTACTGTATCGAACATCGTCATTGTAGGAGAATGGTCATCCCTAAATGCCGAAGGAGGATCAGGTAATTTGTATTCCCAATCAATATCTGTAACTTCCGAGTTGTTTTCTTTAAGGGTAACGATAGATGGTGTATCGTAACCACTAGTTGCATCTCCAAATATACGATCGATTTCTTCGTCGTCCATACGCAATTCGTCTTCATCGGCAGTGGAACCTATATCATACCACGTTTAAATTATCTGTGTGGTTTTAGTATTTAAATTTTGTCCAACACCTTAATTTAAATAAGCATATCAAGCATAGAAAAATGAAAGAAGAAGTTTAGTAAAGCACCTGAAGATAATCGAGGTACTGTTGTCAAATCTCCAGGTGGATTGGACGCCTCTGGACGGCTTATAGTCGAAGATCGCATAGGTGGTTTAGGTGCTGGTCTTTTCGATTTCACTTCCAATTTTGATAAGTATTTACAACCTATTACAATTGAGGACGTGGGAGATGTGGGTTCAGTCAAATCTAGATAAGGGTTTAATATACATAGTTAAGCTAAGCAAGCCAGGATTTAAAATCATATAAAGAATAATAATATTATATACATATAGTATTACAGTTGCAAGGATTTTAAACATATTCTTCATTTTTACAAGCTAAAACGTCGTTTAGATGTTTCAAAAATTTATTCCAAGACTCAGTTTTGTCCTGACTACTATAACCTGTGTTATTATCTACATTGTTTAGTATTACTGAAGATTTAAATGTATGAGCTGGGTCACTAGATAAAAAGCTTAAGGGCATTTTGGAATATTTTAGGATAGGTGGTGTTATGGGTAACATACCTCTATCTACATCTGATCGACTAAGTGATGACAACGAGGATGTTGCTGGGGATAGATTAGGTTCAACTACATTATTGTTCAGTTCTATTCTGGAAACAGTTTTTGATTTTTCTTGTGGATCTGCTGTATACATTTTTGTAGTAACAGGTAGTGTTTGCGATTTTCTCTGTGTTTCTAGTTCAATTTCAGATTCTTCTTGAGGTGGTGCAAGTTTGGGCTTATTTGCTAGAGGTGGAAGAGGTGCAGCTTTTTTTTTACGACCTAAAAATATGAAAAACTTATCAATGATATATTTTTACGACAGTTAGGTCTTAGGTAAATACTAAAATAATACACAAAATTAATTATAAATTTAATAATTTTTAATATTTTTTTCTTATATTGTATTCATATTTATAATTAAAAAAAATATTGTAATAGGTTTAAAACATGGTTATTTTAATTTATATATTATTCATGGTAAAAATAAATGTTTTTGTACTCACTTTGAATTGATATAAGTGATGTAGTAGATACGGAGTGTTTTGATTGACCTATGTTGTTAGACATAAAAGGTATTTCGGAGAACTGGTTCTGATTTTGTCCGCAAGCTTGAAGATTGGTCATTGAACGCGACATGGTCGGGCCAGACGTTTTAGTAGGAGAAAAATTTCCAGTTCTTCTCATTCCAATACTGATTGTGACAAAAAGAAAAAATTAAAATTAATACAAAGCACTACAGATTTATATGAATTTAAAATGTTTTTAAAAATAATTTTTAATTGCATTTTAAGAAATATATTTATTTTTTTAATATTATCAAAAATATTTAATTGAGATATATATATTTTTTTTACCTGCAATCAACAGCATCACTAAGGACTGATGATTCGTGGTATCCACTACTATCAGAACTATTTCGTGAATGTGATATTATTGTTTGTTCTGGAGCATTTCGTTGTTGCTGGAATTATTTTTGTATTGGTTTTTCATCAAAAATATATAAATTGATTAAATTTTAATTAAATGTGTAAATTTTCTTACCAATGGTGGTTTTGGCGCTAGTCTTCTTTTTCGGACTGGTCTAGATGGTAATACTTTAACCATTAGTGGACGACGTGGAGTGTCTGAAGATTCATCTGATTTAGTCGGACTCAAACTTCTACCACCCAAGCTACCACTACTTAAACTATCATCACACTGTTAACATATTTATACATTTAAGTTTTAAATGTACCAAAATTTATTAATATGTTACATATTATAGGTAGGTACTAGGATATATTTATTTAAATGTTGTATTAAAAATAATGTTTAATTCTTTACTATTTAAAAAAATATTCTGTAAAGAAAATCAAGTAGTTCAATTGTTATATTTAATTATAATTATAAAAATTGCTTACAAAGGCGAGTTAAATAATTTTTATTTTATTATATAAATAAATTACAATAATATGTTTTATACGTTACCGAAAATTTTTTAGGAGTCCGGGACATAATGTCATCTGAAGATAGGCCGCCGATAAGAGTGCGATTAGTATTCAACACCAAAGACAATTGTTGTAGTTTATACTCAACTAATGTTTTACTCAAGTCCAAAGGCTCGTTCAATTTGTCTTAAAAAAAAAAAAAATGAGTGAACTGTTAGTTGTTGTTTACGATACTATATGTAAAAAAATGGTGCCTCAGTTTAATTATTTTTACGAGTTTACATTGATAGATAAGATAACATAACAGTACTTGACAACGCAATGTATGGAATTTATGTATAAATATATGTTAAGAAACAATTGTGTGCACGTTGAATAGAATCTCAATGAAAATCAATAACAGTAACATAGACATAGACGATTTGTGGAAAGTAATGCAAAAGCTGTTTCTCGGAGTGTTTGGATACTAAAAAATGTAAAAAAGGTGATTTGATCTGGAGACAAAATGGTTTATATATGAGTATAGTCAGATTACAATAAATAATGTACACTTGTACAGATACAATTCTTGATATTTATTGAAAAGAAAAATATGAAAAGTATTGGTATATACTGATGATAGTTTTTAAAACTTAAATATAGAAGAAAGTAATAATAATTCTAGTGTACAATGTTTAATTATATTTGTGATATGTTAGGCGTATCAATATGACGTTCTAAATATTTTAGATTTTGTGACGACCAACTAATTTTCTATTAACTTTTAAGTCCACTTATATACTAATTATTAATATTAATATTACGGTTTAGTCATACACATCTATGTAGTTATTTATTATTTATTCTTTATAATTATAGATTTGTGTAAGCATATATGATAAAAAAAAAATATAGAATAATAGATTATTTTATGATAAATCATTATATATATATTAATTTTGATTAATTAACTGGTTATTAATATATTTAAAGTAAAAAATAGTTTGATGCATATTAAATAGCAATTACTGATTTTATGAAATCGTAATTAAATAGGTTGCGTTATGTGTAAAGTAGGTAGGTACCTATTGGTTATAATTAGTTATCGACAGAGCTATTTACTATAAGGTCATGATATAAACTATATATTAACCATTACAATTACGTCATATTATGACAAATATTGGCTTTTTGATTTAATCCAAAAATTAGTTGAGAACATGAACAACATTTTAAATTAACATTTAAATGGTAAATTAGTATTCGTACAAAAGTTTTTATTGGCTTTGATATTAAGATTTAAATTTTAAAATATGTGTTCATTCAGTATGAGTTTTCTAAAAATTTAACATAACAATTTATGAACGTAGGCATAAACGTACTATAATCATAAAATAATAAAAAGCCTAATAAAACATACCTGGTTTTCTTAATGTATATTTGGTGGAATCAAGATTTTTCTCGAAACAAACTTGCTTAAGAATGTTGCTTAGTTGCGTTTTTGGACTAATTCGAGATACGTATAACTGATTTCTCGGTAAATGTACCTATAAATATGAAGAGAAGTTTATAATTTTAAATTAACTTATATAAAAAAATAGTTTAAATATTACCTGAAGACGGAACGTTTGTTCGAACGGTTTTGATATGCATTTTATAATAGACTGGCTTTGATATCTGCCATTTTTACTTAAGTTTTTAGGAACGATGTTTACTGTCCACGTATCTAGGGCACCTGTAAAAGAGAGGGAGAGAATACGATTAAGAGGTGTTAAAGGTCGTATACAGCACTTTAGAAAACGCATTTGTTGCATTTTCCTGGCAATATTATTCTCGAGACATATTGCACATAATTTTTTTTAAAAGGGTAATCTGTCTAGTTATATTTCAGTATAAACGTTGATTAATAGAAGCATTAAGAAGTTTTTTTTGGTTTAAAAAAAAGGTGGCAGATTTAAAATGGAACTTTCATTTGACAAAAATGTTTTGCTATTAAAAATTACCTCACTTAACAATTTTTAATTTAATTTAATATCATTTGAGAGTTTAATAAATTCTATATCCTATCAATTATAATTCCATAAATTAAACGTTAGAGTCTAATTAATATTAATCGAACAGGATGTGTTAATCGTTTTTTTTTTTTAATAATCAGTAAAGTTTTAAATCATTTACATTCTTAATTATTCTTTTAATAATAATATTATTTTACAAAATATATAATTAATTATATTTAACTTACTTAAGATTATGTTTTTGTTAAATGAAGTATCGAACGTTTTTAATCGAAAATACAAGTCGGTATACATAGAGAAACCATCATAAGACTAAATGTTCTCGAAATGACTGTTGTAAATATTTATACTCATATTGAAACTATCGATAACATTATATTATGAAAGATAAACTTTATGTATTATTTATTATTTCAAATAGCGTAGAGTGGTATTATTATTATTATAGAAGTTATTGTTATCATATAACACGCTGTATAGTGTATAAATATATATATACGTTCTAAGCACATTTTTTTCATTATCATGGTCTACTTATTGATTAATTTGAACCAACTTTAACAAGGTAAAGGTGTACCACAAAAATTCATTTGTAATTGACAAAAAATTCCAATTGTTGTTTTTGTGTGTTTACGATATTTATACAGATAGATTATTACTTTCACATGTCATTATAGGCGTATTTGGTATGTATCCGGGGTACTTACCGATAGGAGTACTGGGTTTGTACGGTAAAACTCCACGGTCACCGATTGCGTGCACCGCGTGACTGCCTGGTGATAGTTTGTGGGCAGTAGTGATCTGAACAAGCAAGTCCATCATTGGTGTACTAAAACAAAAACATAAAAAAATCAAAATCAACGTCTAATTATTTCAATAAATCATATTATGTATTTTTTTTTCGTTTGCCCTGGAATCTTTATTTATATAGATGGTAATAATAAGTAATAACAATAATAATAAATACGACGACCGTTTTCCGACGACGCAAAACCCATTGATCCGAAACAATAAATCTCGATCAGGTGAATAACGCTACAATATTATAATTTTATTACATTACGCTTGGCAAAACAATCTGTATGTATATCTACACAGTGTGTTCTATATTATGGAATATAGGTATATGTTAGGTAGTATCTATTTGTTTATATGGTCACAGTCAACAATGACACACTCTCCTCGGGTGTTAAACATTTTCGCCATGACAATGGCCACAAAATTCGATTACCCATAGTTATAATAGTCTTCATTGTAGGCCAATCCGCCTGTAGGTCGTGGTTATTGTCGTCGAGCTTCCGAGTTTGGTTTTTTCTCTTCTCTCTCGTTTTATCTCTGTCGAACGCATTGTATAATTATTTGAGGACAATTGTACACAGATATTAAAACCATACGACGTATGATTCAATTAATATTTAGATACGTAGTTCTGTTCATAATTGAGCATCTATTACTATATGATAAAAATATCAATTTCAAATTTTATAGGAAAAAATATAATTATTCTTTATTATTATTAATGCATCTTATTGGTTTTCATTATATTATGGACCATAGATAAAAATAGACGAATGGTACATTGTATTTGAGTAAAATTAAACGGAAAACCGCACTAATTGTACATATTTTTACCATGAATAATTCAATAAATTTGATTTTTATAGCACGTAAATATATAAATAAACTAAATTAAAAACTTGAGATTTTTACTAAAATTTTACACGCATAAATTAACTATTAAGATATATACGTATATATATATCTGACTTTTCGCATACTTGCTTAAAATGGTTTCACAAGGTTAAGGCGTATTGTATTGCATTAAATATGTGTAAAAATATAATTTATACAGCTCATAAACAATTTCTAAGAAGGAATAATTACGAGTTCAAAGATTAATATTATAAATGTAAATTAACACTCAACTAATAAAGTTAATATATATTATTTCAAGTTAAATATATAATGGATGTATTACAGTTTTTGTTGTCTTTAAATTTTAAAATATTCAACACATCTTAAATCAAAATATACATTTATAAACTGTATAACATAATTATAGTTAATTTATTTGTGTTTATACAGTTTTTAATATTAATGTCTTGAAAATATATACATATTTGAATGTTTCATTCTCGAGAAAATTATATAGTCATAGAAAATTCGACTAATACAAAACAATTTTTATAAATATTTTAATAACTAAAAATTGACCGATGTGTATATATATAAATATTATGTATATTTTTATTAATGTAAATGTTCGATAAATTTTTTTTCTCATATCTGAGCGTAATTTTTGTTTTGATAGAGCTTTATTTAAATGATAGGTATTTGTTTTAAAATAACTAATGACATTATAATGTAGGTGGCGAACACAGACCGACGGGTGCGTACACATGATCGTGAACAAGACGGGTAAATGACTCTAGGCCGGTTGACTATATTTTGTAAGGTGATGCAGTACAATCTGCAATCGCCCCGCTGTGTATTAAGTATTAGGCTATAGTAGCTTGTTTTGTATATACTTCAATAAATGATGGCAGCAGTAGAGTAGAAATGTTCACACAGATCCTCCACTAGTGTTTGTTAAACAGGAAAAAAAAATGGTGGTGATAATAAATTAATATGTATTAGTACATATTACATCAAAATAATGTAAATTTAACAAAATTGATGTGGTTCAACAAAAATATATTTGCTTTTTGAATTGGAGTACTATCCATATTTTTTTTTCATACCTTATTTCCTAAATAAATAATTTATTAAAATTTGAAGCAAATAGGTTTAACATAAGTATACTATATAACGTGTTTATATATTTGAAGACTGAAAGCTTAACAACGTAGTAAAGTTTAATGTACAAAAAATGTTAGATTCGTATTTTTTATAAAAAAAACCCATAGATGTTTTTGTTTTATTTATTAAAAAAAAAAAAAAATAAAAAAAAAATACTTATTCACTAAATAATAGTATATGATTAAAAATCGTATATTAGGTATAAATGGTTGATAGGATCATACGTAAAATGCTTATAGTAGATTTAAAAAAAAATTGAAAAAAAAAGATGACAGGTGAAAAGATGAAATAAAAGTATCAGTAATTTTTTTGTTTCGTAAAAATTAACATTTTTAGATGTATAAAAAAAAATCAGAACAAAATACTCTAATTTATTAATTTTTGTTAAAATGAATATAACTAGTATTTACCTATACTTTAAAATAAGAAAAGAAGTCTGTAAACGTGTTTAAACCATTTTAACTATAATCTAAATTTTTAAAACATATTATTCTCTAAAATAAATATTAAATATTCATTAATAATAAAACATAAACAATGCATTTTTTAAAGTCTAAGCTTCTTAATCTATTATTTTTTAATTACCCAATAAAGAGATTATAGATTTATACAGTAATGGATTAAATTAGAACATTATTTTATTTTTTTTAAATTGTACTTTTATCAAAATGGTCATAAAATATATAATTTAAAATTAAAATTTAAAGTTTAAAGGAATAAGAATGGAACTGACCAATGAGATCAAATTCCAAGTCCACCTAATTTTCTTTTAACAATAAACCAGCAATATTTCAATTATATGGTTCGTTTAACTATTCTAAAACATTAATTATTGTATAATAACGTCATTCCGTTCATATAAGAGGAAGAAAAATAATAGCAATATTATAGTGTTGGCTAATGCGTTAAAAGACCGCCATAAATATTGAGTAAGTAATATAGGCTATAATTGATTGGCAAGGTATTTATTATTTTTAATGGCAGTATACGTTGCCGGTTATACCATATTTGCATCAATGTTTGATTACTTTGAATTAACATTAACATTTTTTATGAGGTGAAAAAATGTATTGTTATCAGTAATCATTAAAAAAAATACCTAAATTGATTTACAATTACAACCTATATTTATGAAATAAGTTTAGTGAAGTTATGTAGGGCAAGATTAAATATTACGTAAGTAAAATGTTTTTATGAAGGCATGAAATTTAAGTAGAACATCTCTTTAATATTTTATCAAAAAATGAAATAGATTTGATAAAAAAGAAAATATAACGGATTCGGTTCATAACTCATAAATTATTATTATTTTCTTTTTTATACGTCTATGTGATTTATTTTTATTTAGTTATGATATATACTTTAAAATTGAACGTGAACAAATAGGAATGTAAATCATATTAACTTTTCAGAATGGATTTTAGGAAGAGATATTTGTATGTAGAGCATGAATCATAACGATAAAATGTTTAATCAAATTGATTAACGTAGTGCCACAATTAAAATCAAAAGTCACCACTCATTTTTGAATTGAAATGTACTAATTAATTATTGACAGTAGACCATTTTAATGAACAACGTCGTCTAAAAAATGTTAATTTGTGTGGCGGACTTTTAAAAATTGTTTAACAAAACAAATGAAAGACGTAGTTAAGTTAAAAAAATGTCGACATTTTTAATCTTTGTATAATATAAATAATAATATTGTTATAGATAGATATTTTGGATTATTATTATAACAGTATATTAGATACGTCAGAAAATCTCAATGGATACTGACCTTCTCTCGACGCTCATCTTGATCACGGAACCGTTAGGCAAAATCACGTTCAGATCCATTGCCCCAGACAGCATGTCGGGAGGCGTGTCTTCCGTCACCGGCATCTGCAAGGACATCGTTTGTCTGAAAAATCAAAATACCAAATACATTAGCTCAGCATTATGTTTTTTGAATTAGGTTTCACACGCGCGTCCTATACACACTCGTCACACATGCCTTAGGCTAAAAATCTCTACTAGGAACAAATGATTTATACTTGTTTGGAATAATTCTATCTAGCTGTATGGCGTAAAATAATAGTTTTTTACGTGATTGATGTTTTAAAATATATATATATATATATATAAAAGTATATAATATAATAATGAGTACTCCTATTATTGTTTCGTCGAAAAAAATTAATATTACTCACGTAATTTGATTACAAACCGATAAATTGGATATTTTCATACCTACCTAATATGTTTTTAAAAATTAAAACCTAACTGTTAGATAAATTAAAAAAATAAATTACAACTTTGAACGTTTTATTATTTTAATAAACGCCGTGTAGGGATCTAATTGAAGTCGACCTCTAGAATAAATATATTAAATCTTCATTTTTCAGTGTACAAGCAGTAAATATTTTTATGAATAATTTTAACAATAACGTATATATTGTATTGTAATAATAAATTTATTGATTGTTATTGTTTCAATAAATGTAGTATAATTTATGTCGATAACCATGATAAAATAATAAGCACCAAAATAATTAAAACAAAACTGTCTTAAAATAATTGAATATTATTTAACTTACATGTAAAGTATAACATTTTAAATTATTATTAAATCATAAATAATAGTGCAAAATATTATAATATATTATTATTATGCAATATGATCACATCTAATAATAAATATATTACAAAATACGCGTAAGTTCAAACGTGGCATATAATCATCAAAATATAGACCAGTACTTGTACAAATTATTAAACTTGGATTTTTTTTGTCATCGACAGCAATACTGCAGGGTTTCGTTGTATGCTATAATTGGTTTGCGGCTGAAAGAATTTCATTATGACCAAAATCAAAGAATGCACACTGCGAGGTATAATTACGGTGGCGATGCATATATTATTATTATATTGTTATTGTGTAGTATAGTTGTTTTTGGCGTTGTCGTCAAATTCGCGTTTTCAATCACATTAGCAACGCAAAAGAAACTGTGGGCGCAATCATGTATGACTAGAATGAGTGGTGAGCAAGTAGAAATTATACACTATATACAGTTTTTTTTTTTTTCAAAAACCGTTTATAATGGTATTGTTTTTTTTTTCATTTTGATATGACGACGCATGCACAAGCTGTCCGAAGTCCGTTAGTCAAAAAATGACGTGGTGTTATTATTTATTTACCGTTTCACATAAATCCTGAAGAACGTTATACAGGATTGTTCGAAAATTATTTAGTCAACTAAATAGTTGACCAATATTGCAAAATTTTTATAAAAATATAAAATAAAAATGTCTAACTCTTATTCTTACATTACTTATCATGAATTGAAAAATTTCGAATTGTAGTTTTTAGACATGAATTAAAGATTTAAGTTTAAAGCATAATTTTTTATAATAACATTTCAAAATATTTATTGCGTTATATGTTTATGGTGTATGATAGTTGACAAAGAGTCTCAATGATTTCTCAGAGGATTAATTCTTCTGTTCGAATTTGGCTTTAGCTAACTAAAAAAAAGTCACTCGTCTTGTTTTCAGTTGATCTGCATATACATTACTGATAGGTACGTCGCAATAGCAAGTTTAAATAAATAATTTCACAATCAAACGTCAACCAGTTAATGATATACACTAATAACACCGGGGTTATATTATTTATATTCTTGTGAGTACGATTAGTACTAGTGTAGAAATAAGTTACTTATAATACACTCGTATGGACATTTTCGTAAATTTTTTATATATTGTTGAGTAAAAAATTAAATATTATAATATGGAATTCGACGAGATGAACAGATTTTGATCACACATATTGTATGTGTATATATTATTTACTTATATTTTTTTATTTCATGACACTACGAGAAGAAACTGGATTTGTTACTTATGATGCGATCTGCAGACTATTCTTAGTTCATACATAATTATAACGAATAGTTCTTCGCGTAAGGCGAGCGTAATAATGTACTTACACAGACTGAGAAAATTGTGACGTAAGCCACAGTTGAATGGATCACTAATCATAGCACATACAGGGTGATTTACTAAGCATACTTAAATACTATATTTTAAAATTCTTAAGATTTTTTCGTATTACTTAAGGAGTCTTCTGTGGAGACACAAACTTCTGTTTTTAAAATTGATAACTCTTCTCCCCTCTTCATACAGTATGTTATTTAGCAAATAATTTTTCTTAAGATTTTGACTTATCAAAATCAAAGTTTGAACAACTAATTTTTCAGTTATTTCATTTTATGTATTAAGAATAATAGGTTCACGATAATGGTTTTGAAAATATGAGGTTATAGTAATTTTTATCTATCAATATTAACAATTTATAAAAATGATCTAAGTATAATAAATACTAGATTCGAACTCACATTTATTTAAAATTACTGTAAAATAATTTTTAGTAATTTTCAAGGATTAAATATCTCAAAATATAAAATTTTAATAACTGAAAAACTACTTGTTGGAATTATTTTTGGATAAGATTATAAAGATTTAAAAAAAAGACTGCGTCATCAAAAGACACTTCCTAAGTAATACAAAAAATTTTGAGAATTTAAAAAAAACTGAAAAATTGAGGTGAGTAATGAGCATACTTGGTGAATTACCCTGTATTCACGTTCGAATACTATATTCGGTTTTGAAAACAGTCGACTTTTTGGACATCTTTTGAATAGATTGTTCGCAAGATCAATTATTTACACGTGGGCTACCTATATGTTTATACTATTATAATACGAAAACACACTTCGAATTGAAATCGCCTACACGCACGATTATATATTATTATTCGTATAGATGTATTGATGTACATATGAATTGAATGCGATTAGACACTGCCGCCGCAGTACTGCAGTTATGTAGACATGTACCTACCTATAGAACGTACACGGTGTGTGCATATACTATACCGCGGTTCCGGTTACAATTTCATCTGGATATTTACCCACCGCATGATGCGTGCAAGATGAAAAATATGAGTTCACGAAATGCTACCGGTACTTCTTGACCTTCGGATGAACGGTACGCCGCCACCAACACACTACAATTTTTACCACGGGTTCACCAAACTTGGCGTGGGGTCATTGTATTTGCTAATTTCTATTTATTATGTCCCTATATATTTTGTTTGTTTGAGCTACAGTAAGTTTCCGGTGGCACCCGTGCTAATAATACGCATATTTATCGTTTTGTTTTTCCCTGATACCATTTTTTTTTTTTATACATGCAGGCATATAATTTACGTTTGCAAATAAATGCATATAATTGACAACACGAATAAAATATTATATATTATATTGAATAATAATTTTTTTCCAAATCAATATTATATATATATATATATCTCACTAAAAAATTTTTATACTGTTACATCAAATTACAATATATATATTTGACAATATTAACTATTATGACGGATTTAGAAATATCTATCAGCCGGTATTATAATATATTATACACACTGATTGCCCAAATATAATTTATTGGATGTTTTGTCAAGTTTTTGTATTTTAACTTTGAGATAATAAGTTATAAATTTATTACCTTAACCATGCGGCTTTTACAGATTTGACACAGACCTGCACCTACATTATACATATATATATAATGTATACACGCATATTTTATATTTCTATTGACAAGATGATATATATGCATAGAGAATTACTATAAATATATTTTTGAAATGTTGTCAATTAGTCATAGTTCGTTATTTCTTTGAAAATAAAGTACAAAGCATTTTTATTTTTATTTAGATGCGACTTAAATGATTCACTATTTTATTATATGGACTGTCCTATTAATAATAAGTTATTATTATGAGCAACAGGTTACACAATGCATTGTTGATATTAATGATTGAAGACAATAATTATTGGATATATTATAAGACACTTGATTTTGTAGAGTATTAAATAAAAATAATAAATTAAATAAAATAAATCTAAAAATTATAACTGTAATTAATTAACGCATTGATTATTTATACATTTCTTTACGGGTAAAAACTCTAATAGAAATAGAGAATACTTTTTAATTAAAGATAAATTTAATTATTAGTAATTTATACAAAAAACACGAATATACAGTTATTATAATTATATTATTTAAAATTTAAAATAAAACGTGTAGAAGTTCTAAATACACAACTGTACCAGAATTGGCTTTTAACTTAAAATATATTAGTTTTTAAATCGTATGTGATATACTGTATTAACGTGCATTGAATAATAGTTGTTTACTTTATGCGAACCATACATTTTGTTTATTTATTTAAGGTATTTATGTTTCACATCATAAGTATGGGTTTATTAATATAGGTAATATTAAAATAAATTTACCTAGTCAAGTATCTTTATAATACAAGATTTAAATATGTACATAATGTCTGTTCATATATTTTAACTTTAAAGAGAAAATACCCTTATTTAGTATTTTTTAATAATTAGTTCACTGTTAATTTACCCAAAATTGTATCTTTTAGGTTCATCTTGTGTATTATTAGATAAAGTTAAGAAATTGTTCTTTATATTTTATTTAACCGTTTTGCATATTAAGTATTATTTAATATTATAATGAAAATTCTTATACTTGAAGTTATACTTCTTTACTATACATTATTAGTGCTAATATCACATCATTTACAGAGAACTGTTTAAAAAAAATAAAAATGCAGTTATAGAACCTAGTAATAATTGATGAAGTATAACAATTTTATTATTAATATAGTAAAACTTAATACGAATTAAATTGATACTGTTAAAATATTATGATGTTCGGGTTTTCGAGTTAATTATCGTCGAGTTGTTTTAGTATAACAATATTATACACAAAATATGTTTTAATAATGTAATTGCGTGTACAATTATTTTCAACTATAATCCGTTCTCTAACTAATTATACGCACAAAGTCGTCGGCAATGTTTTTTTACTTTTTTAGTACTGCACATCAGCGTTTTAATACCGTTATTCTAGGGAAGCCTGTCGTATGAACATAAGCACGCAACATTTTCGATTTTAATATACTGTAATGTAATAATTCAAAAGTGTCGAGGGACGCAGGTGGTATTCAATATCCCGCAGTATACTTGGCTCAGTGAAAACATAATTATTTCAAAATTACACAAGACGATAGAAACGTTTTGAAAATCGTTGGAAATGTTTATAAGAGATTCGATCGCGAACGCCAGGCTCTACTATAATATTATAGTTATGAAATGCCACAGTATGCCTATTGTTTTCTTCAAAATGAAAATTTAAAAAATCGATATTTTTTTACTTGGAAATACTTTTAACAATCTTCGTAGTTAATTATGATTTTGTTCAACGCAAGCTATTATATTAATTTACATTTTATCCCCTGGGATGGCCTCCAATTGGTTTTTTGGTTTATTCGTAGAATGTACCATCACTAACGTCAGTTATTTTTTTTTCTACCTAACAATAGTTGGTAGTAATTAGATAATGATTAAAATGGGCTGACACAATTGAACTTCATGAATACTCTTTCTATAATATAAAATAGGTTCTAAAACATTAAAATATAATGTGGATCGTCCTCCGGAATAGGTAGGTATTATATATGTATAATATAGTACAATATTCTATATAACAATACGCACACGTAGTTGTATATAAATAAGTATGTAGGTAGGTAGGTACAATAATAATAGAAAAAAATCAGACAGGTAAGTACAAGGACATTTTGAGGTAAATATATTTAGCGTAATCACATGCATCCTACATGCATGAAAAATTTATGTTTTTCAATAATTAATTTTGATTTAAGCATACCAACTATGTTCCTATATCGCGAGAATAATAAAATTCCTGCAGGTACTCAATCGAATTTGAATTCAGTGAAATAATTGGGGGAGCTGAACTTATGTTTTCAGTTATTATATAGTCTTATGATTATGGTCCATAATTTATGGATGACACAATCATCAACTTGCCCTTGCGCCAATTTCATTCAATAAACATGTATAATGATGGTGGGTTTATTTTATATACAGGTAAATATTAATTTATTAATAGAAAATAAGTACTATAATTATCCATAAATGGCAACATGGCATAACTTTTGAGTGTATTTATTTAAAAAATATGGAGGTGTTTGGCACAATTAAGCCTCAAAATTTACATTTATGATAAAACTGCGATTAAAAACTACAGAACTCACAAGTGTAATAACGAATAAAAAAAATGAAACAATTTAAAAAGGAAAATGTAGAATTTTTTTTTTATACTATATAACAGTTTTACATGCAATTTTGTAGTTTCGATAAGCCTATTACAATAATTACGAAATAATACTGCCGGAAACCATATATTCGTATATAGTCGTTGTAGTATTATAGCTACAGTGATTAGGTTTGTTAAATATATAACGCAAGCTTCCCTTGCATTTAAAGTCTTCAGATTGCGGCCATAAAACCATAATGTATACATAGGTATATAGAATATCCAGACATACAGCCATACAGGACGATTTTATTTTAACCACGCACTTGGCAATATCAAAGGATATAAAAGGATTTTAATTCATGATCTTTATTTAAACGATTAAAAATAACATTTATATACAACTTCATATTTGTATACAAATTTTAACAGAACATAATATATTCTGTACTACTAATATTTATTTATTTTTTAAAATTCCTTGGATATTCTTGTGATATTTCAGCCGGTGAGTTCACGATAAAATAATCACCCAGTATATATATATATATATAATATATACAGTCGAACAGATTTAGATCGTAATATATCATATACGCGACCACACACACAAACATCTTGTATACATGCGTATATCATAATAATTATTATTATTGTACGTTTTGTACACGGCTATTATTATTATAATATATCAGCTTTACTACGTCGTGTATACCATAATATGATGTGCATATTTATAATATATATATGATATATGAACACATACTCGTATATAGTAGGTACTATATACATGACGGGTTCGGAGTGTATTCATTTTTTTTTTTTTTTACGTCTTGAACGAAACGTCGGCGCACCACCGCTGCCGCGCAGGCGATAGGAGCGTTAAACGTTTGATGCGAATACGTACGATATATTATAAGACACGTATCGTTACGAGCGCACTGCACCGCGACGCTCGGGCGTTTCGTCTCCCGAGTCCGACCGACATAATAATATCGATACAATATAATATCTACACACACACACACACACACACACGTGCACGCGTAATGTGCATCGTAGCTGTGCCGTGGCGAGTATCCTCCACGGCGGAGGACCCAGTGACCCGTTTCTCGAACCCGTTTGCTGGCCGCGCCCCGGCTATACAGCGCCGCCACGCCGGTGCGTCTCGTTTGTGCGTCGCCGTCGGATCCGTACGCCGAACGTTCGTTAGTTACCAGCCGGGGCCGGGCAGACCGGCTAAACGCGGTTATGGGGCCGTATATCTGAGAGGCGGCGATCGTTTGTAATACACGCGCGTACGTTCTATAATATTATGTCTATACAGCTATCAGCCCACATATACGTACATGTTATTATTATTATTATTATTATTATATACACACATAGGCGTTTATGCAGATTTATCCGCGTTTAGAGTGTACGCCGCGATTATAACGTGCGCAGCTATAGGTCGTATCTTTCGAGAGAACGCCACTAACGCGTCGATAAACTGTTCGTAAAAAAAACCATCATCTCGCGCTATATCCCACGACAGTCTAATCGATTTATTCACAAGAGAATATATTATTATTATTGTTATAATTATGCCATGTTGAATAAAAACCGCTATGATTGGGGGTAACGTTTTCCGAGAATCGTGTCTGAAACGGTCATTTCATCAAAGGTGATTTGTAATTTGTGTAAATTTCGGCGTGAATATTCAAATACGCGGTTAGTTAAGTCTCAAATATTTAGTAAGCTATGATTAGGAGTAGAGGGTGGATGATTAGTGTACTGTATGCCATTGTAGCGTTTTATACACGAAGACACACACGGGGGGGGGGGGAAGAAAATTTTTTTTTTTTATAAAACTACATTTTATTTCTTTGATAGTTTTCCTGTTTAGTCTACAGGAGGATATCCCCGTGTCTATAGTTCCACTACTGTACTCAGTAAACTATCACGATATCTTAGATTTTAAAACAGCGATATAATAATAATGGTAAAGGATAATTTATTGTAATACTCTTAAACAAAAACCGCTAACATTTGGATCAATAGCAAGTTGTATTAATAAAAAAAAAATATAACCGATACCACGTTGTTCTCTGTAGGCGTGTAGTACAAGGAATATTTTAAAACCACAGTGTTGGTTTTTAAGCGTCTAAACCATTCGTGTTATAATTTAATTGAATACAATACATTATAATAATATGTATGCGTATACAATATATACTTATTGTATATATTTTGATTTCGATAAAAGTAAACCAGCTATTGTAACACAATTTGAAATGCAAATATCCTGTTACGTCGGATGTGTTTGGAAACGATGTTAAAAATGATAGAGTTTTACTAGGTACTTCAAACAAATCGATTATATGGGGAGTGCATGAGAGCAGCGTTTGTCTTTAACTTTTCGCAGCCTACAAAAACCCCCATGTTATGAGGACTTTTGAATTAAGTTTTTGAAATGTTTGGTAAACGTGCGTTAGGTATATTTTTTGTTTGATATTATGCATACATTTAGTTGTTTAAAAATATATATTCGATTAGGTACATGACGTAACTTCTTAACATTGGGTGCATATTATTTGAATCTTACTTTTTAATTCTATTACAGTTGAATATATTTGTACATAAGTTTAATTATTATGATAGATTTCACACACATATGTATAAAGTTTACCTAATTGATAAATAAAAATTGGATGACAAGATAGTTGTAGAATAAAAATAGCCTTTTTATTCATTCTTTAAACAACATAAATAGAAAACGAAATAATATTCGTTAGCGTTACGAACCACAACGAATCCAACCAATTAATACACACATATTATACATTGCGGTATAAAAACAATTACATTTTGAGCATTGTGTAGGTTTATTATAAACCGAATGTGTTTGAGGTCTATACGACATTAAAAATTGTAAACACGACAGTTGTTTTAATAACGATTATTATTATTTAACATTTACATTCTACATATTGTGCGGCACTTTCTCTGTAATTAACGTGGCATAGAACTGGCAATTTCGCACCACGCGTCCATCAAAGGTAACCGATTTATACGAAAGCATCCTGAACGTAAATAATCATATATTGTATAATATACGTATAAGAATGAATACGGTGCGAACAGTGTTATTTAAGTATATAATTTCCGACATGTGTGTACGTTATAATATTATAATTTAAATTATATTCACGTTTTAGAATGGCAAAGTTCTTACAGCAGAAGCGAGAGCATGGTCCGATTTGGTTCATGGAATATTCAAAGTAATTTCTTATTAAATAAAGCGTGCACCTTGCTCATAATGAACAATATTGGATAGTATAATATTATGAATACCATGACTGAAGCTTTTTAAGAAAATCATTTTCACTGATTATATACGATTATCAGATATTTGGATCTCTTAAAATGCTTAGATAATTGTATATACTGTATGCATAAAAAAAATAATGAACAATTAATAATTATCTTAAGTAAAAAGATAAAAATTAAAATATACTTTTTATAGTTATATGAATAATGAATAATAATTTATGGTTACAGATGCTGAAGTGTATGGTTGGTTGATCATATAATAATTTTGAGTTTTTATTTACTTACTTACAACTAAACAATGCATTTTAACATTTTTTAGGCTAGGATAACATAATTATATTTGTTAATAGCACATGTTTTTTGAGATGAATGTCATACATCAATTTTTAAATAATTTTTTTTTCAAAGTCAATAAATTTAATTTTTCAATGAAAAAAGAAGTACTGAATTAACATAAAATAATACTTAAGTTTATTTTATCTTATTTTATGAACTTAAGTTTTAAGATCTACCTAAATATTTTACCTTTTTTTTCTAATAATTAATTTATATACACGGGTCCATTAAATTTTAACATTCTATATTGTTTTTGAATCAGCGTTGTATGTCGTATTCCCGCGAGAGTTTTCCTCCACTGCAACGAAAGTCGGTCCATATGGACTTATAAGTTGTTGCCTAAAATGCCATAATTTGTTCCCGTCTTCACTTTCTTTAATTACTTGTCGTGATTTAACTTGCATTGCTTTTCTTTCTATTCCCAACAAACCCATCGCAAAAACTCAATCTCGTAGTCTATTCTCTTTTCTGGTATACGTATACTCTCATTATTATAGAGAACTCCAGGTCTACTTTCTCTCTTCATTGTACGAACCAGTTTTATTATTTACTGTACGTTTATAAACATATAATTTTTTTTTCATTCTGATTGTATGTTCAATATTTATACATTTTTGCCGATTAAGCTTTAAATGTGGAGTGTCAGCTTGTATTATAGCCTATAGGTGTATACGAATACAGTAACCAACTAGGCGGCGGCTGAAGTCCTAAACAAATCTTGTGCGAAGTAGGTAATGCCAACGGCTATCATATAAAATGCAATCGCCTATTCTTCGACTTGTGCAAACTTGTATACTGAATGCATACGTAGGTAACCACACGCTAAACTCCATACACATCATGCTCTGATTAGCCTAAATAAATAAAATAAAATACCATAGTCTCACACACACGTGTGAATCTGTGGCGTATTGGTGTTTAACGTAAGCATTAATTAATTGACAAAAGGACTCAGGAAATCATTAGATCAGTTATTGAAGAAAAAAATTAAGTATAATATGATTTTTGACCTAGAAAATGGATGGTTGAACACGTACGAATAGCAAGATGTTTGATGATCCGTAGACATTTTGCTAATTCAATTAAAAACTTATAAAATTCTATACCTGTACATTATTGCACGACAAATATGACACATTTTAATATACCTAAGATTTAACATAAACAATTGGTAACTTCACAAAATATTTAAGTACTTATGTAGTTTTCTTTTTCTTTTTAGAAAGGCCTGTAAAATACATTACCATGTAAGCTATTGTTTTTTTTCAATTTAAATTATTTTAGTTCAGGGGATTATGTTTTTGCCAATTATTGTTTAAAATACAATGCTTGTTTAGTATTTATTTAAAATTTACTGTCTTCATACTATGTTTTGATTATATTGTTGAATATAAAATATAAAATTAAGTAGAACAAATTTTAGAAATTGAAAAAAATGTAATGTAGATACATACCTATAATATTTTTGATAAATGGCTGAAATATAATATACTTGGAATGTATGGAACATTAATAGTTTTACACAATCATAATATTTTAGATATTAACTTCGACTAATCTCACGTTTATATACATTCCGTTCATTTGATTACACATACATCTGATCCATTGGGTTTTTGTAATAATTTTAATATTTTCCCCAGTACTTTCACAGTTTCACAGACAGATATGACTCATAGTTATTGACTATTGTATGTTCTATAACTGATATATGAGAAACAGTAGAGATGTATGTACAGAAACATTAAAAACGAGAACTCGCGAAGGTCACCACCAATATTGTCACGATCAGAACAATTCCGACTCATCAAGATATTTGATAGTTTATAAGATACTTAATCTTCAGTTTATAACAGTTTTTTAATTTTGTTAGTAGGAGATTTTTATTTTGAGTTTGTATTAATATTATTAAGAACATATAGGGAAATATTAAAATACTTAATTGAAAAAATAAATACTACGTGACTCTTAAGTTTATAAACACGTTAAAAGAGTAAAGTTATTATTAAAATAGACAATACATATTATATAAATAGTTAATTATGATAAAATATGTCTTATTTATTTATTTAATTTAAAAACTAACATTTTTATAAGTATAATGATTAAATTAAATAGGTATCAAAACTTCAGTGTTACAGTTCTACAGAATTAGGACAAAATCCAATAAAGCGCTAAGTAAATAAATCATTCATATAAAAATAATCTTCAGTTAATTTAAATTATTTTTTTTGTCAAATGTCAAAGAAGATATGAAAATAAATTTTTTAATTTAAAATTCAATTTTTTATAATTTTCATATAATTCTTATTATATTAATACTTAATTCACATAATTGAAAAAAAAATTGTAAAATGTTTGTTTAAAAAAACAGGATATTCTTTTACAAAAATGATTATTCTCTAATTTTTACACGCAATCAATCATTAATCGGATTTTTATAGACGAAACATAACTATAATAATTGGCGAATATTGCATTGAGTGGCATTGCCGCATTGGTATTAAGCCGTTACTAAGGTAGTTGATTTTCAGATGGGTCACTAATCAAGAGTTAAGCAACACATCAAATGTTTATTGTTTAATAATTTTAAAACTAAGTTTTTAAACGATAACTGAGAAGTTCAAAATAGAGAAAATTAAAAACTAAGAAAAAATCTTATACAATAATATAATTAATAATTTATTTATTTTATTTACATGCTGGGTAGCTACTCCCCTCACTATTTCACTGCCAACTGTACTTTTCAGCTCATATGCTTATTGTAACTACTATTACAGATTGTATATATTCAAATAAATGTTAAAAAAAAAAAAATTATTTATATATTTCATATTTATTTATAGTTGTTAAAAATTACAGTGGTTAAATAAAATACTAGATGGGTTATTATGAAGTACATCAATCGTTTTTACTTAACCTTCTAATCTATAATAAAAGTACGTTGTACGGTGGACCGTTTATTGTAAAATTGTATTTTTCTAAAACTAATATCATGGCAGTGGTGATAGAGTCGTGGATATAGTGTCATTATCATAACGAACAATTGTAAAAAAAAAATCAATATATATTATATATAAATGGTAGCCGATAGGACACGACTATATTGTATCATACTAGGCATATAATATAATATATAGATAATATAGCCATGTAATATATTAAATAAACAAAAAAGAAAATTTACAAAAAAAAGGCAACAATGACTACGATGTTTGAGAAATTTAATTTGTTTCTTTGTAAAATCACAACAGTAGTAAAAATATACATTTATTAAAACATTTATTAATCTACATTTAGTAAATTTATATTTAAAGTTGGTTAATTATTACTTTTATTTGACAATTAAATTTACGTTGTTTTCGTATGTATAAATTGAATCACTTTAATAATTAGTAATATTTATGCGGTGTTGATTCACTACAGTACTACAGCACAACTATCTTATTTCACTAAATTGTAATTATTATTATTACTATTTTGAAGTACTGTCTTATTATTACATACACTGGTCACGTTCTTCTAATCTCTTTTATTATGCCACTACCGTTACATAAAAAAACTATCATAAAAGCAGGGCGCTGGCTTGCACGCTAACCGTTTAAGAGGCGTGTCACACAGGCGAAACCGTCATCCACTTCCGAAACGATTCTTCGGGGTTCGCCGAGCGTGACTATTATTGCAATCGGATCATTCATGCTCTAACCATATAAAAAATAAAAAGGCCTTAGGACCTTTTCCCGTTCGTATATTTTTACACATACAATCCCGTTGCACATTTATACGTACTACGTACATATTGTTTTCCGGAAATTAGACAATACCACGTTTGGATTATTTTTTGAAATCAATATGGTTATATTTATATAAAAGAAATACTATGCGTATACTATCTATACTTTGGTAATCGGTATCCAGTAGAAATTAAAAGTATGGTCTGATATCGTAAAATATTAGATGTTTTATGTTGAAATTTATATTACATTGGAAATTTAAGTAAGGATGAGGAAGTTATTGGACTTATAGTGTTGCAATTTTGTATTTAATTTGTATTAAGCGTATGACCGAATTTTTGGGTATTCTTAATATTTTACACATGGTTTTTTATCGGTCAAAAATTGGAAATTGTTGGAACTATATATAGGTAGATATAATTTAGAGATATTAATTCGTGTGTATTTGTTTATTTTAGAAAAAACTTATTAGAATAATAACAAAAGGTTAAATATGGTAAAATACTTGATTGGTTCAATAAATAATATAAATGCATATTTTAAAATTAATATTACCTTAATTGTTCAATGTGATTCGTTTGATCGGCTTTTGAATGAAACCTATAAATAAAATTATATAAAATGTTAGTTACAAAAAATATATATTGCTAATGTTCTTAAAAAAAAAATAAAAATAAATTTAATGATGAAAGAATATGTCAAGTACGCAGCGGTCAAAGGTATAAACAAACAACTATTAATATATTATATAGTAGGTATGTATAAAAATACTACTATGTATAGTACGTTTTACCAGGTGGTAAATTGATAGTTTGTGTTTTTTCAATAGTATTTTTGTTCAAATATTACTTTTTTGTATACTTTTGTAATATCGGAAATTGTGAAAACCGATAATACGAAAAACGAGATAGACATCACTAACCTATACTTAACCCTATAAGAGTTATATTACATACATATAACAATTATTGCAATATTTAATTAATTTGTGCAATAATTATTATAGATCAACATATTTTGAAATCTTGAGTTCCTAGTAATGTACAAACTCCTTAACCCTGGTCTTCGTGCAATCAAACATGTTGTGTACCACAATAATTATTATCTATAATAACAGCGTATAGACATTTAAATTAAAGAAATAATATCGTTTACGTTCTCAGTTTTATATTTGTATTATTTATTTTGAAATGTCAACAACGTAAAAACTGTATATACCTACCTACGTACTACACAAATTGATCGGTTCATTATATTATACTCTAAAAAATAACTCTAATAACATATTTATTTCTTTTTTACAAAAGAATATCGTTTTGTTATTATATGTACATATTATTATAAGCAAAAAACTGTCATCATAATTGAAATACTCGCAATCTTTTGATTGAAAATATAATGTTACAACATATGATATATATATATATATATACGACACTTATATTATGTGTAGATGTAGATTTGCGTTGTGAGTATTTATATATCATATTTCATTACGGAATGGGAAATGAATAAACACGGATAGGTATAATAAATTCAACGGAACGTTGTTACAGCAGTAGGTTTCTATATACATCGATTGATATTTTTTCATTTCGTCGCAAACAGCAATATAATCGTATTTTATTTTAATAGTTCCGATAGTGTATACCAACCTATGCTGCCTCCGCGATTGCAGTACATGAGCGTTTATAGGTGGGTACCTGCTATAGACCGATGCACATAATATTATAGGTTGTCTTCACTGTGTTATTTTTCCGGTAAATTTCGACTGATCTGCATCCGATCCAATTATAATATATTTTAGTTTGTAACTCGGTTGTAAGCGTATATGTTACACGTACATAACTAAACCCAAGTACGACGTTTTTTTATTATCATTATTATTATTATTATTATTATTATTATTATTATTATTCCATATGTTCGTAATATTATACCTTCTATACTTAACAATAATATGTAGGTTTCTAGAACTGTATTACTTTTATACTAGATCTAATGTTTGTGTGTATCACAAATCACAATGACTGGCATAGTACATACACGTGAAATGTGAATATATATGTTTTGCGGTACTACACTGTGATTATTATATAGATATAGCTATTGCGTTTGGTTATTTTATATTTTCGTACGGTCATGTACTGGTTTTGAGCCACAGTTTGAATACGCGTGGCTATTATACTATTCGTACGGTGTAGACGACGCATTTGGCCCGTCCGATGTGTTTATAACCTTCAATAGCCGTCAAAATATTATGATACTATTATAATGTACCACCGTATTATTATACGGTTTTTGTTTTTATTCTCTACTATCGAAGATGACTATCATTTTCAGAGAAAACTATTTTCGTTTCCGATTTTTGGCGAAATACATAAATAATATGTAGCCCGCCACTCATGGTTTTTCAACATTATAAAAAGTAAAATACGTAAATAAATACGAGTTTTCATTTGTCAATCAGCTAATTTAAAAATTCAATAGATAATAGGCAATAAAAAAATAATTAATAATAATAACTACTTCAAGACGAAATCTGATTAAAATAATATTGTAAATTATTTATCTTGGCAAAATATTGAAATTTGACGAGAGACAAGGATTTTATTATATATTATATTATTATGAACACTAATAGTAAATGAAAGAATTTAGTTTGTTTGTTTTTTAATCTAGATTTAACAGAAGATTTAATCTTTTATGAATATGATATTATGCAGTTTACGAATGAATCGATGAAAAAAATTAAAAAAAATTATATTAGCGTCTTATCACGGCGTTTTTCCACTATAGCTATTTATTATCTTTCAAAACTATATAGCGGAATTCAAAGAGAAAAAAAATCTTATAAATTATCAGTTATATTTAAATTATGGCATTAATTACGTTACGTTATTTTATTAATAATTATAAGTACATATATCATAAAAGTTTAACGAAAAGGTAAAACAAATTAAATATGATGGGACCCCGAGGGCTTTCGAGAAGACGTTGCAACAGTGTATTGATTATTTTTATTATTATTATTATTATTTTAATTTGCCTATAACTTGTGTTATGAAATAGTGGTTGGACGGAGTATAGACTGTCAATGTGACCTGCAACATTATTACTAGGTAAAATGAGAGTTTTCGATAAAAACATGTTTTGATCACTCTGGTAGTTACGATTGATACTGCAGGGTTCTAAAATTCAACCTTGACAGCTCTCCTAAACCACATCGTTCAAGGTCAACATCTATAAAAATTAACAAGAATAATTCAGATTATATTCCAAGAACTGTTCTAATTAATACGTTTTCATAACAAAATTATACAGGCAATTGTGGTAGGTGGCACGGAGCAATGAGTATGTTGACAAGTTAAGATTTTTAGGTATTTTATGTTGTCGCATAATAAATACAAAGTAATAATAAAAAAATGTGGAAAAACCTAATAACAGTTATGTAGACAAATATTTGTGAAATTTACAATTTTATTTGTTTTATTTTTATGTTGTTTCGTTCATGTGTATATATTCGTATTTTTTTTCAAACAGTGTAGATAGAGCAGAGTATTAGGATATTTTTACATTGTGGTCAATATAACTTTCCAATATGTTTCAATACCTCAATATACTTGAAATATCCCAAGTGACTTGAGTACTTTTCTAATCAATTTCTATGTACTCGAGAACAACTCTCTATAAATTGAAGTACATAATTTATCGTTCTGTTTTTTTTTTTGTCGAGGGAAATCAAATAGGTTTTCAAGTCATTCACTTGAAAAATAATAATTTTTTTTTGGTAACCGTTCAAAAGATGTTTTATCGCACGAAGCATTAACACTATTAGTACTGCAATAGCTGCAGTGGCCCATGAAATTGTTTGATAACGTTAATCGATGTTTTCAACGTTCTCAACTTGATTAAAACATTAAGTACTAATATTACAAGACCATCTATTATAAGAATACAAAAAACACGAAGCAGAAATAAAAACAAGAGATACTTTCTTCGTCTATGCCAATATTAAGTTGTGGGCAGAGACGAATTAAATAATTTCCCGCCACGCTATGCCAAGTATAAATTTGCTGCTCTTATCCTAAAAAAATTACTTCCATACAATAAAATTTCCTTACATTATGAACTTTTCTATATATTATATAATTATTTTTACATAAAACTAAAATTTATTAAAAACGTTTTGATTTAAACATAAATATTACTTTGTTATAAGCAAATAAATGAAAAAAAAATCAAAATCCATCTGTCAAAAATTTGAAGTATAAAAATTCAAGAAAAAAATTAAGTATTTTTCTATATGAGAACCAAATAAATATTAAATACAATTTTTGTAGGTACGTATAAAAAATGTGCAGCTCTTTGCGACCGCATAGTTCACAGTGCCTTAAATCCGTCTCTGGCTGTGGGTGTTTTGAACTCAAAAATAGATGTTCATTTAATTGATATATTTACTAAATTACATTTTTATTATACTTTGAAGTGTTTATGGTAATATTATATGCATAGAAAACAATGAGAAAAGTACAAACAATAGAAAAAATATATTGTAACTCTTAGTGATTATAGTTTAGAAACGTGCGTGTAGATATACGTTCTAAGATTTTTGAGTAAAAGTTTTTATCTCAATTAAATAAAATATTGTGTGAAACTAATAATAATGATCTAATCAAATACATTTTCAAGATATTTATAGTTTTGATTTTAATCTTAAAAATTGGTTCAATAGTTTCTTTTCCAATAGAAATTCTGTTGATTATATAGAGAAAATATGGTGAATGCAATACTTCAAGTTATTTTCTATGATACTTCCATTAAATCTATAAATTTATATTAGCAGACATATGATACCAGACATGATTTCAGTAAAATTTTAATTCATGAATAATATATTTTACGTTTATATCAACATAAAAATATATTAATTTATTTTTCAATACTTATTTACTTTTTACCATTTCTCAATGATATAATAACAGTGAATGACTCTTACATTATTTCTATGTCAGTACTCATAAAAATGTTAAACTCAAGCTTATTGGTCAGTGCTATAAACATGTTATACATTTAAGTCGTTAAGCATAATCCTAAGAGGTCTGAAGCACTTGCAATGAATTACTATATGATGAAGCTTATAATTTTTGCACAGTCCAATTTTTTCCTTTAAGGATTATACACAAAAAGATGCCATAAAAATGCTAAAACTTACTATAGTTACAATATTTTTTTTACATGGGGAACTACTAAAAGAGCTAAAATTAACAGTATTTAATACATTTTCTATGTAACTTTTAATAATGTATCAAGTTAAATAAATGTAGTTTTCTTCGAGATGGTAAAATATAAATAATACAATTAATATATAGCATAATATATTTGTAAATCGAGGTCTCTCAGTTATTTTACAATTATTTCATAATCATAAAAATATGATTTAAAGTATATTAACTCTATTTTACTGCTATTAAATATAATCATATTATTATTCACTTTATTGCAATTAATTAAATAATATTTTTTATGTATGTTTGTGTATGTATAAATACGTATAGAAACTATAACGTAACTGTTAAACACAATTTGTTGAAAAGTAGGTAATATAGGTACTTTGTATACTTTTTTTACACTATAATATTACAAATTGTTTTAAGGTTATGATCATTTTATACTTGAAAAGATAAAATAGTAAATACTAAGTTAGATATTTAAATAGTAATTTACATGTTTCTAAATAATTCAGACGAATTTTACAATTTAAAACCATTTAGCTCTGTGCTAGAGGTCTATGTATATGATTTAAATATTACATGGTCATACAACTTATTGACTGTAAGAACTAAAACTAAAACTTTTTTCCATGACTATGGTAAACAATACACACTACACTTATGTGGGAATAAAATTCTATACGTTTCTGGTATTAATTTCATCCAACAGGACGTGTTTAGCCGCATATAAGGTATCGTATAAGTATATATACGATTAGGTATCGTATTTTCTAAATAGTTTCCAAACACATAACGAAATCATATTCTACGAACATGCTAAGTTCTCGAGTTCTATAATATTATAATTCTAAAATAATTCATGATTAATAATTTATGTTGTGCGTATTAAAATTAAACAAATGCAATATTCGTTTAAGCTTTATTTTTTTTTTCAAAATACTGATTATGTGAAATAGGAATTAATTCGTTATATTCCTGTACAAATATCTTATAGCTACATAAAATAAACGTTTCAATTTTTTGTTGATTGAAAATTCATTACCTTATTTAGTTACAACTCATTAGCGTTATAAATGTTTGAAAACTCTAATCAATTTCTATGTAATAATTCACACAAAAGAATATTAACTCGTCGTAAACTATTTTTCTTTAATATGCTTACTGCATAATCTTTATCTTTAAAATAACTTGTAACTTAATGAACTGTGATTAAGATTATATTTTTGGTGTATAAATATATCTAAAGTACATAAGTTTTAAGGAAAATATAAATAAGTATTGAAATTAATATATTATATATATACATATTTATATATATTTTTGAAAGAGTTTAAAAAATGTCTTAAAATTTTACTATGTTATGAATAACAATCATCAACCATTTATATTTTTGTAAATTTAGAATAAATTTAAATATATGGTAATTTTTTTAGGCTATGATGAGTATTATTGAATTATTGAGAACGCGCTTCTTTTAGTTAGCATAATTATATTGTTTTTAATTGCACGATCACGATGTTACACATAAAAATATAGAGACTGCAGAATAATAGATAGTTATAAGGTATAACTGGTTTTGAAAATAAACGAAGCTCAATTAGAAGCTATGACAGACAAAATGTGCAAGGCATATTACATACAATTCACATTTGATTTTATAATTTTATTACATGTTAATATAATTGCTTGAGTACACATAATATAATAATAAATAAATCAACTACCAACAGAAGATTTTAACATACATTTATTATGTTATGTTTCGTTGATAGCGGATTTAAATAATGCAAGTTGTAAACTTGTAACTTGTAAATACGTAAGATGAATTCGTGACTGGTAGTTCAACAACTATACACTATAAAGTGACAGTTTTACTTATCATTGTAACCATATGCTCCTACATTTTTTTATGAGCTTGTGATAAAAATCGGCTACCTGTAAACCAGTTTTTATAACTAAAAATAGGTAACATAAAACCTATATTATGTTCGTTTTTAGTAGGTAATATAAATTAATATTCATTTTTATAAGATTGTCTTAAGTACGATATCTCGTATCATAAAGATATCGAAATACTTCACAGAATGTCAAATTCTGCTAAATCTTTTAATTATATTCTCTTATCTTATCGTTTTAAAAATTATGAACATACATATTTAGTAAATCAGTTGTTTCAAAACTAATTTAAAAAAATCGTTTTAAGTAATTTTACAAAAAATACTGATGAATAATGATGTTATAGATAATTTATAAAATATAACAGTGATTATTAATATTGTTTTTATCAAACTATGATCGTCGATTGAAACAAGGTGTTTAGAGATCAATTGAATAACACTGACCAATTTTATAATAACTTATATGTATACAGCTGAAAAAATTATTGTATACAATTATTGTATAATAATTTACAACACAACAATTTAAATAGAAAGAATATGTAAATACATAATGCAATTATTATAGACACAAAGTGAAAAATAAATTATTTGTACTCGTATTTTTAATAATCAACTAATACTGCAAAATTTTACCATTTTTAAATCTTGAACTTTCCTATTTTGAACTGGGCATAAATAATTCGGTATAAGTTATTACTGTTATTAGGCAGTCTATCGTTTTATAATTCTGTAAATTTACACTATTAAACATAAATATTTTCAACATCAATTGCATGTGAAAAAAAACACTAAAAGTGATAAAGTGATTTTAGTAATAAACATGGGGTTTAGTAAAAAATATTAATATATTATAATAATTAGAAAATTAATATAACAAAACTTAAGAAATACCAAAAAAAAAAAAAAACAAAAAAACAAGAAGTATTTTGTCAACTCATTGAAGTTAACGATTATATATTAATTCTGTATTAGCCGAGCGTTTTCCTATTGTTGAAAGTAAATATATTCGTTTGTTGTTCGATATACGAATAAATTATAGTGACCAAAGTAGTTTAGTCTTTCAAGGGGTTTCGCTAGCTATTGATGTTAGATTTAAATCTTTAAAAAGAATATTACATTATTTTCTACTTATAGTCCACTCAAAATTATTGCGATACATATATACTCAGATTATTGTATAGTAACGGTAACTAACTTAAAACATTTTAAACCGATGCTATAGATAGTTATAGACGGTTTTTTTATATTCGCTTTAACTAACTAGACATATATGTTTATTGAGTAAACTATCAACATTTTAGAATAATTTGAAGCTATCATTACAAAAATATACTCTCACCTTTCTATGATACACGAAATACTGATTTATAAGTTATAAAAACAATAATACATTGTATTATTTTATAATTAAAGTACAGATATTGTAGGCATTTGCTTTGTTTTTTTGTAGTTTTGGTCTTGTTTTCTTTTAAATTGGACTTAAAAGATTTTTTTTGTTTTTAATAGTTTATTTTTTTAAATGTGTTATATTTACGTAGGTATTTTTAAATATTTAAAAGGTTGCTATTTTTTTGATACCATAATACTATGTTTGCGAGAATGGATAAAATTAATTTTGTATTAATAGTGTAATGTTTATTATATCGATATAATATGACTATGTAGTTGTTAAAAGAATGTTGTCGGCTTAAAGTAAATTCTAAAAGTATTTAGTTATTTTACGTTAACCATTTCGTCGGGTCATGAGAGTATTTTTTATTTCTATAACATTTGGAGTTATTGTTTATTTTATTGATTAAAAAATTATGAGATACTCACATACCTACTATATAGTAGAGCGATTTCCCCAGTTTTTCATTTAATTAATTATCGTATACAGGATTTTTAATAAGTTATACGTTTCAAATAAATGTATAGAACTTATTGTTTAATGTTCATGGGTTAAATTATAATATTATTACCTATTGTATTTATCGAATATTCAAGTACTTACTTATTAATAAATTTTCAATAAAAACTTTATTGTCTGTATCAATTAATATACAGAACTTGCCTATATTATATCCATAGTTGATACTCACTAAAAACAATACTATATAAATTGTTAAACAAAATACTATAGACATGCTTAACCAAATAATTTGTAAATATAGACTATATTATAACTAAAAAACATATTAACATATATATTGAGTATCATTTAGTTACCATAATAATTTCAATAAATAAAAACATACATACAAATATTTACTATCACAAATAACTTTCAAAAAGATTTTTATTAGTTTATGACTTATGAGATTTGACTGTACTAACATTCAATATTTTTCCCTCTCTGGTTGTATTTTAATTAGACGTAATTTACTTTAACTGGGACATATATTTTTATGTAATAATTCATAGTCATCACTATGACTTAAATAAACGAGTTTTTTTATACAATTTTGATAATATGTAGATACCACACACACACACACACACACACACACACACACACACACGCACGAATATATTACTGTGTTATACTTAACAAGAACACACCTTAATGGGCTTAATGCCGGTAGGTGTGAATTATTTTATATACGGTTTTAAAATTTAAATTATAACTTTCCAATTTATAATATTTCATATTAATTTACAATTAAAAGACTGAAATATAATTATTAGGTATCGAAATTTATATTTATAAATGTTGGTGTTTTTAGAAGAACTAGGCTATGGTTCATGATATATTATGTACGTATAAGATATAAACTATTATCATTACACTATTTAAAAATATAATGACATTAATCAGATTTGTGTTGACTTCATTATTTTTTCTTTACATTCCTAGTATGAAGAAATATAATATTATATGCAGACTACACTGTATCTATTTATTTTTAAATGCCAACGGTCAATGTTTTTGATACCTTTATTATAGGTATTGGTTATTTTTTTTTTCACAAGCTCAACTGACTATTTCTTTGCCAAGACAATGCGTTAGTAATTACTATTATTGTAAAACGTGATTCCAATGAAGCATAGAAAAACAAAAGGATGACCGTCGTGAAAAAAAAAACGAATACCTTAGAAGCAGAGCTACTTCAGTGGCTCCATCAAACAACCTGTTCTTATCTCATGGATTCCCAGACACTGCTTACGTTGTTTGGCTTATTGCCGGCCTTGACTTAAGAGGGTACAACAATACAATTAATATTATAGTAAAGCTGATCAATTCCACTTACGTTTTTTTTTACAACTTAATAATAACCCTAGTTTAACAACCAATATTAATAAGAAAACAATCTTAACGTAATTTTTTGGGTAGATATTTTATAGTTAAATTGAATTATTATTAATTTATATAATAATGTTCGATGATGTTTTATAAATTTTTAAGTCTAAAATGAATAAATTTATTCAATTAGTATTGATTGATAATAGTTTTGTTATAACATGAAGTTTTAATTTATTAAAAAAACATGATACAATCTAAAATTGTAGTTTGCAACATAAATACTAAACTTAAATAAATCAATCCAAATATAGAGCATCAATTAGGTATAAGTTGTCGTATGTTTAATAATTACGTATGTTTCATTATCTTATGAATATTGTAGGTTTACCTCAAGGTTATTAAATTATCAATTACATAATATACTAGGTACTACTTATAACATTAGCATTACTAATTTTACTAAATTTTCATAATTCGATCATATAGAAATACTAGTTTGATTGTAATTCTACATTATTTATTTTAAAATGCAAAAAAAAGCAAATGCAGAATCTAAGAAAATATAAAATAAAAATTACAAATAAAAGACTTGTGGATTTTTCATGCATTTTAATATTAAGAAGTAAAATAAATAAATTTCTATAAATTTAATAAGAACAAAATAAATTATTTTTTTGATACTTAATTTAAATTCTAAGGTTATATACTGAATATTATATTAATTATTATTCTATAACAACATTGTTTTTTATGTGTTTTTTTAGTGTATTTTACTAAGGTTAGATTTATTATTATTATTATAAGTACATAATTTATTACAATTTTAGGCATACATGACATAATATGATTATAATATATATCCAATATTTATATTGAAATATATTTAATTACAGTATACAGTATAGGAATATATAATACATTTTTAATATTAAGATATTGTCTTAAGTCAGAATCGATTATAACATTTTTGGAAATTAAACAAAGTTGCTTATAAGCATTTTAAATAATAATTTTTTCACACTTTGTTTATATTTTTTACAAAGCATCTACCAGATGAATTTTGAACTTATATTCAAATGAAGAAGAACACAAAGTTTATGTTATATTAACGGATAAAGATAATATTGTTGTAAGTAACTAGTTTTTAACTAACTACTTAAGTTATATTTTTGAGGCAAAATAATTAGAATTTCTCGGTCATTAATTTTATTATAGTCACATCGATAAAATTAACATTGTTAAGTATTCGCGTGGATGAATTGTATGATGTTTCCAATGACCTTGTTTAATAGTCTGACTCTAACCTAGTCTTATACTGTACTCAAGTAATCACCAAACATACATACAAACTAACATAATATACATCATAGTAATAATGATTTTAGTCCTTGTTATTTTAAAATTTCATACGAGTACCTACGGCGTTAAGTAATAAAAAGATTCTGTTCGAATTTTTATTAGACGCTTTATAGAATACTCTATATTTGCCTTTTTCAAATTTTTATAATATTTTAACTTCATCTCTTTTGTTAAATCAATATCAATGTTTTTATATTATATGCTCGTCTACAATGAAAACATCTTTATTATTAAACTGACTTGTTTCAGTGATTTTCTAAAAGTTTCGCTTAGTCATCTGGCATATGAAATTTGTCATAATATAAATATATATATATACATTTACTGTTTGAGAAAAAAAACAAAAAAAAAAATTATTTTACTACAGGTTTTTTTGATGATTTTTGGTGTTTCAATATTAATCCTTGAAATATAAATTCTCAAAAAAAAAAAGAAAAAATTAAATTAAAAACTAATAGGTAGGTACTATGATATTTAATAGTAATTTTACGGCTATTAATTTTCTTATAGTATATGTTTATGTATTGTGGACACTAGTGGATAGGCGATAGAGAATTGAAAACTATCCACTACGTAGAGGTGTTCTTTTGAGAAAAATAATTTCAAGGTTAGTTTTTTTTAGAGATTAACCTTAACACTTTATGCTTGTAGATATATTATCTAAATGTCACAATGTCAATTATTACATATTAAAGTGAAAATATAGTTTTCTATTTCATACTTTGTAGTAACGTTTTCGTTATAACATAATGTATTCTTGATACACAAATCGGTATAAAAATGATGGTAAAATATAATGTTTAACAAAATATAACTTATATGCTAGTTACGTAGAACTACTTTTAACGAAATTAAAAAAATATATGTGTTTTAGCCAAAGATTTATTCATTAATAACTAAAATATCAACTATTACAATCATATAAAAGACAAAAAGAGTTCCAAAAGTAATTTTTAATCTTGGACTAATATACAGTCTATAAAGAAGAACTTATTATTTACTCTTACGAAATACTTTTTTGTATAATTATAAATGATTTTCGAGCAACAATTTTCGATCTTTTAATTTCAATAACACAGGTCACACTGTGACAGGCATATAAATTACCATTTTTGATTACGTTAAAATAGTAATGTATTTTATCAGCACATTGAAAAACATTATTTTGTCGTGCATCAAATATCAAATACACATAAATGATATATTACACAATATATACGTTTTAAATATCAATAATTTGTTAATTTTTATTTTTTATGAAATTAATCTAATAACTAACAGGTCAAATCAAATTTTGCATAACATTGATTTTTGTTTGTAATCAGAATAATGTATCAAAAACAAAATTAACTAACAATCCGTTTAACTAATTGTAAAATTTAACGAGTTTGAGGTTATCAGTTCCTATTTTTATTTTTTTAGTAGAATTTTTTAATTTCAACAGTTAAATTTAGTTTGCAGTCTAATAAAAAGTAAATGCAAAATTTGAATACATATTCATAAAACGGGCTGTAAACGCATAACAATAAAAAGTTATACACTTCTATATTCCGCATAGTTGTAACTTGTAATTATTTTTAAGATAATGCCAAGGATTCATCAATGTAGGAAAAATTTATTAATATTATTACCAACCATAGTAACTAATAAAGTATTAATAGAATGTTGTCAGTATTAAAATTTAATAGTAAAATATTAATTTAATTGAATTTGCTTTAGTTCAAATAATATATATATATATAAGTTCAGCCATAATTAATTTTTCAAAATAAATGTTTAGCACTTTAAGTATTTTTAAAGTAAATACATTAAATGGACACATTAAAAAAAAAAAATATGTATAAATTAAACATATTTAATTTAATGTATTTTGATAACGTTAATTCTATATAGAAGGTGAATACTTCATCCAGGCATATTATATTTTATTATTTAAATACAGAATAAGTAATAGTTAACTAATTATTTTAAGACTAAAATCTATACATTTTAATTGGGAATCGACATAGTAATGGAAATAAGCCTGTAAAATACTGGTTTTAGATTCATTCAAACTCAAAGTGAAAATAGTGATATTGCAAATGATAAGAATAGCAAAACTTTCGAAAATCCTGTTGACATTTTAATACTTGGTAGATAAGTCTATTATGGGTTGGATTATAAAATAATATTTATTGCGAATTCACGTACAAAACATTGACATTTATTCAAATAACTATGTTTTGTATGTGTAAGACAATTTTATTTGTTATGAAATTTATTACATGTTTAAATTGTATTATTTAAAAAAAATTAAGTAACTTTATTTTTCTATATTTCTCTCATCTCTTGTAAAATATCTATTAAATATCATTGTTGAGTATCTATATGGGTATTAATAGAAAAAAAAAATTAAAAACAGAATTTTAATTGTTTAATACTCAATATAAATAATATAGCATTTGATATAAAATAAATTTATAAATTGGTTAAAATAGGTATTTCGCCAATATAGGAAGACAATTTAAAAAAAATCCTACAATTAGCACCTATATAATGATCAATATTTAATAAATACCTTCATAGAGATACTTATTATATCCAATACTTTGATGACGATTTACTTCAAATAAACAATAATAAAATATTATATCATAATACCTGTACCTCAATAATTTATAGCAGAATTATTGTGGCTATCATCACATTAGGTGTATAATATAATATGGTTAGTACCACTTTTTTGAGAAATGACTCTTGAATATAATTTATTTAATTAACTACTTTCCAAATAGTTTTGAATTCAAAGTTATATTTTATAATAATTGTATTTAGTATTTCTTGAATATACAGGCTCTTAACTATAGAGTTTAAAAGTCTATATTATATATCATAATTTTATAAACATTTTAAAAAGCTGGTATTGTTCTTATTATTAAATAGATTTGAGGCCCGATTTTGATAAGCACTGATTTTAAAGATGTCAACAAAAATACATTAAAGACTAGTTATATAAAAAAAAATTAATTATGTTCGTGTCATTATTTTCTTCCGTCTCTCAGATGCATAAACATAGACAATGCACATTATTGTAGATTTATAATCCGGATTTGTCCAAAACAAACGGACACTTAAAAAAAAAAAAAATTAATAAGAAAATGCGAACGACCGTTAATGGAGCGCGACTGATGATCGAAAAAAATCTATAAACGGCAGCAGCAATAACGATGGCGGAAGGTCGTCAACACCGTTGTACTACAGGCATCACGCGTGAGTCGCCCTTTCCTGCTACAGTAGCTGCAGGCTGCGTTTTTGTCGATCGGTCAACATTTAAATTTTTTCCCTTTAGTTTTTTTGGCTATTTAGTATTTTTTCAACATTCTGTTTTAATTTTAAGACGACAAAATATGCACGATTTGGATGTCTCAAAATTTTTTTTCTTTTTTTTCTACACTTCACATACACGTCATCGCCTCCTGAAAGTACACCGACCCCACCATGCCATAGTATTCTATACAACAACTACGTGCCTAACTCAAATCAATACACTCAAACTACAAATATTATGCATTTTGAATATTATATTATGTGTTATTATTCGATATGTCATTGAAGATAGAAATAATTATATTATGATGGCAAGATAGTCTCTAGTTCTGAAACTCGTATGTATGTTTTAGCTTATAAGTACAATATATATTATACTTATTTCGATTTTTTTAGAAAATATAAATAGCGCTTCAAAAAAAAGATCGATTCATTGCAAATAAATATTGCAACCTTGTATAAAAATTAAAAAATTGATTTTTTTATGTAAATAATGCGTAATATATACAGTTAATGAATATATCAGACATAAACATAATTTTATGTTTAATTCGTATGCATTTTAAAACTCATGCTCATTATGTACACATTATTTATAAAATATTGAATGCATCTTTTAATATTTATACTTTTTTTTTTTTTTGTACAGAAAATATATTATAATTTACAGAACATAACGTTTATAAAAATATATAATAATATTTTATTTAAAAAAAATAAACATAATTTATTCTTCAACTATTACAACAAGACAATTTTAGAATCTAAGAAGTCTAAATAAAATTAATTAGTGTTATTTAAATCAAATCAATAAAAATGTAGATTATAAAACATGCCAAGTAATATAAGTTATATGTTTCAAATATAACTTAGTTTTTTTTTTTGTTTAATTACGAGTTAATATGCTTATAAAATACACTTTTATAGTAGATAGAATATTTTATTAATCTTGTGATATTTTAAAACTGTGTTACTAAATTACAGTTAAAAGGTTCAATACTAACTATATTAGTGCTACATTGTACAGATATATTGATTACAATTATAAAATACAATATACCAATAGTAGTAACTATTAAGCTTACTTACACATTTAGATAAAAAGGATTCGTTTTTATTAAAATTATAATTAAGAGTAATTGTTCTTACATTACCTATACTTTTACCTACTTTTATAAGTAGTATGTTTTTTAATTTTTATCATATTTTTAGTGACATTTTAGCTAGATGTATACCATGCATTACATTAACGTTTATTGAATCATACCTATTATTAATAGTTTATATAGTATAGTATAATAAAATATTAAATATATTACATACAGTATATATAGTTTACACTCTGTAAATGTAAAATAAATGTAAATTTTGATATTTGTACAACGTATGGAATAAAATTAACTTTTTTTGAAGAATTAGAGTATTTATAGTTACAAATATTATACAGATTTATTGCATAAACTTAGTTATATAAAATATATATCATATTTTGATTAATACCAAACAATACTTCCTGGGACTCATAGAAACATTGACACGAGTGACAGTGTCACATAATGTTCTTTAATTGGTTTTACTGCACTTGATACTAGAATTATTCAGTTATTTAGAAAGTTGCAAGTGCAGAAATCTTTTAGCACGTATAGTTCTTATAATATATATAATTATTTATTAATTAATCATGAGTGAAGCTATTGAATAACTAAACATTAACGTAGTCAACAATTTCCTGATATTTTTTCATATATAAATAAATAAAATTAACTTGTATTTAAAACATACTTAATATTTAGGTAAATATAATTTACGTGTGTATGTGTTTACTTTTGTATTCTGAATAGAATTTACTTAGATCTTACTTTTACTATTTATTTCTAGCTGGGACCACACGGAATTGGTTTATTATTATTCTTCATTGACACACGCGCTTTGGGTACAAGGTGAATGAACACTATTGTTGTCCGATAGTAACACTATACACATACACAGTGTTCATTTAATGGACAAAAAAAACACTGTTTAAAATATTTTGCAGCTGAATACAATAGAAAATTCATCTTCTTCGACCTGTCTTCAAGGCTTCTACTTAAGAATAGACAAAAATTAATTCAAGGTGCACTTTTTTGTTATGTAATATGTAGTTATAAATTTATAATCTCATTTTAATATTCAATTAGGTCATAATACATATTAAAAGCCCAAATAAATTTTACTATAGTAACCGAAAAATGTTGATCAAACTATATTCGGATAATATATTTATTACACGAGAAAAAAAAGAAAATAATTTTAAATAGTATTTTAATAAAATAGTTATAATAATATGGAAATAAGTAAGTATAAATCGAGGTATAAATGATAGAGTAAAATACAATAATGGCTATTATATGAGATGAATACCTAGGATTGGTAGTAACGTTTTACAACAAGAACTAACATACTTTTGAAATACAATATTATTAAAATATTTATCAGGTATTCTAAATATCAATTTATAATTATAATTTTTCCATGTCAAAATATTATTACGAGTATAATTGATCATAAGTGAATGTGCAAAAACAGTATCTATTCATTTTATTTTTGGAAGTTGTTGGGTTTCGAATTACAAGGTAAATGATACGTTTACCTATCCAATTTCGATGATGCTACATAAATTATGGCTATTTTAGTTTTATACGCTTTATAAATGAAAAAAAAAAATGTTTTACATATTTTACGACAGATCTCAATATGTACTAATTGGAAATCGTTGATGTTTTGTAGTTAGAACAATACCTATATAATATTAAAAACTATTAGTTTAAATTTTTAGCCCATTAGTAAAGTAATCATTACAAAGTTTTTTAATAAGAATATAGAAACTACGTATCTTTAAGATAAAAAAAACATGCAGTTTTCTCTTTTACACTATTTATTATTATAAAGTAGGTACTTTAAAGTATTATACTAAATTCGGTTTTAAAACAATAAATTTAAATATATTATGGCGTAAATAATATACACCTTACGTACCTAAGGGCTAAAATAAAAGACAAAAAATAAGTACAGGTGTAGTGTACTAGTGTATTAATTTAAAACTTCAATATATTTTCAATTTTTACATTGATTTAACAATAAAAATAAGTCAAATTGGTATATAGTTAACATTTAACTATTTCATAATATTTTATTATATTTATTCAATTCCATATTCAATTTTTTACATTTGTGTAAAAAGATAAAATACATTCTTTTGTGACATAGAATTTAAATAAAAAAACCTTCAAAATTATGATCTATTATTATGCAACGATGTACTTGCCTAATAATATTTTAAATATATGTAAACTAACTGCCAAAATTTAGTATTTGTCTAACTATATACCTACTAACATCACATCAAACTTCAAATTATCACACGTTGAATATTCACACAAATGTTTATCACCTACTGATTAAACACTCACTTCGAATAACCAATCATAATCATTCTGTTAAACATACCTATAATAATCATATAAGGATAAGATGTATAACATTTTTATAATACTTCGTTATTGAATTTTCCACGTCCAGTTATTTTGTTTCTAATTTGTTTCTACAAAATAGTAAATAACTGAATACTTTTATCATATAATTATGTAAGATAATGTGACGAAAAAAAATTAATTAATAAAAACCAATTGATTTACCTAAAATAGGTACAAATTAATTAAATTACGAGTAACGATATATTAAAATGTTAGTGCTATATAAACATTCAGTTTTAAATCTTAAGATGAATTTTATATGAGTATGAAAATAAACTCTAGTGATTTTTTAGTACTTGATAACTTTACAAAATTTGAAAAAAATTGCATTGTTTTGAACATAATTTTTTTTTTAAATATCTGTCATGAGTTCTTGACTAACGATATAAAACAATGTTTGTAATATTTACTTAAGAAACAAATAATAAAAAAAAAAGGAATATATTTAATATATATATATATATATATATATATAATTACGTTAATCCTCCATATATGGTAACTGATAAGTACTAAAATTTACATTAGTGTTGAAGAATAATTTATAATTTGATTTTGATAATATTACTTATATCATGATCTACGAGTATTTTAAATGAAAACGGGGTGGGTTATTATTTTAGGAATCCGATTATCGGTATATTATTACATATTAGTCATTGTATGGACTACCGATGACGCAATATTGGCTGCTTTCTAGTTTCCACCTATAGGGTATATTCAATATTGTACAAAAATAAGCCAGCTTATGAAAAGTCGAAAATTTGACTAAAATAAGGTGATCTATATATATGTTTGTTATATTATACATTATACTAGTATTGTACTTGTGGGAGGGGGAATGGAAGCGACCCTCAATTTTTTAGTTAATATTAATTTTATAAAATAAAAAAGCTCGTAAAAAAGTAAATATTGAATTTATAAAATAGTAATTAATACTTGTTTAAGAGATAGGCATTTATGTTACTTTTAATAATTAAATTGGTAGACTTGGTACCTTTAACAATACTACCAGATATAAGTAATATATAGGTAGGAGCCTTTATCTTTAAATATCTATTTTAAAATAATAAGAATATGTCAAATGTATAATTAGTGTCCCCTTCACCACAAAACTAAACAAAGTATGATATTGCATAATACAAATACGATTGATAATTTCTTTTATATAATTTAGTAATATTTCAAAACTAATTTATAAAATTGTATTATTTTTTTACGGGTACCATTCATAGTTAGTAAATTTAAAAAAATGACAAAATACGATGTCGTGAATACATAACTATTAATTTTGATAATATAACAGAATTTAAGTACAGGATTGAGTAATAGATTATTGATACATTAATGGTTCATTAAAACTATTTAAAAATTAATAATACTCTCATCTGTTATTTGTATTATATTAAATAGTAGATTTTAGTATGTAACTATAAAAAACTGCTTAAGAGGCGAACGAATATACGTCAAGAGATCGAGACGCTGTTTTTTTTTTTTATAAAATCATATTATTATATTTGTATGATCACTAACCAGGACAAATATAGATCTTCATGTACATTAATAATAAATAAAAATGTTTCGAATGTTTAGTACTAATATTCATCGTTTAACAATAAATTTAAATATTTTTAAATGATACTATTTCAAAAATAAATAGTAGGTAAGTTATTTGTTTCTCTTAATTATTAGTATGATTTATCAAATATAATATTATTAACACGACATAATATATTAATATATAATAGGTATGGGGTATAAGTAGTAAATAACTGAGGAATATAATAATCGAATGTCTAAAATTATAAATTAAATTTTTATAATAATGATTCAATGATTGCAAATTGCAATAATCTTGAATAAATTATTTTAACAAAATAATAACTTGAACATAATTTATACCTATACTCTCTAGTACCAACTTAATCATATTATCGCGCAAGTACTGTAGGTAGCGTATTATACTGGTCTACGTTATTTACACGGTTTTAAAATTTTTATCATTAGGGCATTAGGCATATCACATTTTAAAGGTAAGTGTTTTGTAAATGATTTGTGATTAAAATCAACAAATGGTATATTTAAAGAACGCGTAATAATAAAAAATCCAAGTATAAATTTTAATACTTCATTATTAAAGTACAACAGTCAACAATATATATCGGTACACGGTCAATTTCCGGACAAAATAACAAAACGAGCAACAACATAACGCCAAAAAATACCTTAAATACCTTATATAACTTAACCTATCTATAACCTACATATTATTATTATCTTTTTATTGCTATTCGTAGGCTGTTTACTATATTATCAAATATCAAAACTATCATTTTATACCGAATAGTAAAATGTGCATTGATGTGATATATAAACAATACCACGTCGATGATCGAATAATAATGTGCGGAAAGGAATGGAAATACGGGAGTACGACCGTATTAAAACATTGTTAACATTATATTAAAAAAAAAAAAAGTAAATTATTATTGAGTATTTACCTTCAGCACTTAAAGACTAGATAACACATTCCTCTAATCCGTCACAATGACTATGATAGGTGTATAAAATCCAATTTTGAACGAGGCACTGACGCGCCGCACACACACATACACAGACACGCGCGCACACGAAAGGCCGCGGACCGGTTAAATTAAGATTTTTGATTTTATGCTATACATATTTTGCGAAAAAAATAAATAATTATACGGATTCCTCGACGTGGAAAAAAACCGAAACGACAAAAAAATAACACGAACGAACCGGCTAATAAACTGACGTCGCGCGGACTATTTTAGATTATAATATTATATGACAACACGGAAACTCGCACACCGGCACGGAGCACGCGCACAAGCGGGAGAACGGCGTTCGACTGAAGCCGGTGCACGCCGCGGCAACGTTCCGTGACCGATGGACGGGCGGGCAGGCGGACGGACAGTCGGACGGTCGGCTGTTTTGTAACGAACATTTTCGCCTCTTATTACCTACCTAGGTAGTGCCTACCGCGGTTGTAGCCGATGGTTCTACCGTGCGTGCATCTATTACTACCTTCAATCTACCTGTCTTCAATCCGGACAACAATAAGTAATAACAACAACAACAACAATACGTGTTTTTGTAATGAACGTAGTAGATGGTAGATAATATGATACCATTAGCGTAGTAATAGTAGAAAAAGGTGTAAATAGTACGGTTTGGTAATCTGTGCCAATATTTTACACGTGTTGTCCGGGGCGCTTCGCCTATTATTTATTTTAGAACAATGGTTATACAAGAGCGGATACAAATTATAATATAAATAATAATATTGAAAGTACTATATTATGTGAGATTTATAAATGATTACACTTTTTTATCAGTTATGAAACAAAATAATAAAGTATCATTGACACAAAAATGTGTTCCCCCTTGTATCCGCCCCTGCATACATAAATAATATTATCTATAACGACCTAAGTCGGGCCATCAGATTTTTATATTTTACTAAATGTATAATACCATGTATTATTATTTATTATACTTTGAATTGTTACTGTGACTTATACGATAAAAAGCTTTCTTTCGACAACGAAGAAATCTGGATTTATGTATTCAATAATAATAATAACATGTAATTATTGTTAATGTTTTAGTCATAAAAAAATCACAGTTATTTGTAGACAAATTAATTGTACTTAGATTTTTATTTTTTATTTTTTTAATGGCGAAGGCTACATCACAATGCATAAATTCAGAATTTACATAGTAATTTTGAAAAGAAAAAATTATATGTAATTATACATCATAATATTATTTGTATAATTAGTTGTATTTTTCTTGTCGCGTTCGAAAACAAACATAAACATTATCATTTACATTGTTTTTAACTAACATCAAGTATACATACAAATGACAAATCGGTTTGTATAATTTATTCACCAATTTATTTTATATAGTAATAACTGTATTTTTAAAAGACTTTAATAAGCAAAATAAAACATTCATAGAACTCAAAGGTATTTATAAATAAAATAATTATTATATATCTTATACCATCATATACCATCTATTAAAATGTGTAGGATCAATTATTTTTACTTCAATGGAAAACAATAGATTTAAGTACCCTTGCTAGCCTGTGTAAATAATTATAATATTTTTAAATCATATTTTATTACTATATACTAATTACGTTATTATATCTATCGAATTACAAGCATAGGTATTTATCACGGGGTATAGTGAAAGATGAAATGGTTAAAGTAGGTATAATTTAATAGATATGGGTATTATACTAATATGGAATGTAGTGTAATATACACTGGTATGCAGTTTAGATCCATAAATACACGTCATTATTGCCGAATAACCATTGCGTCATTGCATCTCGGGAATTCGGGTGAAAAAAACCGTTAAAACTTCCTACCCTATGGAACGTGGGTACTGTGTACAAGACAGGTGATGCATTCAGGCAGTTGGATAATAGCGGCGCTTGGAATAATAATAACATAACGAGAGAATGGGCGATGAGTGCACCAGACCAATGACGCCACGATGACGATGACGGCGGTGAACAATTATTTATATTTTATCCGACTATATTATAACATACAGTGTGTTCCATGAAAATTTTCAAATTTAAGCAATAGAAAATTAAAATTTTTCATCTTACCATTTTAAATCAATAAAAAATTTCATGGATCATTCTATATTTTAATATGTACAGAATAATATTATAGTATTAATAACATAATCATTTTATTTTGACATAAGTATAGGTATACAGAGTGATCAAAAATATTATTAATAATCGTTATTATTATAGTTTTTTATTTGGATAACAATTTATATATTATAGTATCATGGGAAGTGGAGAGCACTGTATGTTTACACATAACGTGTTTTCATGAAATATATTTATGTGTCATCATAACAATTTATATAATTACAACTGGTTTACAGGTTATGTATATTTTAGGTACAAACTATAGAGAAGAATTGACGAAAGCTTTTTAAAATATTATCATAGTAGTAGTTACTAGTTAGGTATACATTTATTTAAAAGATGTTAACATTATTTTTATCAAGTGCTTAGGACTTAAGCGTCGCAAATACTGTATAATATTATTACAATCGTCAGTTGTAATATAATATATTACAGCATCGAATACGATGCAAAGGTAACCAAAGTCGTGACTCATATGACATAAATATAATGAGAAATGTAAAAACTCGATTATTATTTACGTTAATTGCATATTGAATGTCATTGATAATCATTTTAATAGCATTTAGTTCCATTAGTTTAGATGTTATATTTATATTTCACAGGACGTTTACAATGAGTTGAGTTTTTTTTTTTATCAATTTTGTATTCAACTTTTGGCTATGGTGAGACATTCGAATGAAGGTAAGACTGAAAATGTCAAACGACGGTTCGATGCTATCGCTATGTTACTATGTAAATAATAATATATAATAAAAGTACTGGAAGTAATTCTGTACTAATTACTACCTAGTAAATGTATAATATTTTATATGATGTTGAAATATGATGTATACATAGGTATACCTGCCCACCGCTAATTTCGATGTCGTGCGGCTACTTAATCAACGGAAATGTAAAAGAAATTAGTCAATAAATAATAAAGATTCGTAAACAATATTTTGAATCACTGACCCAAAAATTGAGTGTACACTGTCGGTCAGTCGCAAAGCAATCGTCGAAAATCGGGCAGTGGCGTGATGAACGTGGAGAAAATAATTAACGGTGGTGTCCGTTTTCTTTCAAGATCGATTTACTGAAAATATCGCGGGTATCTTAGTTATCATCCAGCACTGTAAATATAAAATGAACATAGAGTCGAACATTTTTTTTCTTCGTATAATAATATATTTATAGCAGATTGCAATGATTAACTGAATGGTTAGTCGTTAGTGTGGTAACTGGTTTAATATATGATTTGGGCGAGATTGGATTCTATACTTTCTGGTATATGTAATATACTATGGTATTTACTTATAAACGTAGCAGTATACCCCTAGTTCTTATTAACCGCAAAACTCACTACTCAGCCAAACACAGCTCTCATTTTTTTTTTTTTTTTTTTGAAATCACGATTCACGTTATTAAGGTGGAGTGTGAAGTCGCGTAAAGCCGGATTTCCATTATGCCATATCGTCACTATTGTTTATTGTTCTATTTCTATGTATTATTTATTATGTAAGTATCAAAATATATGTTACAAATTAATTATTAATAATGTATTTAACATTATATGACATATTACGGTTACAAGAATTTCATCATGGTCGAAGGGGATCTTCAGACCTCAGTCCACATTGTATACACAGTCAGTATACTTGCCAATGGGTAACCACTATAATTATCGATGGACAGCCGTCATTAGTTTTCTGTGTTCGTATTTATTCTTTACGTCCGTCACTGACGTTTATTCATCGCGTGTCATTCGAACCTCGATCAAACCGTTTTGCGTGATCGTGCGCATTAATCAAATAATTGTGATGTGTAGTGCAACGAAATTCTAGCGGAACGAGTCCAATACGTATTGTATAATAATCGTAACTTGCGCGATTCTAGACTGTACAGAAGTTAGGTGTACTAAAATTTTAATTTAGATTTGGAGCATACCAATCTACAATTCATTAATTTCTTCATTTAGCCAAACGTATAGCTAAATCATTCGAAAATCACTACCGTAATTACCGTTTCTATTGATATATAATATGTCCAAAGCTTTTCTCTAGGTATGGCATCAAGGCTTAGGTATATGAAAGCTCAAAATTATTAGTATACCCAATTATCTATTTTATATAATAAGCTCATTTATTTTTCTAGTAGACAAATTGTTATTAAAATAAATGATAATGTCTTTTGTTTTCGAACCCATAACAACTAGTGTTTCTCAACGATTAATAATTGGCCTTACTTACTCATAATTATTAAATTTAATGCACACAATCTACATATCTGATATCTTATAGACACCTATGCACTAAACAATATTTTTTTTCAGTTATACAATTATCTACACTAAATCGCACAACATAAAAGTATTAACAATTAATTTATAAAATCATTTAAATATTTTATCATCTTGGTTCAATAATTGGAAAATATCAATACATTTTTCACATAGTGTTCCATCACAGTATTTCATCCTCACACAATTAAAATAATATATCAATCATTTAGAAGTCGATCATCAAGTATTTGGGTGTAACGTTGAATATAAGATTAATATAATTAATTAACGGAAAGGCTAAATTACAGAAAAATATTCCTTAATTTTATTATACATAGCAAGTTCTTAACCCACTGATTGTCTAATTAGCAAAAAATGTACAAGAACTTACTTAAAAGAATTGAACATATTTAAAAATAAACCTTAAGAATAATATCAATTATGCTCTAGGGTATGTAATAAACCTAAACATATACTAAGACTTTGAAATTTCAAAATTTAAAGACCATATTAAAAATTGGCTGAAAGAGTCCATTTACAACTTAAAAGTTAACTGTTTAATTCATTAAAATCTTAACATAGGATCATAATACAGTGGTAGGTCTCAATAATTCAATTATTTAAACTCTAAATTACATGTAAATAATATGTAATATTAAGGTATTTATATCTTATTTATTACTATTAATTATTATTAATTTTATTTATTATATTTAGTAATATGAAACATACATTTAATATATTTTATCGAGGACGGCGTGGCAAGGTAAGAAGTACAGTATATATTATTAGCATTTTCCTTATATGAATAAACAGTTATATATTACAATAATATTCATATACTTCTACGACCGTTATTGGCATTGGTTACAGTTAATAATTTATTGTATTTACAAGTATTATATTATATAGTTTGTGTTATGCCTATAGATAAATTTGAAAACCAATGTTAAACCTTAATAAAATAGTCACTTCATTGGGTACGACTTTTAAAGTAATAAATAATAATAACAATACAATATAAATTGATGAAGTATTGTTTTAAATTATCATCGTTTCATAAGATGTATTTATACACGTATTTTAATAATTTATAACGTCTATACGAACAAACAGTATATGTTTGTAATATCTAAGTTAAACATTGGTAATATAATTAAAATATTTGCGTTTCCTTCGTCTGTTTATTTTATTTTTAGTGAAAACGACTAGCGATTAGGTAAAATAAATTATACAGGGAAGGTAAGCGTATCATATTATAAAATAAAAATAAATACATTCATAATTAGCTTAAGATAGGGTGACATAGTTGAGTGTGTTTAGAAATCACTCTATATTTATATAAAATAGTATTATTACTGGAACCTTAATAGAGAATATCCTATTATATACTCTTTAAATACTCATGTTTAAATAAGCCAAAAAGAGATACCCGCAGACGTTGCAGTAATCACAGTAACATCCATATTGTTTCTTACCACAATAATTAAAAATGTTCTGTAAACTACTTTATTATAATAACGTAATATAGTAGGTAAATATAGGCAATAGGTATATTATTGAACTAGTTTGGAATCTTTATTTTTTTCAGTGATGTCATTATAATTTATAGTTAAAAATTATTTACACTTGCAAACTGCACGTACACGTGTATACTACAGTAAAAAAATATATTTAAAGAATTTTATTACTATTGTAGATATCTATCACAATTTGTAATAGTATTCAGATGTTTTATTGAAAACGTATTCAATTTTGGAAAATACATATTTTTAAGTCAAATAAGATAAAAACACGCGAAGGTTGTGAATTGTAAGAACAACTACTCTAAATTATTATGAATCAATAAATGTCTTGTATTTTTATTTGAAATGGATTTTTTGTTTATAAACTTCGAGCTATAAATCGTTGGTTATATTAAAAACTTAAAAAACTTGACACGTTCAACGGACGTCAAACGGATTACTTATTTCAATCTATAGTCTTACAGCGAGGCTGCGTATCATGATTAACAATTATTGTTAATTAATTTTAAAGAAAATTACTCATAAATCAAAACATAAGATTGAATTTATATCATAAAGTGATATAAGATTGGTTGAAGATGGTTGTACTTTTTTCGCTTGTAGAATAGGAGACGAAAACTACTTACTAGGTTGACTTAAAACGGTAAAATTCCTTTTATACAGTACTGCACATAAGAAAAACGCGTACGCGTTCACACATTGGTACAACCATAAACTACACTACACACGTGGTCATTTGAGTCACTGTCATCATTCTTATTGGACTTTATAAAACTGGTATGATATTATGTGATATAATTTGACAGTGAAGATGAAGTGTCAAGACGTTTGTAGTATAATATATTAAATACACTGTTTATTGTGCATTTATATAACACTTGATATATATAGGTTAAAAAGGGGCTACAATAAATATAAATATTTTACTGAGTGATCTTTTATTGAACAATATTAGTTATTCTCAAATCTATTGACGATTCTGGTCGGAATTTTAATTTTTATGTATTGAAATACTACAAAATATATTTTGCTTTCGAATATGAAATTAAAAATGTATGTTGTCGTTTAAAAAGTAAAAAAATTAAAACGAATTATAAATATTATAAAAATGTTGTTTTATTTTAATTGGAAATTATATTAAAAAAAAAAAAAAAAAATGTTAATATATTTTGAAATTATAAATGTTTTTAATAAAGGAATTACTCTGTATGTAATTATATAGGTATATTATCTTCATATTAAATATTATAATATAAAATAATATTTATTATAAAAATCGGTATTTTATAAGTATATCCGGTATAGGTAATATATTTTTAAACCAGAAATAATTCGCTAATTTTTGTAAAGATTATACTTATAAGTTATAACCTTTTAATATGCCTTATAATATTCTTAAATTAAGTTTTAAGTTACCATAGCCTGGTCCAAAGGTGGCTATGAGAAAATTTGTAATATAAGATAGAACAATTGCCATTAACCTAACCTGGATGGTTGTTATTTGTTCTCTAAGGCTAGGTTAAGATTTTTCTAGTGACTTCGATTATATTATACATATATAATGACCTGCACTTCTGCAATATTATTTTATTATTTTTCAAATTTCTAAAAGTGTATTTTTATTAATTTTGTAATTTTTGATTCATTAAAAAAGTGTTAGAAAATGCGTACACAAAAACACATATTTATAAACTAATTTATAGGTAGCTAAGTGTATTGAGAATTAGAAATCTTGTATGAATACTGAACAGGTAACTTTACAGTAGAAATACAAGAGTATTAAACAAGTAAGTTGTGACAAATTACATTTCATTAATGCTTAAGGTGCGTTCACATCTTTGTTATACCTATGTATTTAATATCCAATAGGTAAATAGAATGTTAAATATTTAAGTTTACGTTATGTACTTTCAAACAATAATTGTTATAGACTTTAGTTATCTTTGGTACTACCTTAAGTATATTTATTTTTTATTTTTTATTTTTAATTTAAGTATAGTTAAAATCTGTACAAGTTTATACATAATAATTCATTTTAATGATATAATTGTAATAACAGAAACAGCAGTTGAGTAGACATTCAGAAATGCTATACTGGATAGTATTTTTTATAACTTAAACAAATCTATATATTATAAATACAATAGGATAGCTTTTAAGTGTTTAAACTCAAATATATACATAAATATAGATTTTATAAATTATTGTACATTTTATTCATTCTATAGTTTGTATGATAACGTTATCATTGAAATTTTAAATAATTGTAATGTTACAAATTAGTTTGATTATAGCTCTCAAAGTAAAGCAAACATTTACTATTCAAAACTTTTCAAGCGATAACAAACGTCATTATAATAAATTTCAATATAAATAACTAATTAATCCCGATGTACAGTATACGCAGCTATATTAATTTTTGATAGTATCAAAATTGTTTTGTTTGTTCTTTAAGTTTACTAAATCAGATTTGGTTGAACGGATGTAAAAGTTCTAAAGCGATCATCGCTTTGTTGATGTTATATGTCTTGTTTATGATTATTCTTTGTAATTAAGTAACTGTTGATTACACGAAAGTTTGAAACTCATGATGAGTAAAGTAGGTATATAACGTATACTGTGTGATTTCCATTAATTATTTATGTTCTAATGTTTTATTAAACGAATTTACAGTGTTATGAATTTCGAATGTAGACCAATTATTTACATTAATAAAAAATTAAAGAACTCGATCTGCTGTATAATAGGTGTCGTGTGTATCTGGTTATTGATTAGACCACTGTAATGCATGTAATAAAATTGAATTCAATGAAGTCATTGCATACGAAAAATGAATCTGAGTGAAGACGGTATGTCAGCATATATTACTTAGTATATTTTATTGTATACATATTATTATTGTTATTAGTAATGTTTTGTATTAATAGTAAAATGGTAGACTTAATTAATTTTTGATGAAAAATTACATTTAATATATTATTATATATAATAACTATTAATAATATTTATTGTTTATATAGACAATACCATTTGAGTCAAAAACAACTTACTGCAGAACGTTGTAAATAGTGGTTCATGGAATAAAAATAAGCAATATTCACATTTAAAATTAATCTTAATATTTTGAAAATGACATAGTGTATTATGGACAAGTAATATTTTTTTTAATTCCGATAGATTTCGTGTATTATATTTTGAAGACTTATGTGTTACTTAATACTTAAATTTTTTACTTATGAATTATTAATTACAAAATAATTGTTATAATTTCACGATATTAATGAATTTTGTAAAAATTTGAAATTTAAACACTAATAATTAAACTACGACTTTTTATTTTTGATACTAGATTTTGAGCGGAACAATGTATGTATTGATTTTACAATGTTATGTGTTTTTTTTCTGTCTGTAATCATCTTTTAAGCCAGTAAAAATGCTTCAGTTTTCAAAAGTGAAGGGTGGTTTTTGGTAGAAAAATAGATCTAGTTGTTACTTTGAAGGGGCAATAGAATTTGTAGTACTTTGTTTAATCGATAAAAACAAAAAAAAAAAAAATAAAAAATAAAAAAAATACTAAGAAAAAACTAGAAATTTTAAGCAAATTAAATTTTTAATAAACTCGGTTTTTTTAAAAATTTAATTTGCGTACTGGAATTTTTTTTGACTCCCTTAATACGTTTGGAAATTAATTACATTAATGTTTTGATTAACTAAAAGTGGTTATTTATTATTATGGTCATATATCATAAAATATTTTGTATGTATTTAACGTTTTAATAATAATTTTAGATCTTTAAACAATACTCTAAGGTACTTATAATTTAATAACGGTTAAAAATTACGAATTATGCATTAAAAATGTATATAAAAAACTAAAAATGGTTATTATAGAGACATTAATTATTTAACTAGTATGTTAACTTGTAAGACTGGTGAAAAATATAACTCACGTGTTCTTTATTTACATTTTATAAAACGTTTTAGAGCTAGTTTCGTGTTTATTTCTGGTTAGTAAATTCAATAATAAATAAATATCATAATAAAATAAATGATTATTCAATTCATGCACAACAACTATTGGTCACGACTAATTTTTACTTTCAATGCAGACGACGCAGTATGTGTATATAATATAATAGTTACGTGAACGTGTGTAAATCATTAACCATAGTCACCAGCAATGACCTTGGAATCCAATGACAGACAAACATGTGACAAAATGCTGATTTTATATAGCACAAGTATATTGACGCCATTTTATTTCATGATATTTTATTGAAATAATACTATAATGAGTAACTATTGTGTACGTAGTACGTACAATGCATGTGCTCGTCGTTAATCAAAGCAACCCGCCACCACCGTCGCTGATTTATAATTTTGGTGTAAGGTGCTACTGTTGGCGTGAACAATATATTGTTATTATTTTAAACGTTGTGTTTTGATGTGATTTGATTTATAGTTTTGACTTTTTACAAATTATAGGCTCTGTAATGGGATTTTGGAATTACGTTATAGGGCATAAGCTGGTAAAATAAATGTCCACAATACGTACTCGTGTAATCGATAATATACACACTACGGTTTAAAATGTTAAATCACGGTAATAGGTACTTATAAAAATATAAGACATTTATTTTTATTTATTTTGTACGCACCCAAAAGTACGAATAAACAATACCTATACAAATAACGATTATGTCGGATTGTAAATCATACACCTACTTTTGTGTACATTTTAAGAAAATTATAATTAAGTATATTTTATTAACTGTTAAGTATATTTATTTTTTTTTATAAATATATTGATTACTGTTTTTATGCTAATAGTTATGCTATGTATAATATATAAAGTAAATATTGGCAAAAGTTTATTAGTTATACAATTAAGTAGGTTTCAAAATTGAGTTTTATTACTTTATATAAGTTGTTTTAATATTTTTCTAAAAGCCGTTAAAACAGCGAAGTACAAAATTATTTATTTTCAATAAATTTCTTAATTTGTCAACTGAATATACTGCAAGGATTTAAATTTTATTACATAAGTCTTCTCTAGAGCTTAAGTGTTGGCATATGTGTAAGGTTCAATAACATTTGATGTTGACGATTTCATGAATATAAAATTATATACTTCCATATTTAGGCCTCTTATATCCGGACACTTATAAGTTCACCATTGTCTACACTCTGAGCGTATCATTGTTATTTTTTTTAAATTCAACTTATTATTATTTTTAGATGGTATAAGTACCGTTTTGCTTGATTTATTTTTATTATTAAAAAAATTTCTTTCCAGATTAACAATAGGTTAAAATAATTAAATTCCAAAAAATGATTTGATTTGTTTTTATATTATTACACAATGAGACATTAACAAATACAAATGGATTGTATTTTTTATTATAATCAGTTTTAATATTCAAACGGATAAAACCACTGATATGAGAGATGCTTTATAGATATAATATTATTTAATTAATTAATTAAAAAAAAAAAATAATTTGAATTTATTTTCATTTTATCAAAAATTATTTTAATAATTTTTTTTATGAAAGTCTTCTACCTTTGAAAGGACTCATCAAAGGTAAAAACATATGATCATATAATATGACAAGGCATAATATACTCGATGATTAGAATATGCGATGGATCATTATTAATTCTCTCAAATTTAGTATTTATAAATTTAGTTTATCAATATATAGGTAATATTAGTATTTAACGTTAGTTTTTATACTTAAAATGTGTATATAACAAAATATTTTTAAACTCATTGTTTATTTATAAATTATATGATATCGCTATACATAAAATATTTTGTAGATAGTAAACTGAAAGTTAGCCGAATAATAACTAAATGTGTTGTAACTTTGTAGTTGCTTAATTAAATTAATATTTCTACTAAAATAAATATGAATACGCTTTAGAATAAATATATGAGTATAAAGAATAAATTGTATATTTAATAGGTTTAATGAGTTATGATAATTACTATATATAAAAAGAAATTTTTAGCATAAAAAAGTAGTTATTTATACATAGGTACTAATATTAAATGTGTTTTAATAGTTGGTAGATTACATAATATTATATTATATTAATATTAATTGAATGTATTTATAGGAGGTGAATATATTTTATATTATTACTTAATAATCATTGATTCTTGTTCGTCATTGACGATTGCTTTTATTGAATTTGGGTTAAGTTCTCGAGTTTCTTGGTATGTCGGACATTCCAATAAAACGTTTAGTATTATGATGAAAGATGTCTTATGGGAGACGCAAAAATATTTAATAGAGTTATTAAATTCAGGGTCTTAGGACTAAATACTAAAATACCTAATACAATGGGAATTATTATGTGTATGATAAATACGATACAATTTAATAAATTATATTAAATTAAAAGTAGTTTTAAAAGGTTGTAAATATTTCTTATTTACCAATAAATAAATTATGTATTTTACAAGAAATAATTTTATTGTTACGATTAAAAATTAAATTTGCTTATTTAACACGTTATACTTACCAGCTATAAAGTTTTAATTCTAAAATATCAAATAATTAAAAAATAGAAATTGCCACTACTCACTAATGGGTGATGGTTACTTCGTAAAAATGTTTATGTACAATATTTCTCAGCTCATTCTCTTATTGTGCAGCTTATGCATTAAAAATAAAGAGAAAATAATAATAATAATATAATGACTAATGATAATATTCTTCATGATAAACATAATGATTTAAATGCTTTATGTGACTTTCTCGAGTTGCAGGAGAAAATTAAAACAGAAAAAGTAAAATTTTAATTTTTAAAGAAAAAAATGCTACATGATCTAAAGTATTAACAAATTTTGATTAATGCATAATACGTCAATTTACACAGGACATTATGAATCATGGTTTATGATAGTATCAAATTTATTTCTATGTTTAATGATAGATAATAGGTAGATACTATTCACTGGGCTAGGTATTGATATCTATAAAGTTATATTTCTCCTTTCAGATTGATGTAAATAATTGCTTTTATTATAATTTTGATGTTTACTCGTGTATATCGAATTTCAGTTTATTATGTATTAGGTACCATAATAAATTATTATTCATAGTTAATTATTAATAATTTATTTTCATGAATAAATTATCCATACTCACATTGTTTAAGTAGGTAAATTATATGAGCAGCTAACAACTGAAAATAACCATTTAAATGAATTCTGGGTAGATAATGTCAATAACTTTTGAGAAATACAATATTTAATAAACTCATTAATATATACAAATAAATATTAATACATATACGTAGGTATAATTTTTTTTTTTGTATGTATAATCTATTACTGGCATAGGATTTATAAACAAAATTAAGTAGTTGTATAAAATATACTGTTAAAAAATTAATTTACGAATTGCGTTCCACTATGAATATTGTTCTTGTACATTGTTCAATTTGTATTTCGTTTACAAGAGTTTTCGTGGTGTACCTATTTATAAGGGGGTTTTGGGCTTTGATATTTTGTTGAAAACATATATTACATAATATTATAAATTACGACAAACCTATTACATGGATAGATTTTGTTCCTAACGTCTGTTTTATAATTAATAACAAGCAAATTTTCGTTTATTAACATTACAATCAATAAAAATGTGTTTTGTATAGGTACTATATTATCGACACTAAGTACAGCGGTTATTATAAACAGATATATAAAATTTCGAAGCGCTATCAATGGATAACGTCTTAAATCACGCTTATCTTCACCTACTATGTACACTTTACCTATCTTTGTATTGTAACTATATGTAACAGATTACTGATTTATCTCATTAAAAAAAACAAAATAAATAAACTTATTTAACCATTTGTTATTTATTTATAAGAGTTGGTTAAAACTATTTTTAAAATAATATGATTGATCGCTTTTAGTTTAGAAAGGATAAATAATTTCTTATGCATATGACAAAATGATCTATTTAAACTAGAATTCCCACTAGACAAATTTAAACCGATACGAATGAAATTACAAAATTTGAGTCATTGTTCCACGTATTTATAATATTAAAATATTCTGTAAAATTATTGCTGAATGTTCAAATAAAATACATGTAGTAAGTATATAATATAACCTAATTTAACTTATTATTTACTAATTACTATAATAAAGTTAAATTATTGAAAAATTTGTTTTTTGAAAATTATTATTTTAATAACGATTTACTTTTCGAAATGATTTCGATAAATTAAAAATAAATTACTCAAAATTACTAATTGGTCCATTGATTATAAATTTGTTGAAACATAAATATGGCATACCTCTTCACTCAAAAAAAAAAAAAAAAAAAGGAAAGAAATATATTTAGATTAAAAATAAAAAAAAAGAAATAAATTTAAATTAAAAACAAAAGAAAATGAATCATCTAGTATTAATATATATAAAATGAAAAGATTTTAATTTATTTTTCGAAAATTCCACCGGGTTTTCAAGTTGAGAACCATAATACTCGTACATTATATCTATATGTATATGGTGCACAACACAATTTTTGCACACCTTGGCAATTTAAAATTAATATGATTATAGCTTCGTATGTTCAAAAACGATATAGTATGTATACTTAGGTAACCTAGTGTGTGTTAATTAAAACAGCTCTTGGAACTGAATTTTATACGCGTTAGTTATTATACCAAGGCACTGTTACTGTAACATAATAAAAAAAAAGATTAAACTCGAATTTATGTCTTTGAGTTAATAAGTGTTATAGTTTTGCTATTTCTTTGACCAGCATCATAATATTATCTATGGATAATTTTCAGCTACAGCATCCATACCATATGGTATACTGAATATTGAAAACTCCATGGTCAGTAAATGAGTTTACTCTTTGCCAAACTTATGTTATGTAGGACATAAAATCGCGTATTATAGAGTATAGTATAATAGTCACGTCGTTTTGTGTCAACTCAATGAGAAATTGAGAATTGATCTCTCGTGTCATTATAATAGAAATTATTTTTTCGCGTGTTACTCTATCAATAAAAAAAAAATGTCTAGTCCTGTGCAATGAAAATTAGGTAAGTACATAGTTGATAGAATAAAACATTCTATTTTTCGACGTATTAACATATTATAATATGAAAATATATGATTTTAATATTAGTTGATTTCTTCTGGATTTTCAGTATTGTATATTACGTTAAAGCACTAGTTCAAAGTTTAGTAATTTGTAAATTGTACAAATTTTATAAATAGGATTGTAGTGTAATTTATAAAGTTTGTGTTGTATATTTTTAATTTAATTTACTTAATATGTAGAATAACAACTCAGCGTGTAGATGATTGATCTTCTAATTATTCTAAACTTAATTAATATTATTTTAAAATGTTTATAGTAATTATAATTTTTATTAATAATTATATTAATAATATAATACTTTGAATGCCTTACCCTTATTATGATTTGAGTATAATAGATCAATATTAAAATTTTTATTGAATGTATTATGTATTAAATTTAAAATTATGTCTGTAACCCGTAAATAGTAAAAATAAATTTATGAGCAAGGCAGACTATAGGTACTCTATACTCTTTGGTGAATTAATATAATCAACAAATGTGTATGTTATCCGCTTTGTAATTGTACGAATGAATGCGCACATAGACTACACTTGACTATACAGTTATACACATAATATGCTGTATGATGAAAATGAATCGAACAATGAACATATTAAGAATGAACATGGACTGACAGCGTTATATATAGTAGTTGATAAATAAAATTTAACTTAGAATATTTAAAAAATAATTTAATATATTGTTAATAATTAGAAATATAATATAATATATTAAATATATAATTTATAATAATATTCCTACTGGAATAGAATTAATTTTAATGATAATTACTTAGAACTTTGGTACTAAAATTATAAGGGTAAACATTGATGCATTGCATTTACATTTATGTAGATATATATACTTAAGTATACAAATATAACTAAGTAAAAATATAGGTTTTATAGGTATCTAATTCTATATTAATTTTTTTGCCAGTACATAATAACATAAATATTATTATTTAATTTTATTTTTTTAAATTTAAAATTGAACTATAATATGTATCTAGTTATATTATTTTACTTAACCAAGTATTTTTATTAATTCAATTACTATATCATTCATATTTTAAATTACATTTGAACAATTTTTATTATTTTTAATTTTTTGTAGTTAAAAAAGAAATGATGAGAACATCATAACTAAATAGTAATAGCAGTATAATATGCTCTAGAACTGATCATATTTTTATTCATATTCCTAGTAGGTACTGAATACTAAATTTTATATGTATCATGTGTTGCATGAAATGTGAACATTGTGTATATGTGTGTGTGCGTGCGTGCTTACTGCATGTGGGTCTATTAGTGACTCAACAGAAAATCAAAACAATCTTCTAGTAGAGTAGTTGCCGCCTTAGCGTGACCTTGGATGAACTTGGTCTACACGATCGCCCTGGCACGATCAGTAAGTGCATTGATCTTTTTTCGAGACAGTCGTCCTCATTTGAGGTCAGTACCAAAACTTCCTACACGTAATAATAATAATAATATGTATGGTGTGTTTATACTAGGGTTATAAACATAATATATAATATAAAATAGACATGTATTTAAAAGGCACTATATTTTATACATATTAATATATTATAGGTAAAGAGAAAATGTGTAAGTATGAGAATAAGATAATAGAAATTAAAAATATTACATGAAATGAATATGGTTTTTCAACATAAAATAAAAATTAATATAATAACATTCATTTTTAAGTTCTAAACTTAATGTAATGTAACATCATATAACATTTTAAGTGCATTGGTAAATTTATAAATGTAATATAAATTTATATTTTATTTCTAAAATTTATAGGCGTTATAAAGATTTATTGTATTGTTTAACACTTTAAATTATATTAGTTCTATATTTTAAATTCATATCTCATTCTTATTAGTATGTACTTTTATTTGATAATGATGTATATTAGTATACCACTTATACCACTTATATAATTGTAAAACTTATTTACTTTGTATTTAATATTCATTTTTTTAATTATTTAAATGTTATACTCTTCATTTCTAACTTAAGCTTTATTTAAAAAAGAAAGATAATCATAGAATTGTAATTATAATTGTATGTTGTAAGTTATAATGATTTAAGTAATCGTAAAACAAAAAAATAGGCATCATAAAAATGTTTACTCTAGCTAAATTAAAATATAAAATTCTATTATTTTTTATTAGAAAAACTAAGTATAAAATATTAACAAACTTTATTTTTGAAACCTAAACTTGGACTAAGAAGGTCAGCACACTGTTTGTTTTCTCTGTCTTTGACCTATGCGTAATGAGGCAAATTAGAGTTCATTAGAGTCAATATTCTATTGTTATCTTTGATGTTATAGTGAATTGATCTATTATAAAACTTGGGGTTAAGAAAATTATCTAAATTTGTATACAAACAAACGCATACGTAGAATTTTTTCGATATTTAATTCTTTTTTTTTTTACAAATTATGATCATGCAAAATATTAAAATGCTGATTTAAAAAATTCATTATGCAGAGACAAATTTATTTCAGTTTTAAGTTTAATAAATGAGCAATTCACTGATCACTTTAATATTAAAGCTAATAACACAATATTTGTTTTGATTAAAACAATTTTTTTAAAATTTGCGCTTAAATCAGAAAAAAAGAACCGCTACATTAACATATTAAATTTAAAATTCATAATTTAATTATGAAATAATAATAAAACAAAATGCTAACATAACATTTAATAAAAATTACAAGAATAGTTACTTTAGATACGAAACTTGATTGAATTAATCCCTTCTATTCATACTATAATTAAAGTCTATGTTTACATACATATTTTTATAGAATATTAATATTATTCATTCATTGAAAGTAGTGACCTAGACAACATTTAAACTATGCAGTATACCTACTACCTTATAGATTTATAACATAAACAGTCATATTGTTTTTTAACATTCTTAAATCCTATTCAAGTTTTCTTCATGATATTGTGATTCATATGATAATGTTTATGATTGTTGATCTCTTCAATTTGATTAAAATAAGTTATTATATTAGAATAAAATATTTAAATAATTTAAAAAGTGTAATTTAAGTATTAGTTGTTATACATTTCAATAATATAGTCATAAAATCGTGATTGAATTGTTTATAAACTTTTTGAACACATTTTTTTTTTTAGTAGGTACTCTCTTCGTTATTTTTTTTTTAAAACTAAATTCATTAAAATTCGATTTGATTTTAATTTTTTTAATACTGAATACTGTTTATGATTATCTTAAATACTATTTTATTTATCTAGCTATCACAATTATTTATTATTTAATATTTAATACAAAATATCTTGAGCATATTAAGACAAATTAGCAAAATGTATGGTTTTATTTAAAGTAATAATATGTGAATAGATATCACATATTATACCTCTGAGAAAAATGTATTTTTAAAAATAAATGGTTATAATATTTGCGTAGTTAATTTTTGAACATTCGATTAATTAATGAGTAATAAATTGATCTTTTTTATATCATTTGTTTATCTATAATTTGATTTAAATATATTTTGTTTTGGTTATACTATGCTTGTTTTGGTACTAGCTTTTTCATTGCTGATTAATACATTTATCAATTTTTATATTTTGAAGCATTTAAAGTAATTTTAGACCTTGAATGGAGCGATGAATGAATTGATTTCATAATGATCTATATTTTTTTGTGTCTGCATCTCCTTTTAGGGCATTAAAAGAGGTTCAAATTTGAGGGTAGTTTTTTAGGAAATTGTATTTAGTTTGTACTTTTCTGTATTTTGCTTGATAATTTGGGGAAAAAATTAAGGAAAGATGGGAATTCTTATGTCTAGTTTTTGACAAAATTGATTTCTTTATTTTTATACATATTATAATCTTACCATTGTAAATTTTTTTTAGTTTTTGTTTTTAATTGTCAATGAAATTCTTTTTACCGTATAGAAGTGTTGAAAATTGTTAAAAAGGTTTCTCATATTCATATATTGTTATTAACAAAAAAAAAGCAGTTGAGCTTAAATCCACAGTAAAATTTTAAAAGCTTTTAAAATTAAAATGTTAAAAAATTTCGTAAAATCACGAAAATTAGTAAATTTTTTTTAAGTTAAAAATTCATAACATTTTTAATGTTCATATTTTAAAATTAAATACAAAGTTCTTTATAAGTTTTTCAGTCTATTTAATGATGATATATGATGATGTTAATTATTTTATTATAATTTAAAAACATTATTCTTGGAAACTTCATACTTTTACGTATATTTCATATTGCGCTTTACGGAATGAAATTTTCCAAGTATGTAGATTCATTTTAAGTTATTACGTAATTATACCATAAATCTATTCACAATATTTTATAGTGGTATTCAAAAGTTAATAACAATAATATAATGTGGTATAAATTATATTTAGTATAATTAAAATAATTGAATTATACATCATTGGATTCAAATTTAATATATTTATTATAATGACCTATTTGAAACCTATTATACAGCAGAGCAATACTGCTTGCTCACCTTTTTTATCCTATGAGTATTTTATATACATAAATTCAGATTTAAATTTGTATTTTAAGATTTTATGCATTAATGCATTTTTTTAGTGTTTTTAGGGCATCTAATTTCAAGTCTTATTTACTTATATATATTTTTTATATTTATAAAAAAGGAGCTACATTGTAAATACGTGTATAGCTAATTTATACGTGACACACATTTCATCTATGTATTTGATAAAATATTTGTGACATATGATTCTATATGAAACAGATTTGTTCTGATTTTATACAACTCTATATAGACTCCTCCTAAATAATAAGTATGTGTTTATTGTAACAATACTCATATGTATTAATAAATAATAATAGATAGAAAGCCGCAAAAAATTGTTGTGGTGAGTAGATATAAATGTTGGGTTTGAACAGTAAAACGGTATTTTACGAAATCGTTTTTAGTGTTTGGTGTCGATAGTAATGTTGCTGTGATGGTCTGTAACGACGGCGAATGGGAAGTACCTAGTTAGTGCGTATAATGTATTTTGATCCGAAGATAGGTGAAAAAAGCAACATCAATTTCTTTTCAAATTTACAGCTAGAAGAATTCATTTACATTTGAATTATCGGAGTTACTTATTTGGAAATATATAATAAATAATAATATTACTTTATAGTGTATGGTATGAGTATAATATATTGGTACCTATATTGGCGTAGGAATAGTGTACACTTTCTTTTGATGCAATTTTTAATATCGCATCAATATAAATAATAAAATATTATACCTTATAACTATATTTCATTAGTTATTAGGTAAGATATATATTATTTAAAAAAAGTTATTCCTACAAATGTTTAAAAGAAAAATAACTTGCACTATATGGAGAAATAAATGTATAATTATATACTGTTTTACAGTTTACAAGATTTTATCCATAATAACTTCACTTTTAGTTCAAAAAACTATCACAGATCTCAATTTATGTTCAGTTAACAGTTTATTTATAGATCGTACTATAAAAAACTTTAAAAGTTATAGTTTGACCGGGTACTTCAAAAAGTGTTAAACCATTAGATTAAAATAAATATATAAAAAATATAGTTTTCAAATTAATATCATTTATCTTAATTGTGTACAGTTAAAAGATGGGATTTGAGGATGATAAGCATTCCTAGTTTTAAAATTAGCACACGTATTATTATAAATACACATACTTGTGAAAGTATGTTTTTAACAGATTTATATAGTATGAAGTTCCTAGTAAAATAGAGATTCATCAATTACAGCTATTTTACCGAAATTGCGCCATTACTTTATGTGTTTTGTGTATTAAAAAAGAGGGTCAACAATTTATAAGATTTTCAATTACATAAACAATTCTGTAACTCTGTAATTGACGGTAATAAATTATAAGCATTATAATAATACTATGAAGACTTGTTTATTTTTTTGTATGAGGAGGTCAACACATTTGTTTATTGGTAAAGACTTAAAGATAACTCACATGCCATGATAATATGATTATGACCTATTATCGATATTTCAAATAAAATTCGTGTCACGGGGTTTTACTCATATATTATATTTTGAAAACATATAATATAAATCGTATAAATTGTTATTATTAAACGTATTATGTACTAATGTTTTTTATTCGTGATTGTCTTCATTATTATAATTATTGAATGATTTCTTAATATAATATGAGGTAATAAGTGATAATTAAGTTCGGTTGAAACGTACTAATATTTATGCTGATTTAAGCTTATTTAAAAAAAATTGAATGTTTTAAAACATCAATAACATATTTTTAGCAACTAAAATAATTTAAAATGTGTATATATATATATATTTATAACATATTAATAAAGTTATAAGTTATATATTTATATTATTATATATAAATTATCTATATTAATAAATATTAGTAATTTTGTTTGAATAATATTTCAAAATATTTTTAGGTATATGATTATGATTTGTGAATGAAAAAAAGAGTTTGCTAGTTTTTATAATAAATAAAAAAATTTTTATACCTTGTGCCAAGACTATTTGGTTTATGATAAATTTAGGATCATTCTAAATAAGCAACTAGGAGATGCACTTTGTGTGTACATGCCAGTTCATACTCTGTGTGATGATCTTTTATTATTATTAATATTATTATGAACATACATACTTTTTTCGTCATCGTCGTTTCTCCATCCTTTTTACTTATTATTCCCCTTTTTCTTTACATTCATCCGTACCGCTACCATTAAAACCAACAGGCAACAACGAAATAATGTCAATGATCCGTGAGCTCCTCCCACCATGGCCCCACAGGCTCGCCATCCCAAGATCGATTTTACTTGGTGCTTACCAAACACAATGCAGACAATTGTGATTTTTATACATGCATCTATATATGTATGCTGGTATGTAATTAAAAAATATTTGAAAACCAAGTGAAAATTTATTAGAATAGGTTAAGATAAAAATTGAAAGCATTTTTCTTATTAAAACAAAGGATAATTTATTGTAAGTTATTTGAGAAACAATTATGAGTAGACCATCTGAAAGAGTGTGTTTGGACATATCATAAATATTCAATTTTAAAGTTGTTTTGTTCTACAAAATCTGTTCAAAACATAGGAATTATAAATATATATTTATATAATAACACTAGAGAGTTATTAAAAAATAATTGTAAATAAGTTCAGAGTAAGATTTTGTATTTGTTCGAAATACATAGTTAGGTCAAATTTTAGGAGACGTATGGATTAATTTAATAAAAATCATATTTTGAGAAACAAATACATTTTAAATTACAGAAATTTTAAAAATATTTCTAGAGAACTTAGCTATTTTAACCTTTAAAGTTCAAAGAAATAGGTAATTGTATTTCTACAGTTTTCAATTATTTTTTGCTAAATATTTATACTAAATACAATTAAGAGGGCGTCGTTAAAAAAAAATAAAAATAAATTTATCACTGGAAAAATGATCCGATTTTAGATTAGACTTACATTTTTACAAATAAAATACATTATTATAGAACAATATTATTTATTCTTTTTTTTTTTTTTTTAATTTTACCTATACAACAATAAATTATAATTAAAAGTTTAAGGCTCAGATTTGGGTTTTATAAAACTAGGTTTTGACTTTATTCGACTAAACTTCAGCATATTTTTTTACCTTAAATTATCTAACTTCATTATCATACTTTGAACATATTATGTAAAACTTATTAATTTGTATATCATATTAGTTGCTTAAAACTTTATAATCGGAGCGTAATGTGTATTTTAATATTTCAAAGCAAATAAATTGTAATAAAGATAATTTTCAATGAGTATAGTAGAAAAAGTAATAGTGTATTTTTATGGGCGCCCATTGGGGGGGGGGGGCAAGACAGGGCACTTGCCCCCCCTGGAAAAAATATTACCAAAATATTACCTTATTACCGAGGCAAATTATTTGTTGAAATCACTTTTAAGATATGAAATAAATATAAAAATATACTCATTGTTATCGTATATTAACATCATAGATAGGTCGTATTCTGTAGTCTGTATAACCTATACGTAAAATAATTTATCGCAGATAATTTGTGGTAAATCTATAAAGATCACAATATAGGTACTACAAATATTTTAACCTAACGCAAACAAGGATACTTTCATTCAGGATGTCATTAATATGTTTGGAATAAAACGAAGAAATTTACAGTTCTTATTTACTGATACCGAATAATATACTTAATTATATTATTTAATTTCTATTTTTTTATATACTTATTAAAATTATTATTTATTTATTTATTTATTCATATGACAATTATTATATATTTATTTATTTATTCGTATGGCAATTATTATATTAATACACTATATATATATATATATATATATATACAAATAAAAATATAACATGCATGTATAGTGTATACATTTATATGTGAAAAATAACATTAAATCTTTATTATCTTACATTCGAAAATTTTTTTATTTTGACCCCCCCTAAAATATTACCTATGGGCGCCCATGTGTATTTTATTAATTTAGATTATTATACAGGTTAATGTTTAGTTAGTAGGTAAATTTTTATAAATTAATTTAAAAGTTATACTTTACAGTGAAAGGTTAACAATATTTTGTTTGAATGTAAAGAAGTAGCATCATAATAATATATACTATTGCAACCTGAACAGTGTGTTCACACCTAAGAATGTTTTATACACTCTCTATCTGTATAGAGTGTATAGAGTATTGGGAACATAACCATTCTGTTTAGCATTCAATGGTAAACGTATTTCAGTATTTGTCCTTAATTTCTAATATTATCATAGAAATTATTTGTTATATGTAGATACACAGTGAAATGGAAAACTATATTTTAAAATAGAAAGAATAATATGTATGTTTAAGCTTTTTATATCATGTATATGTTATTTATGAATCTATTCAATCATGCCAATTTTATCAAATATAGGTAACATATTTGTTTATTACACTCCCATTTACATAATTATTAATCTATGTATAAGTATTCATGTGTATAAATATATATATTTAATAGGTTTTGAAGTAGAAATTTAAACATTCAAAACAAAAATGATTTAAAAATATTATAATTATTAACTAGATATATTTATGCAATGAACTATTTGGTGAAAAAACATTTAGAAAAATAATTTCATAACTTATATAAATAATATTATTATTTCGTATTTAAATCTTGAAAATAAATCTAAAAGTATTTTTTTATGTTATGATACTAGTTTAGTAAAAAAAAAAAATATTATTTTTTTTAAATAAGTAACTAAATAATACAAATTAAGTTCTTAATTTCTATAGTATTGAAGCATATTGTTGTTTACGGAAAAGAGTAAAAAGACATTTAGTATAATTTAGTTATTAATCTTTATTGATGCATCAACCTACCTAAAATGTTTTAATTATAAGAAAACTGTATGTTTTTGTTAACATTTATTTGAAATAATACAGGAAGTGAATAATATTTTAATGTGCTTGGTAAGTGTGCTTATATTTGTGATTTAAATATTTATATTTTTATAACGTTTTTGTGTCTTCTAATTATTACTATGTTAGATTCAGTTAAGATTACATTTAATTTGAATTTTTTTTTAAAATGTATATACGAAATCAAACATGAATTAAATTATACGAATTTAAATATAATGTATTATATTTACTTGTTAGATATTTAAATTATTCTGAGTCAATAGAAGGATTTAAATAAATATATTTATGTAAAAAAACTGTTTGTATAAAAAATACGATTGCATTGTTTTTTATTTAAAATATTTTTATTGATTTAAAGAGTAATCATTTATTTTATTATAGTTTGTTTTAGGTTCGTATAAAAAAAATGAGATTTTTATATTTGATTAATAGCCAAAGAATATTAAAGTTTATTTGAAATAATTAATGTAACTTTAGGTATATTATTTCAGGTACATTGTAATAAATCAAGCTGCGCTCATAAATGCTGAATCAAATGTGATGATTTATCATAGCATTTTAATTTATTATAATAAGTACAATATTTTCTTATGCTTTTTTTTTTTTTTTGTTACGATTGAACGACTTTTGAGTGGATAGTGTGAATTTTATGCTTTGTGCTTATGATACTTATCATATTATACCTAGATAAGACAAATACACGGTACTTATATTATCTCTGTATCATATCCATTTATTTTTAGTTTTTACATTTGACAATTAAAATATTAATAACCTTATATACTCGTAAAAACAGAAAATGTTGTAGAAATAAAGAAAGACTAAACAACCACTATCGTTTAAGTAAAAAATAGATATTAACACATCTCTGTTTGTGACTTAGTGTAGTTATATTATATGTGTATCACTAATTAAAAACAATCAAATAAGAATACTAAGAAAAAAAACAAGTGGATGAATTGGATAGGTTGTATTATTTTTCCGCAATAAGCAAGGTATAATCAAAAGGACAGACATTTTGTACGGCTAGAATGTTAACTGTTCATGCAAAATCAAAAAATTTATTGACTTAAAATTAATGAATTGTGGTTTTATTTTTCATGTTAATCGAAATATAGATAAATTATAATAATGTTATTTCATGTATATTCAGAGAAAATTCAAAAATTATATATGAATAAATAAACATGAAATGGGTTTGTAAATTCCTGTAGGTTTATAATACGATTTGTATAGATATGACATAATATAATATAAATTATAGAAAATTATAGATATTACGTATAACAGCTTTTATCTGAACTTTTAAATAATAAATAAAAGTCATATTTTACAATAATCTAAACATCATTAAATAATTATTATTTATGGTTTTTACAAATATAAAATGATAGTATGTTACAAAATAAACGTTTAATTAAGCAATAGCATATAAAATTTTAAAGATAGTATTATTTTTTTACTATTTTTTTGTGAATAAAATCACAGGTAAAATAGCAATATAATTGATTTATCCCAACGTAACTGCATAGAGGAAACGGATGTTATAACAAGGTTAATGGGTCACTCCCCTCTTATGATCATGCAAAGGGTATGTTAGAAATATTCGAGAAGGTTGTATGATAATCAAGATTATACATAATATGTACCTACAACGGTACACTCAACCGGTTTTGTGAATGGCTTCATGCTGATTTTTTTTTATACGTTAATACAACGACTGAGCATATTTTGAAATGAAATAAAACATCGATTGTGATTAGTTGGCAACCACAACACATATTATACAATATCGGTAACCAATTATTCTCTTTTTCATTGAATTTATTCTATTGTATTTTTTTTAATTTTTTTTTTTTTTAAATGAATGTAGTTGTTTTTTTTTCGATTTCCCAATTAATACTACCAATATATAATTAGACTTCCTAAAAAAAATCTTTTCACTGTAATAACTACAGTAGTATACGACAATGAAGATACCGCATTCATTTTCTAATCAAACATTAGTTCTATGTTTAATATAAAAAATGTTAAGTTTTAATATCGAATAAATAAATAAATAATTTTTTTATGAAATACTGATCGTTATTTGCTCATATTCAATTGACAAATTATTGTGGTTAACAGAATGTCGTACCTGCAGCATTATGAAAAGTTAATTTTACTCTGTTTTTTTATTGTTTGAGTTAATATAATCAGCTATTATCAAGTTAAAAGATGAACATATTATTTAAGGCCTCACGTAGGTTTTTAATATCTTAATTATGAAAAAGTTAAGAACATTTTTAAATAAACAATTTACAATATTGTATAATATGAATTTATACTGTAGTGTACTTAGGAAGTTGTTAGCGGTTATTGTTTACCTATATTATATATATTTTACAGTTTTACAGCATTTACATAATAACAAAAACATAATATTAATATCACCTAAATATCAATCAAGGTATAAATAATTTATTCGTGTATACAATCATATAAAATTAAGATTTAATATTTAATATTATGTAACATTTTTAATAAGCAAAAAGTCAGCATAAAATAAACAACAACCTGGTGTTCGTCTCGCTTCGTTTATTCAGTTACATGATAGTAGTTATTGAATTGTTATAATTTTAAGTAATTGTTTAAATTATTTCGAGCAAAGCTAAGCATACTATTATTTCTTTAAAAATAATTTTGGAAGTTCTATCTTTAGGTATAATAATAGGTAGAACGTGTTTTTACAATAAAAATAATCTTAAAAATTAATTTAGGACTAGAATATATTTTTAAAACTAAAACAGTTTGGTTTGTTACTTTGCAAGAAGCGACAATTTTAGGCAAGATGAAAAGTACGTGTAAATTAAATTTTTTCACATTTTAACAAATTCTTAGTAATGTTTACATATGAAATATTTTTACTTAGAGTAAATAAATTAACTTTAATTTTTTTCAACATTATTCGTAGTGTTAATATAAAATAAAGTCCAATTGATGCTAATAGTACAGAGCAAAAATTCTAATACTTTTTTATTCACAAAAAACAGTGAATTATTTATGTAAGTAACAACAGCTTTTGTGAAAATGTATTTTATTTCTAATTGTAATTCATATTTACAATATATCTATAGTATAGATTATTCTATAAATATTTCGTACTTTTTGAGTTACTTATTTATAAATATTTTGATGTTTCTATTTATGTAATGTTGGTAATACTTTGGTTTCTTAGTTATAAAGCTTAAAAATTAATATTATATATTATATTCAATTGTAATGCCTAAACTTGTATATGTTATTTAAGGTTCTACGAGAACTTACTTATAAGAGTAAAAATATCAAAATTATATTTACAATATTTTTAATATTTTTTTATTTTCCTATTTATTTTATGTTTAAATTTTAAGGTAATATATATCAAAACAAAAATTATAATTTTCTTCAAATTCTGTAAGATATTTTGTTTGTATTATTTATAGTTTGTAGGGAATTAAAATATTTTACCATCGATTTTGCTTTCATTTTTTTTTTATACACTTAAAATTTAAAATGCTAAGACAAATCTTAAACTATTTATACCATAGTCATACTTACACTACTCCATGATAATCCAGTATTGACTTCAGATTTTTTGTCAAAAATTTGTTCTACCTATTAGATTATGAAAGTTGTAAGAATAATAAAAACCAAACTTATAGTTAAGATTCGTCGATTTTTATTCTCCGCCTATTATTTACGTTCAAAATTGTTCTTCGTATATATTCATTTTATTACAAACAGAAGGATGCAATAAGTACTTTTAAAATTGTATTTGAAATAAAAAATATCTTCATTTTGAATGAGTAAATACAAGATACAAAATACGTTTATATTTATACTAGTAAATAAAAAATATAAAATTCAAAATACTATATACACTTGAACAAAAGTATTTATTCTATTTTTTTTTATTTTTATTAAAAATACGTGTATTATTTTATTAATTAAATTTTAAATAATAAAAACGTACATGATAATAATGTGGGTAATATGGTTCACTACAGATGAGAAATTAAGTTTATATTTGTCACACAGCGTTGTTGATAAAATTGAACCATAAATTTTTATAAAAGTTATTTTGTATTTATATACTAATTTTTTTAAGATATAAAATATAGCGAATAACAAAATATATAAGTACAAGATATAAAATACTTATAAAAAATCGTTTAAGATATAAAATACAAAATGCATTCAATAATTCGAAATACTGCTCATTTCTTATTATAAAGATTTATTAAATGAAAAGGTAAGGTAAATTCTGATCATACTATTTAGTGGATGTAGTTTGCCGGTTTTGTCTTTGTCTGTTAATTGTTTAAGTTCAATATTATAAATATTGAATTAATAATGTTACTAACACTTTTACTCCTTTTTACTGAACATTCAATATATTTTGTAAATTCACTTATGTGTATATTGTGTTGCATCCTGGTGCCTTGTAAATATTAATAATAGTATAATATTACAATATTTATAGTGTTATTGTAAGCTAAAGAATGTAGATACTGAGTACAATATTCAACATATTATATTTCTTTACAAGGACCTCTCATCGTTGTATCCTATTATTAAATAATTATAAAATTGTTTATTTAATATTTTTTATTTAACCAATAATACATTATACAGTGATTGAAATAAATAGTTTTTTTTTAAAGTTACTTAATAATACTTAAATTATGAATTCAAACTAAAAAATATATTATTGTATTATATTGATATTATTTGAGGATCAAAAAACCCACCAAGTATATGATAAATTAGATATTTAAATAATGTCAACGCGGGGTATTAAAAAAGCTGTACAGGATTCAGAGACAAGGGTTGGAGGCTCTTCTCGTTTTAATTACTTTTAAAGATAGTAGTGTTTTAGGAATAATTATTGTGATGTTTTTTTTTTCTGTCGTATCGCCAAATTGAATAAAAGTATTTAATATTTTCTTAATATGTTATTTTATACATTTGAGAATATTATTATTATGTATAGTCACGTAGATAATTTTACTAATAGATTATGAAATTTAATATTTTAATTTAATTTTATTCAATTTGCAACTTCAAACATGTATTTATTTAAATCTGGTTTACGTGTAGTTATATCTATACTTTATAGGCTATAATATTTTAATATTAACAAAAATTCCCTAAAATTTTTAACCTTAATCATATTATACATTGTAAATTATAAGCCATAACTTACAATGAATAGCATAACTTAAAACTATGGCTATACAATACATTATTTTCATAGTTCATTTTTGTAATATATACATTTACAATATTTTTCTATCAATTTTTTTTATAAATTAATAGCTTTACAATATACCTATGTAATTATTATACATTATTAATCTACAATAGTGTATGTTGATCATGCAAACACTAGGATACTAGGCTTAGTAGATAAATTATTGCTCATTCATATTTTTTTGACCAAGTTTTGTAATATTAGATTGTAGGTATTATCAATTTATTTTGAAAGTTATTCAATTGTAAGTATCAAAAAAATCACACTTTAGACAGTTTTCAAACATCTATTGACATACCTGTCAAATGCGTGTTGTGTTGAGCGAGCCACCCGGCTAACTACAAAAGCTGCGCTGTATTAAAAAAATTTAAGCTTCCCATAATTTTAAGAAGATAAACCCAAATCATAACAATCTTAGCCATGTATGCTCTAATATAAAATTTACTACTTCCAAATGTGACTTATTAATCCAAAAAATCATATGCCCAAGCTACAACAACCGATTTACAAAGTAAAACCAGCCCTCTTACTCCCAAAATCCCGATCACCTAGCCCCGCAAAATTACGCTCTTTTTTTTAATAAATTTCAAGCAACTATTAATACCTTAATCTTCTTAGTAATTACTAATCGTTGATATTTTGACTTTAGATGCTTATAAAAAAAAATTCAAAAAAAAATTTGTGGCAATAGATTTTTGATATTTTTGAATTGAGAAATCCAAAACATAAATAATTCTATATTGAATTTTCAAGCATTTCTACCACACGAATAATTTTTAATCAACATTTTGAGAAAAATACTAAGGAATAATTGTACATTTCTCAGACTTTTATGTAGGTAATTCGAAATAATATTCCAGTCAGAATACTTTTTGTTAAAAGAATATGATAGTCTAAATATTTTGGTGTAAATTTCAAGTATCTACAGTTATAGATTTTCAAGTTATACTAAAAAAACAAAATTGATTTTGCCAACAATAATTATTTTTGCGTAATAATTATTGTTTCCTTATTTATTTATTTTTTTTTCATTTTTTCCAATTATAAAAAAAGTACTTGGAACTTTGATTTTTATAAAGCACGAAATGGATCAAATTTGGTATCCGAAACTACAATACATTCATTGCTCTGCTTAGAACTTAAGATTTAAAAAAAATATCATACCGGTTTGATCTAAAGATTTTAAGAAATTGGTAATAAATAATATTGTAGTTTAAAAAAATGTTTGAAAAATAATACGAAAAAATACAAAAAAAGTATGAGTTGTCTGCTACATATATTTTGTAAATTCAACTTTATAGTTTTCTGGTCGTAAATATTAACATACTATTGTATTCGAGTGCTTATTATAACATTTTTTAACTAGGTAGTCAATTTTTAATTTGTTTTTGAATAGATTAATGTTTTAATTTAATTTTCAAATGAATTGTAACGTCGAACAATACAACTACTTATTGGTATTTGATTATTAATGATTTAAAAGTATAATAAAATTTACACTGTATATTATTTTTTAACATTAATGATTTGTTTGGATTGTTGACTTAAATATGTCAAATGAATATACTTTTTATATAAATATTGTAATATTTATTTACATTAAATGTATTATTTCAGAAAATTTAAATTGGTTTTGATATTTATATAAATTCTATTACGCTTTCACTTTATCAATATTCAATAATAAATATTAAGATTGAATAAAATGGTTATTATCATACAACCAGTAAAGTAAATTGGTTATCCATATTTACCAATAATAATACTTATACAAGGAAAGTTAAAATAAAAATCTTTGTGGTGAAGAATTAACACTTGTGGTTAATAAATCGTAATTCTATTGGGTTTTGTTGTGGAAAAATATACTTATTAGATATAACAAGTACCTATCTATGTATGGTTAAGAAATATCTTGGGAAAATGCAAAAACTATACATTATTATATTTTAGTGATTACATACATAATAAACACAATAGATATATATTTTAAATTTAGTTGAGCATGAATATAAATTAATATCATGCCTTCAATAGATTTGAAATAACTTTTTAGATTTGTTAGAATACAAATAGGTAAATATTTTATTTTGATAGCTTAAGTAATTGACAAAGGTAGGTCTTCATAAATAGGTTTTATCTATTAAGTAGTATTTTCTATGAATATGGAATCAATAATAATTATTACATAATGCTATAATAGATTAACATTTTCTTAAAAACTGGATACTCGTAGTTATGTGGGTACTTAATATTATAATTTAATAAACTAAAATTAATTTAACTCTGAAAAATATAGTATAATTTGACAAAATAAAACCAATCAAGTTATAATTATAGTTTCATTTAAAAACTTAGATTTATTACTTCACGCTAGTGAATAGTATTAAAATAATAAACTCTAATTTAGATAATCAAGAAAAAACTACAATAATTTATACAAATTTACAACTTCTACATCATGCTTAATAATTATTTTTCCCAATTAAAGTATAGGTAATATATTATATACTAAATAATAAGAAAAATATTTTAAAATTTGAATTAAAAAGTGTAAATATTTAAATGTTTTTTTAAATAAAAAACAATTTGTATAAAACGTAAGTTATTTTTTTGAAAACTTATAAAATTTAATGTATAAATCCACATATTTAATCTTAAACTTTTATAGTGACTGTCGTATAGTCAATGGTCATATAAGCAATATCAATAAGACCATACCTAGTACCTACATTTTGGTAAATTCAAAATAAACATTCTATTTGATAATAAAGTTTGTCAAAATTATGATTGTAAGCTGTTCACACTAAAAATAAAAAAACATTTATTGTATTAATATAAAGAGCGCATAAGTATTAAATCATAATTATTATTACACTGAATTTTATGGTACAACAAAATGAAACCAATAATATACATTTAAAAATGTTTTACTATGAAGATAATTAATGATAATCTTTATTATTAACAAACTATCTGCTTAGATTCAATCATATATTTATTTTTAAAATTTCATGTAAAAACTTAACTCATCTCGATTGTTCATCCAAAATATTTTTACAATGGTAGTGATAATGTTATAGTTTAATAGTGTGGATGATTACTAAACATATAATTTTTTTTTTAAATAAATGTAACACTGAATCCACTATACGCTATAATCCTTTTTGTATAAAAATATTAAATATCATCATATTACATTTTTTAGATTCTAAACACTATTGGTTACATATACGAAAATATTAAATACATATATAAAAACTTACACTTTTGAATGTTTGATGTTTTCAGTCATTTCTGGAGACCAAACTTGGTGTTTACGACGTAATTTTAAACAAAGTATATTCATCCTAAAAATGTAAAACGTATTTTATTATTTATTTTATTACCTACTTTAAAAAAATTATTATACAGTAAATATTATGCTGACAATTGAATGCACAAATAATTAAAATGTAAAATGTTAAATTGTGTTTAAATAAGCTATAAAAATATAAATTTTGAATTATTAAACTATACTTATTTATTAATTATCAGTTAACTAGGTGTATTGTTTTATTGTTTATTATTATTATTATTATTATTTAACAGAAAAGAGGAAGTTGTTTGAACTGATTTATTTTAGTTGAATTTTGACTATTTTATATATTAGTGTTTCAATTTGTGATGAATAAAAATGCATTATTTGTGTTTTTTGTTTTTTAAAATATTATTTTCCTTATCAGTTTAGTTTTCTTAAGAGCTTTAACATTAAATTCATTAAAAAAATAAGTTGCGCAAAGAACTCAAATAGATAGATTTTCATAATAGATCTTATATTTTTTCTACTGAATGGTTATTTTTTGCAAGTTTTTGATTAAATGCTGTAATTTTAAATACATAAGCGTCCGAAAATATTCTGGTTTCAAATAAAATTTTTTTTTTTTTAAAGATAATTGATGTTCCAATTTTTTGTATAGTAAGTTTTAAAGTATAATAATTCACGATATGATGATTTGTAAATATGTTTGTCAAATATGTTTGATAATTATTTTAATGTTCTTAATAACGGTCACGTAAATGTTTAAGAATATTACTTATTTAAGTGAAATATAGGTAAATTTGAAGTATCTGAAGTATTATTTCAATTATACTTAATTTAATTTTTTAATAAAAGGAATCAAAAATACTATATATAAATCTTCTAAGATAAATTTGTGTTATTTGTGGCAGAGTGAGAAATCCAAAATACCAATTACAACACACTATATTTTACGATTAATAATGATGTGTTTTAGATTAAAATATTAAAATTTTCATTTTAAATCGTAAATTGAATAATTTAAAAATGTATAATATTTGAAGTCAATTTTAAAAATAATACGAGTAGTATATCATAAAAATCAATCCTCTGTATTCATAACTTTAAACATTTAAATTTAAAAAAATTAATCATTTTAAAATTTTAAAATTTTTGAAACATAGTGACTATTATTGAGTAAGTGTTATTATTTTCCGAAATAGTTTGTACTACGCTGTCATTTATTATGACATTTTGATATTGTGTAATCCGATCTTTATTTACTTGGTATTTATATCGAGTTGGTAAAATCAATAAGATTTAGTTGATACAAATGTATTTATACTTATTAATATTGTCATACAAAATAATATAATTCTCTCATAAAACTATAATGGGGTGATGTCTATAAGATTTTAAATAGAAAATTATAAATTCAAATTACTCAGAGAATGAAATATTTTGAATTTTCGAATGCCTGACTTAATATTTATGATTCTTCTTTCTTTCTTTCTTTCTTTCTTTCTTTCTTTCTTTTTATTGACTATATTATTACACTTTTTTTTATTCTTTAAATTTTAATAGTTTGACGTATTCGGATTACGTTTAAGGTAGTCTATTTACATAAACATTTATGCTTGTAGTTCTGTAATATAATATTCTCATTCAATAAACAATTATTAAAATGCCACAATACCTACTAAAATGTATAAAAAATCTAATCGTAAAATATGCATCTACATTCACTGAAATAATAAAATTGTAATATCATACGAATTATATACTATAGTTCAGAACATTATTTTATGGCAATCGTTCTGACATTTTTTTTCTTTGTACTCGTAAGGTTTTCAGCTAATTTATAAATGTGTAAATTTGTATTATGTAATAATTATATTCTTGCTTTTATAATAAACTAATCAAAGTTATACATAGTCATATGTTGTTATATTGTCATACGCATACAAAAGTAGTATTGTTTTCACTATTGATTTCTGTTTTGAAACCGATGTTACGTGAATTTATTATTAATGATGTTAGAAATTTTGTCGAATCTACTGTATACAGTATACATAATTAATTAGTTGGAGGTACCCTACTTTATAATTATTAGACTATATTTGAAATATTTTAATTATAATTATAATAAAAATAAAATTATAAATTTTAAACGATGATAACTTTTAAATGTTTTATAGAATAACTATAAATACAAAGAATTTGAACAATTTTCAATAGATTTAAAACAATTTAATAGTATTTAAAAAAACTACTATGAAATTATACTGACATACTCATATGATACTTACTGCCTGTTATGTCGTCTCCGTCTTACAAACATAACTTGACAAATTCATATCTAGCAGAACCAATTTTGTGTTGCAAGTTTTAATATAAGAACAAATTGACTAATTATACAATTTAAAGATAAAAAAAAAATGTTATTTTATCCGTGATTGTACTATACTACTGTAGTTTTTTTTACAATACTTAAGTCTTTAAGCAAATTATGAATATGTAAAATATTGTATATTATCCACGCAAAAACACAAATAATGTTCTGGCCTTTAAGTTAGATAATAGTTTAGTTAACTCTAATATTGATGCTAACAACACAAAATTAGTTTTGTTGAACGTAAATTTGTTATGTTGTATGTTTCTAATACGCAGAAAATACATGCGACTATTACGTCTTCTGAATGTAAATAGTTTAAGGATCTTTTTATTGATGATAATTCATGGTCAATGTTTTTACATGGAATTTAGATTAAAGTAATATGTTATTTGATGCGTATGCAGCGCTGATGCTAATAATTAAGTTTATAATATTAGCATCTGAAATAATTATTTAAATAATTTTTTTTTAGGTTTCTTAATGCCTCATATTTAAATTTTGTGAAGAAAATTAAATGTATGTATAGCTAGCGTTTATGTGTTGTTGTTTTATTTATTTATTTATTTTTTTTTTTACCACTTTTTACAAATTTTGTTAGGTATATTCACGAATAACAGAATCATAAGATCATTTTATGTTGATACAATTGATCTATTTTTTTATTTTGTACATTTTAATACCAATGTTTAATGTACCTACATTATTTCATACTTCATTTAAAAACATATTATACAATGTACGTTTAATAATATATATAATTTCAATTTCATAAAATAAAAAGTTTGTCTTCGGTAATAAAAAAATGTAGACATTTATTGAAGATGCTATATGGATTTAGATTAAAGTAAGACTTAAAAAAAATATTTATTATACATAAAAAGTAACTTCTTAAATGATTATAATAATTAATATATTTCTTATTTACTGAATAATAGTTTTAAAATGAATGGTAAATTCATTGTATATTTTATCCGATTTTTATTGCAATTTGCAATGTATTTTGACAGAATGTAATACATATTTTATTATTTTATGTTATATAATCGGTATATTATATCCTAGCATTATAGTTATGTACAGGATGATTTACCCAGTATGCTCTACACTTAACGAGTTGTGACCTTTTTTTTACTGTAAATATTGTTACGCAAAAGATTTTTTTTTTAAATATTGAATAAAAAAATTAAAACACATACGTATAGTTTCTGAGTTACTCAATAAGGATAATAGTTTTTAAACCGTAATAACCATATCTAATAAAAACGTAAATAACTTAATAATTACTTACTATTTGTTTTATTTTAAATTTAAATACATTACAATGTGATTCACCAAAAATAATAAATTATCATTCTCATTTTTTTACTTATTAATGTATTTAATCATATTTTGATTTTTAGAAATTTTAAGAATGCTTATAAAGATCATATTTTCAAATAACTACATAGATTTTTATACTACACTAGTAAAAAGAAATAAAAAACTGAACTATTTGAAAATATGGTATTTTAATAGGTATGTTTAAAAATTCCAAAAATCAGATTTTGAATAACTGCATTATTGAAAAAGAAATAGGTGGCATACATGCTTGTTGAATCACTCTTTATATATGCTATGACTGATTCAAAAATACATTAAAATTATATAATATGTTAGTTTTATATTTTAAAAAAGCAAGATTTTTCAATGAATTGTTATTATACAGTACAAAAAAAATATGAAAACGTAATTCATCCGATAAATATTTATCAAGCTATAATTTTATTATTATTTTCAATTGAATTTATTTATTATCAATTTAATTTTTGATTTTATCCATGGTAAATAGTTTTGCAAATAACAGATATTTGAATTTTCAACTCCTATATTTTTATTATTGTTATATTTTTTTTATCTATAGCCGAGTATTCATCACTTGAGTACGAGATCATGGGCTACACGAATGAAATAGGAAAACCTGTAGAACCAGTACTTGTATCCCGTTCGACGCTTATCGTTTAATTATCTTCTATATCGTTTTTTTCTTCAAAATGCCAGCCATGTTGTAATTCATTCCCTAAGGCTGAATACTCGTAATAAAATGTTATCGGTCGTTAAATAATGGTATGCAAGAATATATGCATTGTGTTATATCATTTTGTTTTGGCTAGGAAGTTTGGTTAGGTATCTACTGAAATATTTAAACTAATTTATTTTTTTTTACCTTTTATTCGAGTTTTAATGTGCAAGTATTAATTTTATATACAATTCACACTAAATAAAAATTCTTTGTTAAACTTTTTCTTAAGTTCAAAATACTAAATATTTTTATATTTTATCATACTGTCATAATTGTATCATAGTCGAAAAATACTTTATTCACTTTATTTTTATAGCTCATTAAAAATTCAATACAATTTTTATACGTACGGAGTTTAGTTATTCATTTTTAAAGAATAATTATTGTATCAGTTCATGTCTTATACGTATCTTTTATTTATATTTTTTAAAATTAATTTTAAAGTTATGAACAATACCTGACCAATATAATTGGATATATCTTATTATTTAGTATTAATCTTAATATATTATGATTATTTTTCCTACAATAATACTATTGAATTACTTACTTTACAAGTGCAATTGTATTACTCGAGTGTTGTTAAATTATATATGACACAGATTTTTTTCCATGAATTATCATAAAATAATATTAGAAAATAAATAAATAATAATCTAAAAAAATATGCACGAAACCACATTTATACACACATAATATATATACGCGCGCTCGCGCGCTCGCGTAGATCCGACATTAAACGACAACAGAGGTCGACGGCGATAGAAAGAACAGTGTCCGAGTGTCCGGTTGAACACTCGTTGCAATAAAGTTGATTGATTGTAATGTAGAGGAGAGCACTACAGTGCCTGAAACTAGGTTGCGTTTTACTTGTGAGGTACAATATTTTAAAAGCGAAAATAATATATTGTTTTATTTATCAAGTGTAATGCGTACCTATTCAAATTGAATATTTTTATGTTATGATTTTATCTTGTCTATTATTTTTCGTGACTTGTTTATAGTTTTTAGAATGTTGAGCATAATAGGTATCATATAAAACCCCCATTCAATCATTTTTTATTGAAACTAATTTTTATTTTTCAAATTGGTATACATTTCAAGTATCTAAGTATCTTCCATTATTTACTTTTGAATTTTAACAAAATAATAATATTTATATAGTCAAAAACCGGTATTTAACAAATATTTTTGTTTTAATGTTGTACTTTTAGATTCTAATTAAAACGATAATTTTTTTGCTTTTATAATAATGATAATTTTTTTTTTTTTTTATATGAAGGTTCTTTTAAAAAAAAATTGTTTTAATCTTCAATATTAAGAGTAGTGGTTTTCCGGGTATATATGGCTGTGTTTAGTTTGTTATTGACGTGAAAAGTGGAAAGGAGTGAAAAGTTCAGTAACTTTTTTTGGAAAAACAGAAAAAAAAAATTCTAATATTTATGTAATTCTGTATTAATGTAAAATCTGTTTTCAAAAGAATCAATTTTGACTTAAAATTAGCTACGAAAAATAATGCTAAAAATGTTAATAGTTTTGAAAATAATGAATGTTTGATGTTAAAACTTTTAAAAGTGTATCAGTTAATATATGTACCTAATTTACTCATGTTATAAGCAAAAAATGACTATAATATATTTATTTTTATAATTTTTACAATAGCATTATGATATTGCAGATATTATTATACTATTAAAATTTTCGTAAACAATATACAATCGATTTACTATCTATTTATCATTTAAAAATAAAATCACAGTAAATAACTCATTACATCAATAATAATTGATGAATTTTACATGTAGAATATTGTATACGCGAATACAATTTATTATATAACCGTATACAATTAAGTAAAGTAAAAATAAATAAGCGGTTTATTAACAGCATTTTTATGATATTTTATTCCATTTAAAATGATGTTATGTTCGTTTCCATAGTAAATTTTCATCGTGTTGGCTCATTAAATTCAACATTTTATTACAGTTCATTTTTTTGAATAGATGAAATACTGCGATTAATTTATTATATGTATACTATGTCCGGTAAAAGTTATGATTTTACATCTTTACTATTATTAAATAATCATAATTTGTCACATAATTTAGATTATGAGATAAAAAAAAAGAAAGTTAAAGGTGTTCCAATATATTTCAATAAAAACTATAAGATAACATTTATAACGATTTCATTATTTGTAAATTGCAATAATCAATAATATATGATAAAATCGATTTAAAAAATTAAAAATTTGTTAAACTTGTTGGAACCACTGAAATGATTATTTGTGGACGTCCCTGATCATAATATTACGAGTTACCACTAATCTATGATTTTCATTATTATACAATAGTTAAAACTGGGTTAATTATTATGGAACACCTAGCAATGACATACTATTAAGTATTTAATCCATTAAACATTCAAATATCAATGTCTTTTGTTATAAATTGTCTCAAGTCGTTTAAAATAATGACTATCTACACTGTTTGTTTATTATTTGAAAGATAAAATATGATTAGTTATTGTATAGGTATAACAGCAATATACGTATTCATTAAAGATTAGTTAATATAATGAATGATACACAATTATTATCTATTTTAGTTTAAAATTAAATATTTTACCAAACATTCGAGTGTTATCTATCTATATAACATTCATATATTATTTTGTTTAGCAAATGTAACTTAAATTATAGTTAATAAAAGTCTCTATAATTTTATGTTATCATAATAATATAATTTATTTATTGATTATAAATAGGGTTTTGTTAGTATTTTAAATAGTGCATCTACGAGTATATATGTATATTTTATCATTCCTAGTGATTTTTTAGTATGAACAATTATAGATAAACTGCAAAAATTTTTTAATACATTTTAGAAAATTTATTTTTAAACCTTAAACTGGACTGTTCTCAGAATAATTTATTTTTTGAATGTTCTTATTGTAAAAACAATTTTAAATAATAATATTGTATAATGTATCTATAAGTTTGTATTAACAAGTAATAACAAAAGTTATATTTAATACAAGATAACATAATTAAAATTTTTTATACTCGATACATTTTAAAATTTATTTTCACACAACTTGTTTTTATAAACACTTAAAAATAAAAAATATAACGTGGGTTTCAATTTTTTCAAGCTCCAATTATAATTATCATTCAAATCACACGAATTATCATGCTTTTAAATTAAATGTACTTAACTTACTTTATGGATCCATTTAATTTATAAATAGTTGTTCTGCTTAATAGATATTTTTGTTTTAATTCAATTTAATTTATAAATCGTTTTTCAGATAACACAATAAAGAAGCACGTAGAAATGTGTAAATCTACCTTAATTAAACATTTTACTTTGACGATCTTACTCAACTTAGTATTTTTAGGTATTATTTTTTTTACCTCAAAAGTACCGATAAATGTATTTTAAATTAGAATTTCAAAAGGTATTTTTCATAGTTAAAAATTTTGAAATATATTAAAAAGTACTTAGTTATAAATAAAATAAGTAAACAAATATTTGTTTAGTTTATAGAATAGTAATAAAATAAATGATAAGCTACACATTATTATAATATCACATAGTTAGTATGTATACATTCTACTGTTTTGAAAATATTTTGAATATATTTATTAACAAAAATTTCAAAAAATTATTGCGAAATTTTAGTTGATTTTTTTAGGGTGACAACACAATAAGGAGAAAAGTGTGAATATAGCTCAATGAATATATTTTTATTTACTTAAATCATTTATTTTATACTATGTCATAATGCATATATCATCATATAGGCCTATTATATCCGTTTGCAATTAGTACGTTATTTATTTTGAGACTAACTAAAAAAAATATAGAATTCACCCTTTCAATAATATCATATAATCATTAAACTAATGTCGTGTAGTGCATCGTCGTGACGTGCACTTAAAAGTAGTGAAAATGAGCAAAAATATAGGTGTACAGGAACTGAAAGTGTTGTATGTACGGCACGAGCGACCACCTTGTGGCTTGGTATTCACATAACCCGGGTATATAATCTCAGAAGATTGCCGGGCGTCGCACCGCCGTTTACGTGTTGCCCGCGCCAAGCGTTTCCACGCAAGTCCCGCTTTGGGGACCAGGGCGCTACCAGCGTCCAATAACAGGGATAGGATGGAGTGGGGTCGGGGTAGCTAGGGGTATTTTGTACTCCATTTGCGGGCGGCAGTGCTAGAACCGTAGTCCGGGTAGTCGGTAGGGCTCTGTAAGACGAGATTTTTGTTTTGTTTTGTTTTTTGTTTTTATTTTGATAGTCATAATAATATGATGTTTCTGATCACGCAGATCAATGTTGCCGTTGTCCAGTTGCACTATAGATCGTAACACCATTTGTCGAGTGCTGGTATAGTGCGCATATATGTGTGTGAGTGTTATTTAGCTGGTTGCACATCAAAAAATGTTAATAATTTGATTTCGACTAACTCTGTGGTGTGTGGTATCCGAGTGAAAATAAGTTGCCGGATTCATCAGCAACTATCTTTTCCCGTAAAATAGGTAAGTGTAAGTACAAAGTATACATCTCATTAAACAAATATTAATATTATTGAGAAGGCACTAAAACGTCAAAGTTGAAATACCATTCAACTTGTTATTAGTAATAAAATGTTTTTGTAAAATCGTTTGAAACAACGAACAAGGACAATCATTGTTCTTTGTAAGTTATGATTACACTTATATTCTAGTATTTAATAATCTTACTTTTATTAGTATACTTATAAATACGAATAATTAGGATGGTATTTCATTAACCTTATTATCATAAATAAATAAATAAGTAAAACTTACATTTTTTATTCTTTATAACCATGAATTTTTGTGTAAAGAAATAAAAGAAATTATTAACAACATAAATAGAATAATTAAGTATTAATGAATTTATGATCTAGTGCTATCTATTTATCTTCATGGTAAGTGTTTTACAAGAAACGAGACGGTTTTTTGTTTTTTGAGAATCGTGTTGAATAGTTCTTAACATATTATTAGAGATGTATATTTATATTAATGACAATATTAAAGCATACTGAAATTATTTAGTCAAATTATTATGTGTTGCATATTTTAAATTTAAATTAGACTATTTTAATACCTTGAGTTAAAAAAAAAAGTCGGTATTTTTAACTGATACAGTAGTGCATTATATGTTAATTTTTTTTTAGTAATAATATAAAAATGTAGATAAAAGTTTAATCTTTAGAATAAAAATTATTTTTTAGTTAAAGATTTAGTTTTAAATTTATTAAGGTCATATTTAGTAAAATAATTTAGTTATGGATTTTATGGTCTAAAAAACCTTTTATAATGATTAATAATACTGATGGAGCCAGTAATAAGTGGCGTTTTTATTCTATATGTATTTTTGACCATAACTTAGTTGTAAAAATATGTATAAAATATAGTATAATACAGTCACTACAGGTGACACGAGGTGGAGCCCTCGTTCGTCTCTGTTTAAATATTTTTCTAAATAGTTTGTTTTTAAAAATCAATAAGTACTGTATTTGTTGATCATATTTATTTAATTTTATATTCTAATTTTATTAAGTACCAAGTAAAATTATTTTTTTTTATTTATTTAACCCGGGAGAGGTGACGTATTAAAAAATTTAAAGAGAGGTGTCGTTGGTCTTTTTGACCGACTTATTAGAAGTTCATTTTATAATAATGCTGAAAAGTTTCTTTACTTACTTATTTGGGTGTGAGGTTATTATACTCTAAATAAATAACACAAAATAAATCAAAATAAATTAAGAAAGATACATATTTATTCTTAGAAAAGTAAAAATAAAAAAATAAATATTAAATTTATCTAAAATGACGTAAAACTGTTATTGTATACATGTATGAGAGGTATGGGGAATTACCAAGATATTGAGTTATCCACCATTGAATAATATCCAATATAAAAATAACTTCGGTCATAATGACTAACGAAACCTCTCCCGGGTTAAAAATTTACAATCTATATACAAGTTAATAAAATAAGTAAATGTGTTGATAGTTACTAGACGTGAACACTTGAAGGAAGGGAGTGTCCATTGACACTACTTCCAAAAAATTATTTTTATGTTTAAAAACAAAAATAAGGTGGTCTTCTGTTATAGTTTAAAAGTTGAATTATTAATTTATATTTTGTATTCATTATATATAACATTAAAATAATTCCTAATTTAAACTATGTTTATATTATTTTTAAATTAATGTTCAATGAAAATATGAAAATTAATAAATAATTAAACCTTTTACATTTTTAGAATAATCAAGTGTGTGGCTTGGTGTGGCGCGTTGTCTGTTACCAGTCGCGGAATGCGACTGAGAGTAAGTAACGGCCATAGCTACTAGTTCCCGGATGGGTGACCACTCGGGATCATAGTGGTTAAAAACCTTGCCACACATACACGTGTTTGCTATCAACCGTAACAATCGTAAAAATACAACCTACCGTACCAACCTTACCCCTTACCATAATTCATAACCCCTACAAACAGCTAATGGCCCTAGTTGCCGGGCTTAAGTTCAATAAAAAAAAAAAAAAAAAAAAAAAAAAAAGAATAATCAAGTCAACAAATTGAATGACTTTAAATGTTGAAGTGACACAAAAAGTATAATATATATATAGATATATACGTATATATAAATCTATGTAACAATCTCATATGATCTAACACGATTTAAAAAAAAAAAAAATTGCTGAAAAATAAGTTATTAATAGGGTTAAGTATTGAGAAATATTCTATATTTTATATTATGTAAGCCAATTTGTCATATATTACCAATATTATTACGACCAATCTTTTTTCTAGTAATATTTTAGATTCCAAATGAAGCAGTGAGGAACATAAAAGTATTGAAATAATATATTTTTATTACTTTATTTTTTTTCGTGAACATATTTAATAAAATAAAAATGTGTTTAGCATCCAAAAAATTCAGAAATCAAGTATCAATAGCATCTACTCAAAAAGGTAATTTTTAATTTTTTAAACATACGGAAAAATTAAAAAATTTTTTTAAAAATATTTTTTAAGTTATTGTTAACTAATTTTGCTCTGTTCACAATAACATTCAAATATTTTATACATCATGGCACACTACAGTATACTGCGTTAAGATGAGTGAAAAATACTCTGCCAAAAAGTATTTTTAAACTAAAACCAATGTAGTTAAATGTTATATTTATAAATTTGATACTAAAAAGTAATTTTTAATCTCCTTTATGTACCTATAAATATTTATCTGTAAATTTTTCAGTTTTAAAATTATAATCATACATATTAAATGAATAGTTTAATAGTTCAAAACCTTTGTAAATTTTTTAGATTTTTTTATTTAGAAAACATAAATTTTGAATAGTACTTATTTATATTTACTTAAGATTAGGGATTAATCGAAATCAGGTTAATTACAGTATATAATTATATTTTCTATTAATATTTAATAACTAATTCGAAGCCTAAAATCTATATATTATAACATAATTTATTAATTTATTTAATATTCTATGATATTCTTATTAAAATATGTAAGTGATGAAACTAATTCAATAAAATTATTTTTATTCTTATAAAATGTCATAGGTAGTAATAATAATTTAATATACTAAATTATTTCTGTACATTAAATTACTAGTGTATATACACTAGTAAATTAGGTTATTACTTTTAAATTTACTTCAATATTTTTCATTATGTTCATGATTTTGTTTTCAATTTACAATTAAAAAAAAATAAAGTTATTTTATATAATATAAGCTGATTAAAAATAGAAATAAAAATATAATACAGTCATAATTTAATAAGCTAATCTGTTTTGAATCTGCCGTTTAAAGTTTTGATACAACACAAAGTACATTACAATATATTTAATACCTACGTTCCACACGATCCTTTAACAACAAATAGTTATAGTCAATATTATTCTTATAACAATATAATAATAATATGTGATTGTACTGATATTCAAACTCAAGTTTTTGAACAAATATGGTAATTTTGTTTCGGTATCTCCATTCTTCATATTAATATATTTTACAAGTAACGTATGTGTATTATTTAAAATATTTTATTTTTGATTAACTTGAATTTAAAATAAATTATATCATTATTTTACTATATACAGTAAAAATATAACATGGATTATGAGTATGGTTTATCGCTTTTATTGAATATTGCACGATAATCGGATAGGTAATTTGCTATATTAAATTAATTATTGCAACACAATTACTATAATTACTTCAAAATTGTATGATAAAAATATATTTGATCTTACAAAACTTATAAATACGTTTTTGTTGGTCTAAGAAAGTTTTAAGATAATTTTTTTTACTTTTGGAATTTTCACAAGAAAAAACAAATATTTTGAAAAATAGAACTTTAAAAGGTACGTCAAAAAAATAGTTCAACAATTTTGATGGAATTTCTGTAATTGACATAAACAAGAACAAAATAGTCTATATGTTTAATTTGAAATTAATTACTTGTCAGGTTTCAGTATAAAATCGATTTTAAAACCAAAAATTGATTAATATTAGTAATTTTTTTAAATGCGTTTTAACATTTCAACTTTCATTTTATTGTTTTGTAACAGTTTATAGGCACTAAGAAAATACATCATACAATATACGAAATAACAATGAGTAACATTGATTTATTAGATTTTATAAAATATTAATAAGATATGACCATTTATTCTTATTACGTTTGTAGATAAGCTTTTGGTGCGTTATAGATACCAGTGAAACATGATTGTATTTAGTGTGGAACATTTATAGAGGACAAAGGAAACGCAACGCCATAACAGATGATAGTTTTACATGATTTAATCAATTGTATAGATTCGAAATTAATAAGAAGTATTTACGTTTGTAGTAGGGTTAAAAAAAAAATGTAAATTATGTGTGTTAGCTTTATTGTAATAGGTCATTTTTTTCTTTTATGGGTATTAATAGACAGAGAAATGATCAGGAAAAGTTTTAAAAAATCTTATTTATTTAACTATTGGTTGTTTTAAATATTGACTATAGATTTTCTCATAGGTAGTTAGGAAGTAATTAAATAAATAAACACATTTAAGAAAGCCTGGTTTTTAACAATTGTTGCGATAGATTTAATCAATGCTATGCCTTGTGTTTTTATTGACATGATTAGAAAGCTAACCTCACAATATTAAAGGTATGTTCTCACAATATTTGTACTTACTAATTGATTTATTAGAGATTATAAATTAAAAAACAAATTAACTAGAGGTACTTTTAAATTTGTAACATGATTTGTTATATAGTTATTCAATTTGTATGTGTTTATAAGCATAAGAATAAAAGTATTAGAAATTTGTAACTTAATACCTATGTATATAAAGTTGTACAATATAACATAATAATCAATAATTTATATTGAATTATATTCAACAAGTAGCTAAACCAATATTATGAGACTTGATACTCTGAATTGAGTTAATATATTTTAAAAGTCAAATACAAATTGAAAAAAAATATTGCTTTAAAAAAGTGCACGTGTTTTAGAACCTAATGTTTGTAATATGATAATATTTATAATACATACGTGAATCTATTTCCTTATGAATTTATATTTTGTTTTTATTTATCTAGGTAGATACTTCATAATTTATTAATGATTAAATATTATATTACATCAATAACATGGTTATATAGTTATTATTATTTTTTATATTTATATTTTAATATTTTAAAAATTTATATTCGTAAAAAATCAAAAAATCATGCATTATATTTGTTGAAGTTTTGGTTAAGTAACAAATAAAAAAAATATCAGTAATTTTATTAAAAAAAAAAAAAAGAAAAAAAGATCCTATTATTTTATAAAATATCACAAACATTCACGTTTAGCTTTATTTTTTTTTAATCTAACCAACAATTTAGCTTTATGAACTATATGATAGTAAAAAAATATTTTTATAAATAAACTATTTGAAAGTGTTACCACTGGGTGGTTTCTTTTATCAAATCTTTATGTTTTTTCTAATAATAGCAATTATGCTCATTGTGTCAATGATACAGATTATATATAATTAGAATTAAAATAAAAAAAAAAAAAAATTAAAATCCATTTATGACTAATAAATCATATTTTATTTAAATATTTAAGTTACACATTTTTAAAGAATCTTTGCTATAAAATTGGGTATAGCAAATAAAGTAATTTGGTATTTTGTACATTTAAAGTACTTTACTACATGAATATTCATTTTTATACAGCATTTATTTTATTATATATTACTGCCTTGTACAAAAATTTGTTTTTATATATTGTAATTGTATTTATTATTTAGACATTAAAATGTCTCTGAAAAATTTTTTAAAAAAAATTCATATAAGAAAATGTTTGTAAATGTTTAGTATAAAATGATATGGTTATATGAGAAGAAATTCAAGTAAATGTTCAACAGAGCAAAGAATGAGGGTAAAATATGCGCTTATAAGTGCTTTTGATTATTTTACTGCGCTGTATCTTAAAATTAATTTTACATTCGATTTGATTAATGAAATTGTGTTTATTTGGCCCTACATCTTAATTAAAAACAACATTGTGGAAAATAATTCATTTATAATTTTTTTCTCTAAAATCTACGTTCTTACTTTTTTAAAAACTCAGAAAAATTGTATGGACAATATTTTTTTATTATATAATAACATAAGTAGTATTAAGATTGGTCATTTTTTTTAAAAAAAGATTCAATATAAATAATTTTAAACAAAAAATATTTAAAATGCATATAAGTTGTTTTAAATGTAATTATTAATATTCACTTAGTATGTACAAGATATTTGGATATTAAAAATGTATAGCTCATAGTTGAAATGTATAGTTTATAAGAATTAAAATTAAAACAATTATAAATAAAAAAAAAAAAATAAGCATAAGTACACTAGTTGATTTGATTATTATTATTTTTACTTATAAATCGTATTTCATAGTTAATATGTTTTTATGGTATTAGTCTTTAGCATTTATTTTTTTTAATTGTCCATGTTGTTTTTGATAAATTGTTATAATAATTTAAAATTTAATCATAGATCGATAAAATTGTTATAATGTTCGGTTAAAAGTCATTTTTCAGATTCAATAGTTTATTTTGTTGTTGGATTTTGTTAATTCACACCTTTTCAATGATCAATGGCTAATTCCTGTATTGTATTTTGTTTATAAATATTTGTGGTAGCTTATATAGTATGATAATATTTTGATATCAACCTTAATGCTGTCATAAAATTGGTGTTTGCGTATGGTACAACAGGTTATAACAATTATTCATTAGTTATTTCATTTGATTGTTCTTCTCAATATGAGTGGGATATATTAGAAAGTGATTTATTAATTATTTTTTTTTTGTTTCGTTGATTACGTTCGGTTTACTTTATTAAGTTGGATGTCTTTAGCATTTATATTGCTTTAGATAAACTATGGCCTCTGTTGAAAAGCACTAAAACACTTATGTTGTTGGTTCAATATTTGATAGCGTTATGATCATTTATCACAAAAATTCCCATTAATTCTATAGCCTTGAATGTGTCTAAATTCCTTATAAAATAAATGTCACAAGCATTTTCATATTTATTATTTAGTAATTCTAGTAACTAAATATTTTTAGTCTTATAAAACATCTGTTTTCTCAATTTATTTTACTCTCCAACTTAAAATGTATTACCTGTCTACGTGAGCAGTTGCAAAATTTAATTTGAAAGAAATTAATTAATATAAAATATATCTCATTACTTTATTAATTGTTTATTATAATTATTTACGTATAATTAACTACTTGTTATTTTAAATTCAAATTAAAGTATAATGTATAAAATTTGTAAATATTTAAAACCATAATTTTTATTAAATATAAATACCTTAATTTCTAATTTATGCCAATTTTATTGATAATAGTAAAAAATAATAGCACTACAGCTATATTGTAAAGAAATCTGGTAGTTAATATTAATTATTTAGTATTATTATTATTTTTATACGAAAAAATGAATTTTTATACTAAAATTGTGCAACTAGACCAAAAATGGTTTTACAATTTTATTCTCGTTCATAATACATATTATTTAGTACTACAGAATTATACTTTTTAAATAAATTTAGAAATCTGTAATTTACATATAATAGAAGATCATTTAATTTAAAGTGTGATAATTTTGTTTTTGATTTAGAGAAAGATAAAAAATAAATTTTTTTAAAAAGTTTTTTTTTTAAATATTTTTGCGAACAGATAGCACGAGCCGTATTTTAAAAGTTTCTTTCTAAATATCTATTTTTAATTTACTAAATGGTTATTTTTTTATGTGTGAAGAACAATAACAAATAAAACGCTGAAAAAATAAAAAGAAGTGTGGATGTGTGATTTTAATCAAGCTCCAAATAGAATAATTTTTTGAATCTGTTGATTGACAATTGACAATAAACAAATTAAATACCCCCGGAATAATCATTTTTTTTAAGCATTTATCTTATATTTTTGTCAATAAGAAATTACTTTGTTAATTTTAATTGTTTAAAAATTTTGTTATGACACCTCAAACAGTTTATTTTCAAATCTTTCATCGCTTCTTATATTTTTACTTCACTCCATGTATCGTTAGAACTTAAGTAAATCATAGTAAAATTTTATTTTCCGAGATTTTAGTTAACACGGTGACATAATTAAGTAATAAGATTAAGTAAGTAGACATTTCGTTACAAAATATAATAATTGATACTAAAAAGAATTTTTTATATAGATGATGTTTTTTTTAAAATTTATTTAATTTTTTACAAAAAAAATAAATATTATTTGTATTCATTATGAACATATCAAGAAAATTTAGCTTGAGATCCAAGGTAATTGGTAATTACCAAGTAATTGCTTTTATTTTGAATATTAATATAATTATATCCAACATTACTAATAATTAATAAATTAACTTGTCAGACATTTTATTCATCGTAAAATAATCATAAAAATTACAAATTGTTGTTAATGAAGTATAAGTTCATGAATATAAATACGTATTAGCAAAATATAAATAAGTTATAACTTTAAAAATTATATTTTTAAAGAAGTAAGTAATTAGTATTATAGACAGTATCATTAATTTCCTATATATACATTTTTTTTTAGCAAGAATAATATTTTATTTTGTATTTTACGTTCTATAAACAATATAAGTATGTAATTTTTCAATTAAAAATAGTATTTATAATTTAAATTGTTATTATTTGTTAATTTAAACAAGCAAACAGCATTTAGACAACTATTATTATAATATCATATTCATCATTTGTAAAAAAATTGCATTTACATTTTATAATAACAGTAGCTGGTACCATATCTTTTAATACATACATATTACGGTAAACATAAAGAAACGAGTTTCATTTCCTTTGTAGAATAATTGTAATTTTGTTTAGTAGTGATTTAAAATATACTATGTGATATTTTTTTATTGAATAATAATACTTATTATTTCAAAATCTATTAACGTTTTTAAAAATATTTTTATCTTTATAATTTTTTTTTAAGTTTTTACTTTTTTGAATGACAATATACATTTTTAATTTCATATTCTGAAGCTGAGTGTTTATTTTGATACATATGTAAAAATTGAAATTTACAAGGGAAGTATATGGGTTATAATTGTTATTAGTATTTAAAGCTTAGTGGGTGAAATAATAGACTAACATTTTGAGAGGTATCCCCGAACTATGCCACTCCGCTCACTTAAGCTTTAAATAGTTATAATTTGTAGAATCCTCGTTTGAATTTTGACTTTTATGTATTTAAATACTTTAAACAGTTTTCTGCTTCAGAATATGATATTAAAAAAACAAAAATATTGAATAATAAAAAATATATTTTTTTTTGAAAAAAAAAAGGTTGTATTTCGACCATAAATTATGCGAATAAAATTTTTTTTCAAAAAAAAAAATGGGTTTTAAAATTATAAGGGTTGTTTGATAAAAAAATTAACTTTTATTGTACTTTTAAATGAATAACCTCAAAATCTTTACAATACTTTGTATTTACTTAAAATAGTGAGATTATATTCAACACAATGTATTTGGGTAGCAACCGCACTACTAATCCTAAATTGTATGTTGGATGCTAATCGATGTATTATGATATTAATACTACACCGGAGTGTAGTATTATTCATAAGGTTGTAGGTTGAGATTTATTTAATTTATAAAAATTAATTTATTTCACCTAAATGATATACTTTAATTTAATTACCATACTTGTACTATAATTTTTTTATCTATCAATGTTATTTTTATTTATTATAATATGTCAAATTATTCTTTATTTTATTTTCCTTTTATAATTCTTCTTGCTATAAGATATTTAATTCATTTCAAATAATATATTTTTTATTTTAATTTATAAGTGTAGTATAATATCTGTCGTACTATATTGATTACATTTTATCTATGAGGCACATAATAATCAGTTTATACTTCATGATTTATACTACGGTTCTTTTACTCATAACAAAAATGTAAAACAGGTATAAATCATATTAATTATTCGTGAACAAAGTGTAAGTTCTAGGGGTAGGGGTTTTGAAAGCTGAAGCTTTTAAATAATATTTCAAAAATACTTTTATTGTTTGTACCACTTAATTTATAAAAAAAAAAAGTGTAATATTTTAGTCTCTTACAGTCTGTACTAACAATATATTTTTATTCACGTTATTATGGCTTATCGTTTCTTAAAACTCAAGTATTTAATTTATATTTATATGTTTTCTTCAGTTAATATTTTTAAGCTAGCTCATCCTCCCTTTTACTTCTAGATTCATTTTTAGTATCGTCATTCATTTTGTTGGGTTTATTTCGACATTTCTTAAGTATAAAAATCTTGATTATTTGTGGAGTAGTTTTATATACATAAACGGTGAAATTCACGTATTTTAAATAATGGTTTTTACGGTTACTTATAAAAAACTTATTATTTGATGGTTTATCTTGATATTCGTTGCCGTCGACTCCATCGTGAGAATGTCGGTTTTTGATCTCAAATTTTTAGTATGTTGTGGTCTATTATATCGTTTGTATAGTACAAAATACAAACATGTAATATATATATATATATGTATAAATAAGTGGATAAGTGGAGTATTATATATGTAAAAGTATATATAGGTACTCGTATTATAATTCTCAACAACGTTGTTATAATTTTTGTTTTACGACTTTGAAATTTTGAAATAGAATGTATCTAAACGGAAATAAGATTTTGTTGACTAATCTACTTATGTTCTGATTTCGTTGCAGTTTTTGTATATTGACTGAATGTATTATCTAATATTATTTGTAAGTTCTGTAATGTTCACTGTACCATCTGTAGACCATTAATTATAATACAGACTGTATAATAATGCACTGTGTTTTCCATTTGAAAATTATGCACGAAAACACAAAATCAAGGTGGGTCATCTTATATACAAAGCGCAAAAGGATCAATTGAGATACAATTAGCATATTAATGTGAGTAACAATAATTAGAATAAAAATATTTCTACTAAAATCCTCACATGGTTTTTTTTTTTAATAGATAATAATATATTATAATATACTTAACATAGTTTTGAATAAGTCTGTTTTATATATAAAGTTAATAGAAGTGGTAAACATAAGTATTTGGACGTGTCGTTTAATGCTTAATGATTACAGAATAACATAACGTTATTCATACATTTATTTTTATAGTTGTGTTTGGTATCTAAAAATGTACGATGTATCTTTAAGAAGAGTTATTACATAGTAGTAATTGCTTGTAATTATCTACCCTTTCTCTACAAATTGTTGTCTTTATAACTAGTTAGTACCTTTAGTTGGTGGTTTAAATGAGTTTACACGTACTAATAGCTCAGGTATACCTATATATAAGCTACAAAGTCATTATAACCTACTCACTTAAAACAGTTCTTGCTGTTGCCAAAATGTTGTAATGTGTTCGTATATATCAATACAAATAATTCTACTTTGTAACTTTTAAAAGGCTTTGATTCGGTTTTGATACGCTAACTTTATATCATAAACTACAAATAATTTGCCAACAAGTATTTAAAGGATAACATCATATTAGCTATTAATTATCATTATATTTTTATAGATTATATCTGCCTTGTTATTGGTGGTATGGCATAATATTTTATTCAATATTAAATATATTTTTAGAACAAATCAATGTATAGAGAACATGACAATACTCTGATTTTCCGCGATTTGTAAACTTGGCGTAAATTGTAATTATTGAATGGAGTAATAAATGAATTCCTGTAATAAATTTTATAATACGGCTACTGTAGTAAAACTAAGGAAGAGTAAATTAATTGAAACAGCTAGGCTATAGCCCAACATAAAAAAATACATTTAATATTTATATATTTGGTATAGGGTAGTTGCTCTAAGTATACCATAAGTAAATACAATTGTTTATCTAGTATCTACTACTTCAAGTTTATTATGTAGCTACTCAACTGTTTTACTTTTATAAGATAATTTAAAGTTGTGTTAATCTTTTTATGGATTTAAATTATTATTAATATAAGTTTATCATGTACATTTGTTTCAGGTAATAATATTTTGAAAAATTCTGTAGTGGTTAATACAGTTTGATACAAAAATAAATAGTATCAATTCAAACCAGTGTCTAGTTTGGTAAGTTTTAAAATATTTTAAAAACCTATTATCTATCATAAGAAATTTGTTTTATGAAATTTATGTCAGTTATATTAAATATATACGAAGCGTTGAAGAAAATCATACGTTTATGATAACATAATATTGTGATTTTAATAAAATAAAATAACAATAACATTTTTAGTAGCTTATGAAGCAATTATAATACTGTAAGATAATTTTAACGTATATTGACGTATTACTGATTTTAAAGAGAAAAATTAACAACGATTATGGTTTTAACAAGAAAATTGAACGTGTATATATCGCATCCACATAGTGAAACCATTCATTTAACAAACTGAATATCCAGATACTAGATAGTGAAATTTGTCTAGATTGTAAATTTTGACGAAAATACATTATAATATGGATATCCATTTCATGAAATGGACAATACCAATATAGTGTAATTTGTGCAATTATTTTGAAACAATTATTATTTAATATTTTTTAATAAATTATATTACATTATATTTTAATTTATTTTCCACAAACTATACGTATAATAACATACTATATTTTATAAATGACAGTGTTACCTATGAAGTATTATTATGAAATAATATCATTATTTATTTTTGTACGACGATTGATTATGACATCGACTATTACATAACATGTTATTTTTAATACATATATATCGACTTAATTGACAAGGAGTATTTTCCTTACACAAACAAGACGAAAATCTTTTCCTTCTTGAATTTTTTACAATCATTTTTCACACTGAAAATTTAACATTTTTATCGACTTGATCAGTAGTGAAAATTGAGTTTTTGATTTTTTTCAAATGTTCATTTCTGAATCATCCTTTAAATAAACCATATTTTGTTCAAAAATTTATGCAATCCTTTTTATTTTGGTCCCATTATCACACAAATTATATTAAGCAGATATGTAGGTCTTCTATCAACCCTCGATACTCCGAATACAATGCATTGATTAATTTTAAAATCGTCTGTTTTTTTTTTTTTTTGTTACCCTGTTAAAAATAAATTTAAATTTAATCTAAAAGAACATTTTTCTCGTGTTCTATTATCTACCTTGATTATTTTTTCTACAGCTTAATTTGGCTTTCATGTCCACGTTCACGTTGAATTTGTATATATATTATATATGTATATATATATACTAAAATCGTATAATTGGAAGATATTTCATTATTTTCAGCAATCTCCGATAATAGCAAATTAACTTCAAATTTACAAATGCTGCAGGCAATTGAGCATTTTTTAATTTCCTTTATCTGAGATCTATGTTCAAGATATTTTTCAGTTGTTAATTTCTTTAACAGATCGGATGGCAAATTACTTAGTCCAATTTTCGGGTCATTTCTAAATAAAGCTAAAGGAAGGCTACGTCCAATTATTCGATGAAATTAACTATTTTTTTTGGAATTGAACAAAATTGAATTCAATGCTTTACTTTTTAGATTTATTATCAACCATCCATCCTCGTAACATGTATTCTATATCCTCATTAGACTTTTAAATACTTTTCTGATTTCGAGAGTGTTTAAGGGGACCATACATGATTAATAATTTATTTTTTTTTAAACTACGATTATAAATATTACATTTTTTTTTTTTTATTACACTATATTTATGAACGTATCATAATCTAGACTTTTAAAATATTTAGAATCATTAATCATTTGACAAAAAGTCACAAATTATGTTATTGAATTAGAAAAATAAATTTTAATCTTAATAAAGTTGGAAAAGGAACAATAAACGGGTGTTAGGCATTCGTTGTTTCACTGACATGAACACAATAATCCCGTGTTACATTATTAATCTATTTATTTAAAATTAATATTATAAATTTATTATAAAATATTGAATTAAAAAACTTTTTGAGCCAGCGAAGCGTTATTTTACTAAATATGACAGTGATTATTTATATTTTTAAATTGTTTGGTTTAGTTAGCTGAGTTAGTAGGCACTTATTATTTGATCCAATTAAAAAAAAAAAAAAATATTTTTTTAATATATTTGTATTATAAGTGTACATATAAAAATTTAAGAGTGATGTAAAAGTTTGATCACAATTGACTATTGTATTATAATTTATTTGTGTGTATGAATAATGCAAATTATTAGAAGGTTCTACTTGTTAAAAAAGCACAACACATTTTTATTAAATGCTTAATTATTTAGTTTTTCTAAAATGGTTACTACACAAATACATTTTAAAATAGTTCTGTGGAAAAAAATATCGAATTACATAGTATGAGAGTATATTGCTGGATCAAATACAAAAATATTTAAATTCTTTTGACCAAAAAAATAAATAAATAAGATAAATATTGATATATTTTTAAAATCGATAGTTGTGTTTAAACACATCTATTATAAACTGTTAAAAAAATAAATAAATAAATAATGTAGACAGTATAATATAAACGTTTTTACAACAATTTAAACTTTCAAGTTTTAAACATTTTTTTTTGTAAAACAAATTAATAATTTGAAAAATGTACAGTTAATTTATTATTTATTATTAATTTAACATAGTCAATAGTCAGTAATTACTTAAAAAAATTAACTGTAAAATTTACAATTCACTTTAATTTGTAAATCAAAATGTATACATTGATTTATTTTATTTGTGTAAAACTATAGAATATTTTATCTGCATAATATCCTCTATTGTCTAAATAATAAAATATTATTCCAAAGTTGTATTTTAATTTTAATACACTAATACATTTTAATATGAATAAAAATCACCTTTTCACATTTTGGTAAAAAAAATCGATAATCAAAACGAATGCGTGTTTCAAGGTCATATTAGAGTTCAAAATTTTTTTATTGAATTATAAGTTTCTAATTTGTGTATGCGTAAACATAATTTAAATAGTTTCTGTGATACGTTTTTGAAATGCGTATTGGGTATATTACATGTAGTCAACAAATTAATATGAGCGGACATTTTTAAAGAGTTTAAATTAGCTCATTATTTATGAATTAATGAATAGTAATATATTTAACATGCTTTAATTTAATAAGGATTAATTATACATCGTCCTGTAACAGATACAATTTTGTGTTATTATAATAACCTAACTCCTTACTTCTAAGTCAGAAGGTATACAATAGTTAAACAGTAATTATTAGTTAATATATTTCTTTATATTATATAGACATGACCATGCAAAGTTTTGATTAGATTAAAAGTATTTAGTTGAAAAGCTTTTTTTTTATTACATACTTGTATTTTTATACTTTATTACAACAGTATAAATATAAATACTTTTAACTATTTTAAATGTTTTTGAAATGGAAAATAATTTTATTACCGAACAATTGATGTTTCTGAATAACGGATAATTTATATAATATTTATAGTGATAAAGTTTGAGTAATTTTTAATGAAAATAACTTCTATAAGTATGGAATATTTCAAATTACATAAATAACAGCCGTATTTTTACAGTATATACTGACAGTACGATTTTTATTATGAGTTTCGATTCTAATAGCTTTGATAGCAAATAGTCTACACACTAAATGTACAGGTCATTATAACTAGTATATAACACCACAAGCACGTGTATAATAAAAAAAAAAAAACAATCCAGACGCAAGCCCATCCCATTACAAGATGCTTTCAAAAAAACTCCCATTAAAAATTCTATCCATTTACTAAAATTCACAAAGTACCACAAATACTTAAATGGTTAAAAAAAACATCAAATAAAAAATTAAATTGTCAAAATAATTATTAATAACAATTCATCAAGCTGTTACACCACAGAACATTTCCTCTTTAACACATTAACTCACTTTAGTTTTATCCATAGATGTTAACAAACAATTGTTTACCTCAGCTATAGAAAACTATCTCATTCCAAAAAAAAGAATAAGCAATACTAATTTTCATAAATGAAACTTTTCCGTTAAAAGATTGTTAAATCGGTTAATATAATTTTCACTTCCCGTATAATATCTAACGAGCGATTATGCATATTATTTTCTAATAAAACATTATTGGACAATCTTGTAGATAGCTTCTAATTATTATAAAATATGATCAGCAATTTAAACTTTGTAAATTGCATAATTAAAATAAAGGAAAGTTTTTATCTAACGTCTATCCCGACTCCACACGCCGCCACAGAAAATTAATTTAATAAACGAAACATAAGGTTATGCAGTAATATCACATTTTTAAAAGCAGGTAACAAGATATACTGAATTTTCTTACATTTTAAGTTTTTGTAGCCAAACTTTCATTAATACCAAGAAGACCTACACAAGCTTCTAAACTCATTTCTAATTAATTATAATGACCCAAATTACAGAGTATTTATATCTAACGACATATTTACATGTTTTTTTATGTAAGACTCAAGGCCACATTGCATCTAATTGCCCAGAAAGTCTGAAGAAAATATTATGACAAAAACAGCCAATAATAAAAGAAAATTAACTATGCAATACGTATAAAATTAAATCAAATATAACAAACTTAAAAATGATTACTTATGATGAAGTCTCACAAAGTGATATGAAATTAAACTTGGTATCTTGCACAAAAAGGTTATTTCTCGAATTTTTCAATTTCCTCTCTTCCTTAATACAATAATCTTCTATAGATACTAACAGCCCATCATAATGCATATTTAAATATAACTTAATTTGCTTTGATTTCAAATTTACAACATAGCTTCCAAAAAAAAAAATTAACTTTGGATTCCCTAGCATATATTGAAAATGAAATAAAAACCTTAAATAAGAATTAATAACTAATATTCGAGAGGCTAGACTTAAAAAAAGCATTCAACATCATTTGTTATTATAGATTAATTAAATATACGAAACAACTTAATTTGAATTGAAATATAATTAACTTTATTATGTAATATTTCACCAATAAAACAACACAAGTATCAAATAAAGGTACATTCTCTACATTGTTTAAAATAGAAGGCACTACTCGAGATAAAATTCTTCATTAAGTACAACTTTTTTTCTGATTGCAATTAACGATCTCTCGAATATTATAAAACTCCCAAACAAAGTTATTATATACGTAAATTACAGCAATATACTATTCTGAGGCAATAAGATATAAACCATAATTAAACAACATATTACTATTGAGTATAATTTGTCTCCAAAAAATTACAGTTAATTGTTTTCTCAAAAAAAATAAAAATAAATAAATAAAACAAAAAATATTTTCTCAACAATATTTGTTTATGAAATTTAAAAATAAAAACATTCCTGGAGTACACAATATAAAAATACTTAGTTTAATCGATTCAAAACATTGGATTTGTTGTATAAACTAATGGTAATGTAATAATTATTTGTTCAATAATAGATACAACATCTTCTACTTATTTAATAAATAAAATACATTTTTATAAGAGATTAATAATATTGTTTAGTTTTGTTGAAATATTTCAATATAGTTATAATAATATTTTTTTTCGGCCAAGGAAGCATTATAGAATTTGCTGACTTATTTTATGTAATAAAAAATAAATTTGGCCCTATTCATAATTAAAAAATACCTCTTATTCGTGATACAGGCAAAATTAATCAGAACTTTTAGCAAGTAAAATTTTTCCTTAAACTATAATAATATAATATGTTTAATAGGCTAAAATAAATAAATAAAAATCGGTAATAATTGTGTATTACTCGTGCGTATACTAGAATATTTAAGATTAATTTTATGTATTAATTTATGTCTTTAATTTTAAATAATGATAACATTACGTATTAGTCTATTTATATATATATTTTTTTTTATCAGTCCATTTTAATAATAAAAAAAATAATATTTTTTGACAGAATGAGTGCTTAAAAATATTCATGTGGCATTCTTATAATAATGAAACTATATCTTGACGGTACTTCATAAATATAATTTATAACTTTTCATACTATTTTAAATATCTAAGTGTACAAAAAAGCTACTGAAGATCATTTAAGAATTTTTAAGAAAGAATGCTAACGACCAGATTTTAAATAAAATCTGTTTATATAAATAATTTCAAATGTGGTGATTTATATTGATCGAATTTGATAAAATATTGGAATCTGATGAAATTATTACAATTATATACTAGTAGTTATTTGTATTAATATTTTGAGAATTGTGAATATAAAGAAAAATTTTTAAATTTAAATTGTTTATTCAAAACAATAAGGAACTGCATAAAATTATTCAAGTATTTGGCAGACTAAAAAGTTTTCTCTTTAACCAAATTGAGTTATTTAGTTTTAAAAATAATTTATATTTTTATTTTTTTATACTATTTTGTTTATGCTAAATGCATATCAAAGTTAGCATTTTATAATATTTGTAATTTGTTTATTTTGAATGTTTACTAGTTAATGATATAAGGATTTTGAATATTATTGGAGTACACAGATATACAGAAGCTGAGGACTTATAACAATTAATCGGATATACAATAATTGATCCAATCGATTTTCGTTCAATTTCATTTCCTTAAAATTGATTTAATTATCTTTCGGTAATGGTGAAATGTTGTACCTATTGAATATTTTTTCAATGAGTTCATATATTTATTCGATGTTGTTGTAACCAGATTATCATCAAAAAATATAGTAAAAATTCATAGATTATTATTTACTCTATTAACAAAAACACAAAAATTCGCTTTTATTTTTAATAGATTAAAATTTAAAAGAAAGGTTTTGAATTTAATGTTCCAAGATTAAAATGACTGCTTTAAACCATATAAACTTTGATGTAGTATGCGCATCTTTTCTTTAGCACCGCCGAACCATTCTGGTTGTTTCATATAAATTTCTTCGACTAAATCTCCATATAACTGTATTGACTGTCTCTGCCCTTAATGATTTCTGAAAGTTATTAGCATAGATCATTGTTATGATTGATTCACAAATAGTTCTCATTGATCGTTTAGCTTCTCCGTTTTGTTGAAGAGTATGGTACACTTATTTCATGTTTTGTACCAAGGTATTTAAGCGAATTACTTGAACTTCAGAATGTTTGTACTCTAAACCACAATTACGTTTCATAGTTTTAATAACAATTTTAGATTGAATTTTAACAGTACTCAGAATTGTATTTTATAACATTTATACGTGGAAAAATAATATGTAAAATAATCATCTTTAGATATGACAAAATATCTTTTACTACCCAATGAACTTTCCTTCGTGGGTTCACATACATCACTATGAATTATTTTAGAAAACTGTCCTTGTATACCTATGAATTTTATTTTACTGATTTTAAATACTCCCAAATATTTTTGACATTTTGATGAAATAAAACATAGTGCCAGTGTTCTAATGTGAAACCCTTAATTGCAATGTTAGTATATTTAATTTCCTGTAAAATATCTGCTTTGATTAAAATTAAAAACAATTTATTATCATGAACACCGACTACAATTACATGGTTATTTATTTTAAATATACAATTTTTACTGTTCATCACAATTGTTATTCCCTTACAAAGGCATGTCATATAATAAAATTAATTTACCATTAGATCAGATACTTATAGGAAATTTTTTATATAACCTTTTATTCACTTATTATCTACATAAATATGAATGTGAATATTATTATTTTCAACTACCATAATATGCTTACCATCTCCAATACGTACTAGTGATTGCACTTTTAATTTTTTATAATTTATGAGCTACTCTCTTCAATTAATTATATAGTCACTTAGACCTTAGTTTAAGCAACAATTATCTGAATTGTTAATTTTTCAATTTTATTTTATACACCAATAAGCTCCAAACAGGAAGTTGAATTATTTTTTTCTTGTTCCTTCTTGAGTATGCTGCAACTCTTTTGCCAATGTCTTGGTTTTGTTTTACAGTTATTACAGTTTTTTGAATTTTTTTATTTTTACTAATTTTTACTATCAAAGCACTACTTTATGCAACAACGTCATGGACTTCCTGCCCACGTACTTGTTGCGTTTCTTCTACCATTAATCAAGTGATCAACTGTTCTAGTTTTCTATTTTCACTATTCATTGAATTCCGCGCACTGTAGAAATGTCTGTAGCTGTTAGGTAATAACATCAGTATTTTAGTAATTAACGTCGATTCTAAGATTGGCTCTTTAAATTGTTTTAGTTGTCTGTTTAAGTTTTCCAATTTTGATATATTGCCTTTTGGATTCACTATATAATAATAGAATTGTTATTGTACTAAAGTTACGCTTGTTTCTGACATCTGTTCATACACATTAAGTAACTTGTTACACATATTGTTTGTTGTGTCACATTTCATAATGTTTGTACAGGTTGTTCATATTTTGTTGTAACGATATATTTTTGAGTGTTATTCTGCCCTTTTCCATATTAAAAAGTCAACATTATACCTTTTTCTCGCACCCTTTTAAATTTTGTTACTGAATTTTTTTAAGATTAGGTTTTTTTTGATTTTCTTGTTACTACATCAAATACTTTAACTGCATTTACGGTTATCTTCGTTTGTAATTTCTGCATGTCTCAAATATGATGCATTTTTAAGTTTGTGGATTTTAAACTGTTTGTTTTCTATATTTTTTTTTAAGAAAAAAACATAAATGTATACTACCTATATACTGAAAAACGTATGTGCACTATCTACATTGACATCGTTAATTACTATATTGCTGTACACTGTCGGTACATAAAATCACAATTCATTAGTCAATTATTATTTTATTAATCACACACGACTTATTTATTACAAAAGGCGGCTTTACTTCTGAGCCCTTGGAATACATAGATATAGAAGCTAAAGGCTTATAACAATAAATCGGATTTATATATATATATATAAATATATTATAGTTATAAATATAATGACATACGACGTATAATAGTGTTAAAACGTGTAATATAAAACAACGACTACTGCCCTACTAGCTTTTACATAAAACGATTATGCTATAGTGTTATAAACTGACTATTTAGTGTTAGCTGTACTACTTTATGAATAGTTTACTTATGAATAACGTATGATATAGTTGGTTTTGTATATAAATTCAACAAATATAATATGTTTTATAAAATTATTATATTATTTACACCTATATTATATAAATATATATTAAGTGTATAAAAAGAAAAAAATATATCATAAGTCTATAGATTGTGTAGTTATTCCATTATTATTTTTTTTTTTGCTCTGGTTCACTTTTAAACTGTTGATTATATATTATATAAGTGATGTGAGTTTACAGTTTTATTTATGTATATTATTACATTTAGATGTTAAACATTTTTACTAATTATTATAAGTATAATTCATATTTTATATGTTTCTATCAAAAAAAAAAAAATTATTGATGGCAATGGTTTGTGCAATACAATTTTATTTAGAACAGAAATTCAGAAATGTTATTTTATTTACATAAGTTACTAATTTATATATTATCCGGAAATATAAGGTAAACATAACGTCTCTAGTTATCTATATAGCAGTCAGGTGTTAAAATGTAACGAAAAAAAAATGAATTTCTTTTATTATTACAGTGACTATTGAGGCACGCAAAACACTCGTTTTTTATTTTTTATTTTTGTATTTATTCTTAGAAACATATTTTTAAGCTAGACAGGTTTGAATTAATGGCTGCTTTTAGTAGCACTGGTGCCTATGATCCTGTCATTTATATTGGTTGGGTTGGGTTCAAAGAGAAATCGAGCGACTTCAACCATTGACGTCATTAGTTGTGAACACCAAACTTCTTACGGTCTCATCAAACTTTGAAACTTATGAAAGTCGAATCATTTTATACTTTTGTTGATTTTATAAATGTTAACGATAACCATAGACTTAATGATGTTTTCTCTGTATGAAACTCACTAATGTTTTAGTATGATCATGTTACACAATACACTTATGTAAGTATTTAATTTTTTTTTTTTTATAAAACAGTATAGATAGAAGTAGTATAAAATAGCCAATTTAGAAGCCTACTCCTCTCCTATTCCTTCAGCTACTTCTGGAAACTAGTCATATTCCTTCAGCAGTCGCCGCCATCGCTGCTGGAAACTATAGCTTAGACTATAGCAAAACCCTCTAATTTTCTTCTGCCACAATGAACGTCGCCTTCTATCATATATCATTATTAGTTATCACAACTGTTAACAGTCATTAGTTATCATAAATGTTAATAATTATAATTTATACTAATCGCTACATGTAATGATTGTTTTTTCAAACATCTTAATATATACACGTATAAAAATAATATTCTGCGTTAGAATCGTACATCGTAACGCGCTGGCCAAACACTATATAAAATAAATTATTTATTATAATAATTCAATTATGAATAACATCAATTTTCATTATACCTTTTGTCCGACACAGTTAAATCCCACGACTATTGAAAAATAAATAATGCACCTGGGTACGTTTTGATATCAGGAGAATATTTAATTTTAATAACGTGTATATTACGTATTACAATGAATAAATGAATATATATATATATATATATATATATTTTTTTTTTATAGATTAACTTTTAATATGGAATAAAAGTCTAATAAGTAAAAAAAAATTGTTTCATTTAATCATATTATACTAAACAAATAATAGATCTCTCTACGTAATATACCTATTTGTAAATAATATTATAATTTTAATGATTGTACTTTTGTAACTCTTAATGATCAATATCACATATTTTACAATATTTTAGATGCACTATTTAATTTATTGGTTAAACGAGTGTGATGGATTAAAGTTGAATGTGGAATAATGGTCAGTAATAAGTATACTGTTAGTTAAAAAATAATAAACCCTATATAAATTCATATGCTCAAAAAAAAAAAAAAAAAAAAATTAAACGACTGCAATAATGAAAAATATGTATTAAGAGTTAGTAAGGTTAGTTAGGAAAAAAAATTTAGTTTATAAAGTTTGATGTATCTTTCAATTGAATATCAATTATTTTATTAAAACCTATGCTATTATTTATTATGTTTTATTATATATTTGGTTCATTGTTAGTAATTTGTACTGTAATGGGAGAGAATTTTCTGAAGGAAATTCGAATTTGTTAATCCTGAAAAAAATGTCTTTATATTTATTACTATTTTCACTTATATTTTATTAAATAATTTTAATATTTAAAAACAAAAATAAATATTTGTGATGCTATGTATTTTTTTTAAATACATTTTTATGTGCTTATTAATTAATTTTTAATTACTACATATTGTATACACCTTTTTTTCTGATATCACGAATGTACAATGCACATTACATTATTGTTTGTGCCTGCTGATGACGTCGTTGGTATTTCGGCTGTAAATGATAACTAATGACTTTCCTTCTATCTAAAGGAGAAAATAATACGTTCAATTTAACCAAAAAAATATATTAAATATATAGTAAGAATTCTGATGTGTTTGTAAGAAAAATAAACAAATAATCACTTAAATATTATTGACAACATTTCAAATATTATATAAAATTCTTTCAAATAATATTGTGGTCTATGCTATATAAACATTTATGTCTTTGAAAGCTACAAAGAATTCGTATTTTTCTTGGATATTTTTCTTTCAAGCATTCATAAAGATGAATATAATTATTTTTATTTAATTCATGCCTATAGTATAGGTGTACCCATTACTTATTCTAAAAATATTCAACTATAATAATAAATGCATTACGTATATAAGTTATGTATTTTATAATATTTTGATTAAAAATAAAAACTTCCTTATATTTTTACGATTTATCGTATATTATGTATTTATGAGTAATTTACAATTTAACTTTTTGAACACGTACATTAGTCATCACTTATCTTGAACGTAAGCTAAAAATACATTATACCTATAAATCAGTTTTGTTTAACATTATAGGTATGTAATAAAATATTAAAAAGAGTAGCATTATATTATTTAAGTAAAAAGTTAATAATATAGTTTAGTTAATTTAGTTGTGTATTGCTGATTTGATTATTGGTCTAATATTTAAGGTAAGGTTAGGTAAAATAAAAATATTTTATATAATATTTAACTCGGTTATGTTTGGCCATTTCTGTAGAATACCTATGCTTGTAAATGAAAAAGCTCAAAATTCATTTTTAAACAAATGCAACTAAACGCGTAGTACTTTTTTTTTTATCCCACCATTGAGAACCCGTGATTTATTACTATCAATTTTGTGTCCGACCATAGAAAAATTTAACGGACCTTTTGAATGCTGAAAATAGAAAGGTTAGACCAAAATCCTCAAGGTTTTGTAAAAAAGGGAAAAAAATGCTTTCTAACCGGAAAACCTAACTGATGTTTTTTGTTCCATTTCCTTCTAGCTCAAAATAAAGTCCTTGTAAGCCTTTAATATGTATTTTAACCCTCGAAATGATCACAGAAGCTCAAAAATAACAATGTTGTGAGGATAAACCAACATATTTTTAAACGAATAATTTTTAAACTATATATTATAACAGTTTATGAGTTTATTTTTATTACATTATACATACTTATTTGATATTATTTTTGAATTATTTTACATTTTTTGTGTGTGTATATTCTCGGTGTTGTGTGCGTTTATTTCTTATAACGTGAGCATTTTTTATTATACGCATTATTAGTAACAATATTATAGATAATCTACCATCTATATTGTTAATAATAAATGTATTATTAATGCACATATATTATGAAAGTACTAGTAGAATTTATTGAGTTTTTTTTTTTTGGAAGGAACCCGTAGTGTCCATGAATTATAACCACAGTTTTTTATAATTTATGCATTATAATCCCACGCAATTAAACATCGACTAATTATGTATATATAATTGTTCACACCACAGGATATTGTAACCAAGGGAATTTTCTTTTTGTTATAAAAAATTCATCATACTTTTGACCTGAAACCTTTCTCCGTGGTCAAGTTAATTTCCTGAAGAGGCTTAGGGGGAAAACAACACAATGCTTTTGGCACGCAAAAGGAAACCGTTCTCGAATATTCTCATTCTATAAACCAATAATAGGTTTTGGCCTTTTGATTAATACTTACGAGACGCAGCTGGCTTATATTAAATTCAATAAATATTTACGCAACGAAAATAAAATTAAAATAATTAAATTTTCAACTACATATAACATTATTAAATAGTTAATTGTATTATTATGTTATTATACTCACAAGTCTTTTGAAATATTCTATTTCAATTATTTTTATTTATTGAAGTATTTAAAAATAATATATTAGAAAAAAATAACTATATAAACATTCTAATAATATTCAAAGGTTACAATAATCAGATATTTGAACTATATGTTTTTAAATTTTAAATTTAATTTATCTAAGTTAATATTAATATAATAATTATAAAGTATGAAAGTATAAAATACTTTTGTTAGTTTTTTACTAGCTTCGCTTAAGTTTTGATAAATATATTCATTTTTAATTTTATTATTAAAGTGTGTGTTATGTTATTGGATTATTTACATCACAAAGTAATTGCAATAAATATGTTTTGAACAAAAAAAGTTATAATGCTTGGCAAAATATGTAAAACTGTAGAATACACTATAATGTTAACATTAGTAGGAATATGATATAGAATGCCAGTATGGAATGTCACTAAAATATTTTGTCAAGTTAATCGTACATTGTTTAAATGTTTGGAGTAAAAGAATATTTTATCAAACAATTTAAACTCTTTTCATTAAATAAGTACTTACTTCTAAAGTTTTACTCAAGTTAGAAATTTAGAAAAAGTGGGACGTTTTCCGAAGTCGTTTCAAGAATGACGTACACCCACACGCTTTTTAAATAAAAAATAACCATAATATAGGTAATATACTTATAGATATTTTTCAGTGTAAATAAAGTTATTATAGTTTATATTTAGTATGTTTTTTTTTTAAATCATACAATTGTTTTATGAAATAATAATAGATTATTCTAAATTATTGATTTTATTCAATTTTGAACAAATGGATTTTGTTTATTAAAATCCATGCCTTGTATCGATTTAACTTTTTATAGGAATTCTTAACAAGAATTTAGTTAACAAATAATCCAAAATGAACAATAATATTATTAGGTATGACGTGTGCAAACTATAGCCATTGCTGACTATGCATTATAAAAGTTTTGTTATTATAATCTTAAAAATATTTATGATTACTTTTATTTTATAACTTTATATTATTAAACAAATATTAAGGATTTTCAATATGTTATTACAATGTTGAAATATTTTTTATATTTTTATAATATTTTTTATTTTATGCATATTTTTATGAGAATATATGTTTACTGGAAATAATATAATTTAATGATTTTTGCCACTTAAATTACGACATAAATATTCATATACATATTTGTAAATTTTGTAAAAAAATGTTACTGTGAGTTATGCTAAAAAGGTTTTTGCACCCAGCCGACAAGATTTGCACATGCATACCCTGTATACCCATGTCATATGTGTAGGCTTATGATTAGGTAGTTGAGAAATTTATATAAGAAAATAATAGTAGATACAATAATTACAATATATTAGTGAAAGTCAAATATTGTTGTATACCACTGTAAGTATATAATATTATGAATGTAAAAAAAAACCTCAAAATTAAAACTAATTAAAGATGTAATGTTATATCAACATACAAATATAAAATAAATGCTATTATTTATATAATCAATACATGTATTGGTATATTATAGATAATTGAAATAAGTTTTAATAAGAACAAAAAAAAAAAAAAAATTGAAAAAAAGTATCATCAAATGTATTATTTGGTATCAAAGAATAAGAAATTATTTCTTTATCTTATAATGTCATAGTATTAGAAAATAATAAAATAATACAATTTATTAAACTATAAGTTCATACTATTTTCCAGTGGGCAAGTTCCCTATCTAACCCCCTTAATAAGCGACAACGACGATAAATTTATACAGGTATTTTTATAACATCTTATGTGTAAATGATAAAACGTAATATAGTTTGAAAAATGTCTATGAAAACCATTTTAGTTACCTATTTTTATTGTCCATATAATATTATTATGTTTGTATCGCATATTGTTTTATAATGGTGTTGTAATAATTTATTTTATTAAATTCTCGTAGGTGTATTTTTCTCATTTTCTGACTATTAAATGTTTGTAATATTTGCCTCGTATTCTCGTCTAAACAAAATTTCTTGAAAACTTGAAAATATATTCTTGCATATATTAAAATTTATGTGAATAACAACGTTCTATTTTTAATTTTTAATTCTTATAATATTTTTAGTTAAAAAATCGTATGTGTATATTACTGTAATTTATGTAAAACAATTAGGTATGTGTTATATGAAAAAACAATTCATGCGTAAAAAATAAATTATATGGTTCTTGTATTCATTTTATTTAAGTCCGTTTAATTTAAAAATCATTTCTAAAAACAAGTTTGGAACAACAAAACTTAAAAAATCCTAAGTGGAATAACAATATACACATGTATTATTATTACTAATTATATAAAATACTTATACACGATAATGGAATGCTTTATACTTACAAATAGGTTCGGGGCTTGCAAAGATACAGATACCAACTATTTTCATTAAAAAAAAAAAAACCAATGGGTTATTTTATTTGATAATATTTGTCATTTTATCATGAAAGTTTTCTCAAAAGTAAAATTAAAACCATTATCAAAAAATTGTTTCAAATAAAACATTTTCTTTGGACAATTTTTAACCAAGAAAACAGATTTAAACTAGCATTTATTTTGTATAATGTTTATTAATAAAATTCTTAGAAGTATATTAACATAGTAATTCAAAAATAATGTTAGTTCTTTTAATATTTTACAACTTTTTTTTACATTAGAAACAAGTTTATAAGTTTTATTTTTAAATTAAATTTCTCTTGTGAATTGTTTATTTAGTTTTTCTATTTAGATTTTTAGTAATGCAAAGGTGTATTGAGTTAACAAGGTTTTGTTTATTTTTTTTTCTTTATTAAGGGGAAAATATTCTAGACTTTTCTAAATATTTAACTTATAAAAACTAACAAAACACAACGAAAAAAAGGAATATTCACCAATTTTTGATAAAATAGATTTTTTTCTCAGTAATTGCAAATAAGATAAAACTTGAAATTATTACATATTTTATACAAATTATTTTCAAGAATTATCTAAACATGATATAATTTTTTAAATATTTTTTCTCTTGTTGATGACATTTTTGTTTCTGGATTATGTTGTTTGAATGAGGAGAGAAAATATTTTTATCAAAAATTATTGAAATAAAAAAAAAAAAAAAATGAAAATATTAAATTACTTTAAATAACACAACAAAGTATTAAGATGCATATTCCTGTCACAAAATATATTTAGGTTATACGAAAATATAAATATTTATACCGATCAATGAGATGATGACGAAAAAAAAAATTAAAAATTAAATAATATTATACACCGTTGTAAAATCATTATATCCATTGATCTGATTAATACACCATCACCGCTTAGTATATTTTCTCGTATATAAAGATTTATTATTGAATTCAATTTTAATATAAATATTATTATAATTCACTTATTTATGAAAGAATTTATATATACCAAAGTTGAGTAAATTTTCTAGATTTTCTCAATTGTTTAGTAATATTTTATTTTTTAAACTGTTTTTCAAATTTTAAATAAAAAAAATATTTTTTATATTATTAAATGTGAATAATACAAAGACAATATATTACAAAGGAAGTATTATTATTATTACAAGTTATCCGTATTTAGTTAAAGGATATTAAAATACATTGTTTGGATTCTGAACTAACATAGAAATCATTGATTTTATTCCATGATAATATAATCCTACAATATTATTTTTTGTTTGTCAGATGGGTATAATTTATAAATTTTGTATTATCATTATTTAATATTGATCATCAAAATGTTTGATATTATCACCATTTACCAGTAATTTTAATTATATATTATTACATAAATTAAAAATTGTTATCTGTGAATAGCACGCTTTGCAGAATTATTGCGATGCGTGACATTCTTTGTGGTATACATAATTATTTTCCTAACTATCGAGAATTCAAAAAATTAATTCAAATACTAAATTATTTAAAAGTATTAACCACTTGTTATGTAGTATAGTTAAATTTAGCACAATTGAATTTACTAAACTAAACGAATAATATGGAAATACAAAGATAAAATTTACTAATTTTATAAAATATCTTCGAAAGCTGTAAATTATAGTGTTCCTAAAAAGTATGTCTCATTTAATTTATTTATTCTGATGATGTAAACTTTTGCAATGTTATTATTTCAGAAATATATAAATTATAATTTTGTAATAAATTATATTTAGTGAACTCTTCTATAATTTAGTAAATTCACATTTCCACTTAACTTAAATAAAAACTAATATTAATTTGTGTGTGAATATGGGATATATATACACCTAATATTTATGTAAAAATATATTAAAATGGTCAACTTAAATTGTCCAATAGTCCAATATACAGACTACTTGTAAATAAGGGATCACTTTAATATTCCTATTTGTTCATTGAATCAAGGCTACTGCTGAATAAAATTAATTATTCTTAAGCATTTCTTGCTGAATATGATATAAAAAATTAATGACAAGTGCTTTTAAGTGATAGCATAACTGAAGGTATTATGACTTTTTTTTATATATAACTGTTGAATTTTATTTTATATGTATCGAATATGTATTTGAATATAATATCTATATCGTTTATCTTAAAATACTATACTATAATATAGTACATTATATAATATATATAATATTAGGTGCTATTTGTTATTTTATTTTATAAGCTTTCAATACAACCGCAGTAAAATTAAATTTTTTTGTTGTTGAATTTTGGGTTGTTACTTGTTGATGTATCATATGGGCATTTGAAGACATTATGATCTGTTCTTGATGTACCTTATATAATTGTGAAGTTTAAATTTGGTTTAAAATGATAATCATATATGATAATAATTTGATATATATATATATATATATAAATATATTTATGGTTTAATTAAATTTTTAAATTTCATTTTGAAAGTGTGATCCATTTTGATCAATATTTAATATTAAACCCTGGGTTATAACTAATTATTTCTGAAATTATGTTTTTATTATATTTTAAGTATTTTAAAATTTAAAATTTTTACTTTCAAAATTAAAATTAATGAGTATTTTAAAAATGTTCCTATCAAAAACATAATTTTATTAAGATCAGATTATTGGTTACACATTTAAAATAAAGTACTATTATACTTGATAGATATTTCGTATACTAATAAGAGAAAGGCTTAAACATTTTATTATATTCTTAAAGTATAACAGTATTAATAATCGAATTAAATTATTAAATAAGACAATAGCAGATTATTTTTTCTTTAAATTTAATGTTTGATGATATTTTTGTACATTATTTTTGTTGGTTATTTATTTATCAGTTATTATTTTAATGTTATATAATGTATATTACATTATCTGATATAATAAATATTAAAAACTTGACTGAAATTGTAGATAAATTTAGTCTAGTACTTTATATTACATTCTATTGAATAAATAATATTAATAGAGAAACGTAACTTTTTATTTTAAGTGCTAGAAACATACAAAAAGGCACTTATACGTATATCCAGTGAGTGTTCTTATTTAACCAACCATACTTAGGTTTATGCGTTCTAAGGATCCTAGTTGAGATATTACTTTGACGTAAAAATCATGCATCGTAGAAATAATTTATTTTATATTTTTGAAGTTAAAGCATAGATTTTTTATAACATAGATTGAATTTGAAATATCATCATATTATAAATCAAAATAATTTTTTAAAAATAAAAATTATTTTTGTTGTGGATGAAATATTAAAATTAATTTACTATTCATTATATATTTTTATTGTGGTTTATTAAGTCACGTAACAATAAGATTATACATTGCATATAGCTAAATATAATATATACGGACATATAGGATGCTAAAATAATAATGATGGTGAAGAGGATATTCGATATTTTAACTTTTAGTTTTATAGTATTGAAAAGTAGAAATATATTATAGTACAATAAATAGTTTATCTCTTGAAAAATTTCAATTAATAATTTAGAAAAATCATAAACATTTTTAATTATATGATAGGCAGATTCATTTGTTAATAATATTCGTGTATAGTTATGAAAGTATGAATATCAAATAATATTCATATATTATAATCATATATTCACTTTTTTCTAGGTCAACCCTTCTATTTAATTTTCTAAAATTAAATCTTAGGATGTAAATTTAATATTGTAAGTACTAACTCAACATAATATGTTCAATGCTCAGATTTTTACGAGGTGTATGCATTATTTGATTCATAACGTGTAACAGTTTATGAATCAAATATTAAAACTGTAAATATGATTTCTTGGTGGAAATAATATTTTTTTTTTTGTAAACAAAATATAAATTTGCAAAACAATGTCGAATTCACTATAAAATTTAAAGGTTATTTAAATGTATGAATGTGTTTTTCTTCTAAATCCCGGTGTTTGTGTCTCGTATAAATACTGTAGGTGTTCGGTACTGTGTGTTTTTTGATTTGTAAAAGAATGGTACTTATACTAGGTATTTAATGATTTATTTTATGTTAATAAACTAAATCTTACCTAGTATTCACGTACAGTATAACTTAACTATTTTTGAATGTATCATCGTATGAAAATCTGTTACAGGAGTTTAATGGATTATATTTCACTACCTTAAGCATACAATACATTTATACTTGCACATTTTAGGAGATAAAACTTTTTTGATTTTTACTTTAACTGTTCCAAAAAACAACTAGTTTTTGCAACTAACTTTTAGTTAAACTACTTTCTGTTCTCACCAAAAACCATCTCATGTTCATGTCGTAGACTGCAGTGCACACGTCTTAGTAATATGTTACAATACTTCACAAAAATTCAATTAACTTTTAAATTTATTCATACCGTAAGATAAAGTGTGATGGTAAAAATAACTTTTTATATTACACTAGACTTATACTTAGACATACGATAATCACACATGTATTACATATGAATACTGTTATTAATAATTTTTGTGTTTAAAATTAAGTACGATTATATTTTGTCATCTTGTTTCTTTAAAAGAGAATTCGAGTAAGCTTTGATAAGTCATGTGATAAAATACGTTAAAATTATGCTATACTTGTATGTGATATTAAACAAATTAGTACTACTACCTACAGTGAAATATGAATCATTAATTTTTATATCAATAATGAATGTGTCGTACCCTATATTTTGCATTTTAGTAGTTTTACCAAAAAAATATAACAATTATTCGGATGTTTTAATTTTTTGGTACCTATACAGTACATGAACATTACATGGTTTTAAATTCTTAACACTTAAGAATTAAAATTATTTTGGTAATTTTTGTATGGTGTTTAATAATGGATATTGGTGAGTTAAGGTAATACGACAATAGGTTTTTTTTTTCATGTTTATTTACGTCACACCCAGTTTATGGAGTAGGATCAATGAAAGGTGTGACGTCAGAATAAGTAAGACTTGTTTATATTGTGAATACATTTAGGAATATAATATAGTGTGTTATTATTTCATCCCTTAAATTTATAAATGAGAATTAGCATTGATTTTCTTTTATTTTCAATAATTATAAATCCTTATCTACATTCTGCCTGTATAGGTTGAATTTTGTATTTGTATTATAAAGGATTTAAAAAAAAAATATTTTTAGTATGTTTTAAAATGCATAAAAGTTAACTGAATTGAAAGTATAACATTTTCAATATTTATTTATTTTTTTTTTTTTTGTGTTACTTTATAAAATGCAATCTAATTTATGCAAATTAATTTAGCATTTGTGTTAAAATAAGTTATTAAAAACAATACACCTATCTATCTATCATATTTTATTAAATACGTTAAAAAAAAAAAAAATATCATTATGTTTGACCTATTTTTATTTTTAGAGTTTCAGATAACGAATTAATCACAGTAAGAAAATCATCATGTCGGTGCCTAAATTGCCAACCGATTTCCGGAGGGATGGCTTAGCTCTGATTACTCGCATGGTCAGAACAAAGGATTTGGACGATCTTCAGGGTGAATCAAGTCCACCAGGACGATTTGATCCACACCATCCAACGAAATTAAAAGTAAAATTATTTTAAAATTATTTCATAAATTGTATGATATTGTAATAATACAAACACATATCAAAGCGGAGTATACTTAATTCTATATTTTTATGGTATATTACAAAAATATAAGTTGTAAATGGATCACTTTCAATGTATTGAATAGTTATTTCAGTATTGAATATTGTCAATGTTCTAGATTTATAAATTATTATGTAACAGTTAAATTCAATGTTATTACATTTTAATCTTACTATATAATTATCACTGCTTTATGTCGTTATGTAGACAATCAATTGCTATAATATACATGACTTCTATAAGGCATAATATATATTTAGAACTTTAAAAACATTTAAAAGTTAATGTTATTACTATTGTCATTTTGTTTGATAGAAGTTACTATCGTACAGAAAATGATATTACGTTATTCACGACAGATGAAAGCGATATTGATATATTTTTCAATGGGTGGGACTTGAAAAGAAGTTCGTGAGTGGTTTGATTTCAGATTTGACACTGTTCCAAATAAAAGAGCATGATTGTATATAATAACATTAATTGACGTTATTTTTTTTTACTTCAAAACTTTTCAGTTGTATATTATTGAGGAAATTCAAATTGTTTGACCAAGAACTTTTCAAATAAATAATTTAAAAATAAAACTATAAATAATTTATTTACAGTTAAATTCATTAGTTTCGTGCTTTATAAATATTGATAAAAGTTGTTATTTTAAATTTGTAAAATACGCAAACAATTGTAGAACATTAAAATGGTTAAAAATAAAAATGAACAATTTAGCTGCCAATATAATATTTAATTTTTCATTCACGAGTGAATACGAGTGAAAAAAAATACTGACTTTAATAGAATTTTTAACTATTCATAATATAATTGCTAAGAAAAACAATTTGTGTAATAGTAATAAATGTATCTTAAAATCACGAACATTTATCTTGAAAAAACAAGTTTTATAATACGATTTAGTTATTTATCGTAACATAACACCGGTAAACTTTATTTGTTTATAAATTATTAGTTGAATTATATAAAAAGTTTAATGTACACTGCATTAAACTTATGAATTAAAAGGAATTTTCGATTACACTTTTGGCTAAAAACTTTAGTTTAGGATTTAGTTTATTATCGAAAAATAATTTTCAACCGAATGAAATCTGATATATTATAAGTAGAACATTTAAGGTGAATTAATAATAAAAAATGATCAAAATATGAGGTTTCTAAAAGACTAAAAATAATAATATCTGAAATAAAACAAGATAAACTGAATTAATATTTATACCTACTACAATAACAGTGCTTACTATTAATTGGCTGTTCTGCTACACTATTTTGATAATTACAATAATTTTTCAGAGAATATCGATAATAATATGAAAAATATTATATGATTTGACGTACAATTTTGAACGATATTAATGCACAAAGTTATACAAAGATCATGAAAACAAATTTAAAAAATCATATTACTGCTGTTTTTGTCAGCACTCCAGTATACCTTAACAATCTCTTTCGTCTACCATTATTGGTTTAGAAAAATGTATAATATTAGTGTTTTAAAATATTCAAAACAAAAACAAATTTAAGCGAATTTAATGTTTCAACGTCGGGAACACTTTATGTCAAGTATTCTTTGAAGATAATTTGGTCGAAAACATGAAATGCTATACTGAGATTGCTTGAGAGATGCATGGAATGATTTGAGAATGGGTATATAGTTAAGCGCGCTAGTGGTTCTCTGACGCTTTTGTTGTCCGTATAATTCCATCTAGTTTACTGGCCTCTTTATGCGCATTTACTTACAGACTGTTCGTAACTGACACAAAGGGACGGAGTGATGAAGTAGTAGCGATATATAGAGTCCAGTGCTCTTGGTATATACATATTATGTGTTCCAGGTGATCGTATGTGGCGTTTACCTACTTACGCGGTAAAATATTGATTAGACGCCAACTCCACGAGTAGGGTATGCGTAAACTCGCGGGCGGGTGGTAGGTGATAGTTAAGGCGGGGGTAAGGGTGGGGGTGGCGATATTGTAGGCGAGAAGGCCGGTTTTTTGAAAGGGAGAATTATTGTAGAGCAAAAACATTAACATATATTGAGGCCAAGATATTATTTTAACATTGCATGGTTATAATAACACTGTATACTTACTCCAAAGTTTCGTTTTTATACGCGTGCGTGTTCGTACACTTAGAACGTAGGTGGGTCGTTCTTTTTAGGTAACATGTGCAATAAATCTGTCGTATCGTGTCCACGGAAATAAATAATAATAATAAAAAAGCCACGAGACTTAGAAATATAGCAAGAGGAATGAGAAAATATAATATTTACTCTGAATGAAAGTTGAACTGAAGAGCAACGACCCAATTACGCGGGAGGTTACACACCGTGACAAATAGCCGTCCGTCACCTTCGGTTAACGTGACAACTGTTGAAATGTTTATTATGGTGAAACGATATTTTTCACGTATTTTAAGATGACCTCCTGACGACAACTATAATTCCGTAGAGTGCCAGTTTGTTTGCTTGCCCAACCGAAAATCACAGAACATGGTTAGATATTTATCGGGAATTTTCGTATTTACTACTAAATTCATAAATTTTAATTTGTTTTATGTATTACGCACCTATGCTAATGTTTTGATCTATATGGTCTGTTCTTGCTTTGAACCAGTTGAACAAGAAAAAAATTACCAGCGTAATATACCACGACCAACGACGTCAACTAAAATATGTATTCGTAATCTGTGTTTTACTCGCTTCAAAAATTGTCATTTGGTACATACCACATAAAATATAATAAACCATCATATGCGTTATATTGAAATTATTATGCGGTATATGAGAGTAGTTGGTACGAAATATAAATAATATTGAATTCGTCGTCGGTTAGACAACATTTTGAGGCTATGGGTAATTATGTACCTACATGATAAACCTCTGCAGTCTTGTATATTTAAGACTCATAACAAATAAACACATTTGTAATCTATAGAACGTACATAAAAATTTTGTTGTGGGTAACAGCTTTTATTGGATATCAATATTTTACATGGCCATTTGTCAATACAATATGAGTTATATAACTGTTTGTTCTGAGGAAAATTGATAAGCACAATGTTTTTAACCTTAATCCATAATATTAAATTGTACAGTACCCAATACTTATCCAGTTTATATTAAAGTATTGGATTTATTAATAAAAATTAATTTTAACAATTCACTACGCTAAATGTTATCCCAATTTTGCGCAAAGTCAGTTTTATTTTAATCTATTGCTTTAAATTTACTATATTTCATAATTTGGTCTTCGATTTAAGTCCTTTATTCATAGTGTATTATATTATTACGAGTGGATAATATTATAATAAGTATGTATTATGGAGAACTTAAATCAAAAATGTTGAAACCAGTCTGATATAATTTAGCTGCAGATATTATTTATATATAGGTACTCGTAATATAGTAACGCTATATTTTCATGCTTGTAATTGGTTTTTTTTATACGTTATTATATTTTTTTCTGATGACAGTTTTGTTTATGAAATCATTGAACCACCAAATTGTTTTTACCACATCACACGACGTTAAATAATAACCACTAATAAAGTATTGTAGCCATGTTAATAAAATATATGATATATTTTTTTTAAATTGTTTATAAACACAGTTGCTTGTTAATATGTTTACTTATATATTCTGAACTATACATAATTTATCTAGTCATTTCACTTTTATGTTTTATTTATTAAATTTATCACCATAATTATAATTTATGATTGTACACCGTTAAAATTTTGATAAGTCATTAACAAATAACAACAAAACGGAAAAATATAATATACCAATTAATAATATATTAATAATTTTACACAAATGTATTTTTACTTACTATTATTTACTAATAAGAAATAGTTTTAAAAATAAAAATAATTATTTCTGAATGATTATATAATAAAATAGTTTTCTTCGAAGATTTAATTTATAAGTTATATGAAGCTGTTATAATATAGTTATAATTATAATGATATTGTAAATTGTTAAATACCAATAAAAAACTTTATTTAAATTTTAATAATTTATATTTTTATCCATGTCATTATGAAAATTATTTTTTCATTTAATAAAATAAGTAAATTATATGTATTAAAAAATATGATTTAAATTTAAGGAATTTTGAACACTAAATTTATTATTCATAACTTCAATACTATGATTTAGCTAACAAAATATAACAGTAAAATATATTTTAATAATAATGGTTTAATTGTGTACATTATTTTAGGTTCATAACTTTGTTAGACAGATTAATTGAATTTACCAATCATTCTTCATTTACTCTTATTGTAGCATTATCTTTATATGATGTTCTGGATTTTTAATACATTATACTATACCTATATTATATTATAATAGTATGTATATTTTTTATTTTATATTAAAAATCGTAACAACTTTTAGTTAGATTATTGTGACATTTTAACATTTTATGATTGATTATATTTTCACTAAAATTCAAAATATTAAAAACCAAAACGAATTTTATATTAATACAATACTATATTATAACTGAATCATTTTTTGAATTTTAATTAAATTAAAAAAAATGTTGATTGCTAATATATTGTATTGTTTTTAGTTTGACAATTTTACTTTTACATATTTACGTTACAGTTCTTTTTTAAAATTATTTAAATATAATATTGTGCATATTAATTTATATAAAACACTTAGATTTTTAATTTTTGGAATTGAAAACAAGTTACCAAATTGATTTCATTAAAAGCCATAGAAATGCAGCACTATTAAGTTATTTTTAACTGAAAAATAACTAAACCAATATTTATATCATTCCAATCAAAAGCAATTAAATCTGGACAGTTTAATTTTCAACACAAAAGCGCTAAACTAAAATTTAATACTCACCAATAATATATCAATATTTTATTTCCAGTAGAATTTTTTAATATGTTTATTTGAAATTACACACACTATATAGAAATTAATTTTAGGTATATTAAAAAAAAAAAAAAAAATCTAACTTTTTATCAGGGAAATCCTTAAATTTTAATTGGCTTGTAACTTTAATTAAATTAATATTTTATTATTTACGTTTGTAATTTGACAATCGTTTAAGAATCAATTAAATTTATTCAAACCATATCATGGATATTCACATTATACTTAAAAAATATAATATTGTGTATTTTTATCCTATGTCAGACTATTGTAAAAACGTGAATAGTCGACTTTTTCATAAAAAACCTGTTTAACTATAACTTAAATATTTATCAACTAATCATACCGATATTGCACACCAATTTTTGTCAAAAATTATTAATGTTCATCTATACGCATTTAGATGTAAGCCATTTAATGTAATATAATAATTGTTTTAAGAGTAATATTGAATGGACTAATTTATTAAGTAAGATTAGTATTTTTGCTCGTAATTATTTAATTAGAAATTCGAATTAATTTTTGTACCTTTTATTAAAATAAAATATTGCACTGATTCTCTTTTTGAGAAAGCACTTTTGTTCAGTGGGTTATTTAATTTGTAATAATACTGATTAATTTAATATGACTCATGATTCTTTTAGTATGATAGATGTTTACTTTTTTTTTTTTTAAACTGATTATTCATCATTTATACTTGTTTTTATTATTATGTTTTAGTGCTTAAATTTATTTTGATTATTCTTAGTTATTATTATAACGTATAATGTAAAGAGCTTGCACCGTAAAACTGTAAAAATAAAATTAAGGTAATGTATGGTCTACGTGATTACTGAAAATAAATAAAAATATAAATTTTCGTGTAAAAATTAAATAAAGGTTTTTTTTAAATGTATAAAATACTTTTTTTTGCAAACTCGTTTTTGTATTTTAGACATTTTAGTCGTTATTATAAAACCATCTATAAAGTTTCAATCGTTCATGTTGTCAATCGTAACGACCTTTCACCATTTTTTTTTTCTTTCTAACAGTTAACAATGCAAATTGTAGTATCAGTTTCATTTAATCGTAGATCATTTATATTTAAACAGATGGTTATTTTTTGGGGAAAAAAAAATAACACAACAATAATTTATAGGTAGTAGGTACTAAATCTAATTAGATTAAACGCTAAAAATATATGAATCAAATGCATGTATCTAATTTTTTTATGAAAAATTTAATCACGCCAGACCATGAAACTGAATTTTTTATACTGTGTTATAAACACAATATATTTTGTGTTAAAATATTATTTTATATTTTGTTGGTCGGTCAGAACGGTAATGACAGAATGATTCTTTTTGAAAATATGTGTATAATATTTTATAAATTATTTTTATTTTTTACAAATAATGGACATGACATTTTCTGAATTTCAAAACGTACTTCATAATATTTGTATATACAAACCATGTACTTACAAATGTCCAAATTTACGTAAAATCCAAATGTTTGTTTATGTTTAAGAACGAAAAGTGAGATTTTAATATAGAAGCGTTTAAGAAAAAAAAAAAACTAAGAAACTTACGATTTGAATTAAATGCTAGATTTTAATATATATATATATATACATATTATATGTAATTAAAGTAAAAATAAGATTAACTATTTTTGCAAGTTTATAAAGGCTAGTGAGATGTTTGATTTACAAAATATTTAATAATATTTAATATTTGATGAATATTCTGTATGTAGTGTACTACTGTAAGCATCCGTGTAGTGGAATTGCCTACTCAACGTGCCGCGACACTCAAAAATCAATATCGTCATCTGGCGTCGGAAGAAACAGTTTGTAACAAGAATTTTTCTCCTAAAATCACGACGTCCTAAATTAAATAAACGCCATTCTAGAACAACTTTTACTTTTTAAAAATTACCATCATCTTATAAATTTAAGTTTTATTAATTTAAAATATCATAAAATATTATATATTACAAAAACGTTGAATAAATTATAAAATTAAAATTAAATTATTTCTCAAAGGTCACATGTATCATATTAAATACATATGTATTCTATTCTATTAAACCGTTTAAGATATATAATGTACAATTAATATAATTAAGTACAATTATTCTTACGCGTAGAATTTTTTAAACTATTTAATTAGTAATTACTTAGCTACAATATCTAATGTCACATTAATATCATATGTTTTATATATTTTGTTTTTTTGTTCACAGAAATGTCTGAACACCATTGACTTGACCTCTCTAGGTGTCGGCTCATGTTTGGGAACAGGCATGTATGTGGTCACTGGACTAGTTGCTAGGAGGTTTGCCGGCCCTGCGGTTATCCTCTCGTTTATTATAGCCGCTGTAGCATCACTATTTTCGGGTAAGAGCTAAATACAAATATATTATTATTGGTATATCAAATAGAAAATCACTATGTTTCTATAATAATAAAAAAAATAAAAAATATCACATTTGACGTAAATATTAATTTTGTTATTATTATTATTATTATTATTATTACTGTTGTTTATTTGAAATTGGACATTTGTTAGAAAAATAAATTAAATCAATTTTAAAATGAAACAAAATACTTTTTAGAAACATAAAAAATAATAATATGTTGGCTAAAATCAGGATTAAATTTTTTTTTAAAAGCCAATTTAAAATCTGAAAGATACTACTTATTCTATAAGTTATTGAATAGACGTGAGTAATACTAGTCTTCTAATCAACATTATAATTTGATTCCATGCTTGAATGCACAAGTTTATCAATTGGATTACACATTTCTTAATTTTTATCTTCTAGCTTTGTTCACACAGTCCATTTGTAACCTGATTGAAATTGCCTATTTATTTGTTCTGATCTAATTAATGATTTGATTCCATTCATAAAAGATTTATCGTTTTAATCTATTTACACATAGTTTATAGGTTTAATCAGTTGTATCCAAATACGTGATTTGTATTTGTTTATAGGCCAGGTTGGTGGTTTTTATCTATATTGTTTTAATATATATATATAACTAAATTTGAACTAATTGTTTTGATAAGAGTATTCAGAAATAAGTTTGTTCGCCTGTATTATACTTTAATCATAATTTGAAACGTATTTTACAATATTATAGAAATAAATATGCGTTTAATTTCTAAAAGCAAAATTATGTAAATATATATAACGTGTTTTATTTTTTGGTAAAACTTTATATACTATATTTTTTAACATATACTTTGTTTATTCAATATTTAAACACGAATTTTTAACGATCGACGGTTATTTATAAGTAAAATTTAATATTTTTAGTGTTATAATATATTATTTCACTTGAAACATAGATTTATATAACTACCAAATAGCCGACTCTTATAGAATTTAAAATAATATTTATAATAAATGGCCACCAATTGTTATCGAAGAGTAGGCTTTCACCAAATTAAACTAATGTTTATTAAATGCAATTAGATACTATTAAAACAATGTTAGTATGTAAATATTCAATTTATTTCAAGACAACATTTTTTTAAATATATATTTTTAATTTTTAATAGAATCAGAATCAAGAATTTTAACACCACGTATTATATTTCAGTAAATATGTAGAAATATTAATAAAAATAACTATCCTTTAACTTAAAAGATAAATTAATAATGACAGTAAAATATGAAGAACTGTACATCATAAAATAATAACTGTTGATTCACGATTTATGTTTATAGTATATTTAATATTACCTGCTATAAATCATAAAAATTATGATTCATAATGTCGTTAATTATCATTCATCTGCAGGCTTATACAACATAAACATTCACCTCTTAGATAAGGAATAGTAGGTAACTAATTAATTGGCTAAATTAATAATTTAAAATTAATTATCTAATATTTTTACATATTTGTGAATTGAAATCTCAAAAACGCATTAAATTGTAAAACTCAAATTGATTTTGCGTGTTGAAACCAATAATCCAAATTTTATTTCTAATGCATGTGTTTTAAGCCTTAACCTTATTTTTTATCTCCACAATCTATTAATTTTTATTTTATTTTTGATTAATGAGTGGATAAGCGAGTATATATACATGTTATAAAATATCAACAAACGCATTGCAATATTTCGGATGTCTGTAGTTTCAACCCTCAAATCCGTATTTTCGACTTATATATTCTCTAATTCGAATTATTCCTTTAAATTATTCCAGAATTAAATCAATATAAAACGAAAAATAAAATGTTAGTTTAAAAAATATTACTCTTATATAATATATATATTATTACAACGCAGTATTTTTTTTTCTTCATAACAATAATTTAGTTCAATAAATGTCAGAGAAACCAAACCGTCTGATGAACAGTACTATACGTCTTAATTTGTGTTTCACGATGCATTGATTTCAAATTTTACCCAAAACCCTTAGACGATTCAGTTAATTTTAATTATTAATATTCTTATTGTTATTCCTGATAATGGTCGAGACATAATAACTAATTATTAGTTTTGTTTTCTCTCATATAGGTGCGTGTTACGCTGAATTCGGAGTCCGGGTACCAAACACTTCCGGTTCTGCGTATATGTACAGTTACGTCACCGTCGGTGAATTTATAGCGTTTTTGATTGGCTGGAATATGGTGTTAGAATATCTCATAGGAACATCGGCATGCGCGTGTGCCCTGAGTGCGAGCCTGGACTCGCTCACAAACGGTGCTATTAGCGCATCTGTTCAGAATTACGTAGGGTTTCTTGGTGAGTACATTTAAATATTATAATGGTAGATAGCGGCAGATTTAAGGAGGTTCACCTGCTTAATTTTTTTTTTTTTTTTATGTGTTTTTGTTATATTTTGGTTATCTGATTACTAACGATGATCAAAGATTCAACTTTTTTTTGTTGAAATTCTATAGTATAGTCTAAAAAATTAAATTGTTTGGTAATAATATTAATTAAGAAAATATAAACATAGAATTTAACTGTTTATAAAAATGATAAAATAGAGGCAATAATGTGTTGTTATAGGAAAAAAAATAATACTATGAATAATTTATATTATGAGATTAGAGTTGAAGTTTCACCATAGGATTTTAATAATTGAAAAGAGACTTGATAAATGCTGCAAATTCCACTAATTTGACTGCATATACCTATATTTCTACATAACAGCTGTCTAGTTAGATACAATAACAGTTTTATATCTAATCCCATTTCCGTAAAAATATATATCACTAGGATTTTGAGCTTGGTTATGATAAGGAAAAGAATTGAAATTTTAAAGTGTATTGGGGGAAACTACTAAAGATATGGCATTAGCCTCATATATTAGTATTTGGTTATTTTCCTGTGGTTACATTTTACAAGTGTCTGTTAAAAGTGTGCATTGTGAATGTTGTCAAGAACTACTAGATATTTTTGGACATAGTGCTTTATTGAATACCTTTTTAAATAAACATTTTTGAGTGAAACATTAATATTTTTACAATTGCTAAGTATTTCACGTTTCAAGTTTGTTTTTAAAAATTTTATTTACATTTGCTAAAAGTCTTGAATACTGTGTACACTTCCGAAGGTTTTATTCAAATTATCTAGTTATTAATGTTATATCGAACAAAGTTAATTTATTTAATCATCTTCAGGTGGTATAAATATATTATTATTACGCTTATAATAATTACATAGTAGTATCATTAATTAATGAAACAAATTTCAATTGAAATACGCATATTGTTCCAAAGAAATTAAACACTTTTAAATATTATTAAAAACATATTTAATATGATGTTATCATTATTAGAAATATGATGTTCAAATAATTAATTTGTACACATAAAGTAAGCCAGTTTACACAAAAATTGTTTTATTTATAAATAAAGGTAGATTTATTTATATTTTGAACATTTTTGGCAATTTAAAAATATTATAGTGTTTATATTATTTATTTCTTCCTATTTATATTCATATTATGAATTAATATATCGATATATTTTAGAATATTATTTGTTATCACCATAAAAAGTTATAAATTTAACATAGAATATTATATTTTAGTTAGTTTTGTGTAATTTATTTATATTTTTAATAAATTTGAAATTTACAAGTAAATTTGAACCTTTATACTGATATATCAATTTTTTATTATTTCTAAAGATATTATACTAAATATTATGTGTGTAATGGGTTTTATGTATTACCCATTTTGATACTAAGCATACAATATAATTAATATTTTAATAAGCAGACCGGGTACATCTTGTACTTGAAGAATAAAAATTTTTAACCCAAGTTTAAAACAAATTATAGGCGTATTGTCATAACTTATAATAATATAATTATTATCTAAAATGAGAAAATAGATAACTAAAACAGAATTTCTTTAGTTTTTTTTCATTCACCCAGAAAATTGTTAGAAGTTTAGAAAGTAATGAATGCATGGTTATATTAGTATTAGTAGGTATTTGCGTTCCTGAAATCATCGATTGTATACATATTCCATATTAACAACCATTATGCAATATTGTAATGATTGGTCGAAATGATGTTGTAAAGCTTGGATAATTATTGTTGAGAATAATATTTCTGTGTCGTAATCGTCATCGTATTAAGATTGAATTTGTGCTTGTTTAATGATGACTTTAAATATTAAAAACGTCGGTAGTAATTTCGTTTTATTGTCGCTAAACACCTACTATTACATAAAAATAAGAAGAAAGAGATAGAAATAGTTTGTGAACTATGGAGAATAAATGTGTGGTTTATTATATACGGTTTTTTTATTAAACTATAATTCATGGAATAAAATATATATTGTTTTAAATTAGACCATAATTTAACTTCATATATTTAGATATTATATATTATATTAAATGGTTAAAAACCAACATAAAAAGAAAAATCATTTTAAGAATAAATATCACAATTAAAATTTATGTAATAAATATTATTATGTTAGTATACTAAAATAAAAAAACGACTACAAATAGATATTTGAGAATAACGTGTACTTTTTTTATGTAATACTAATAATAAAATTAATGAAATAAAGATATACGTGATTCATTAAATTATAAATATGTACATTTATATTTTATAATAACAATCTCTTGTTACTTGAATTCATGTTCAGCTATTATAAACAATAACAATAAAAAAAAATTGTATGTACAAATCAAAAAATTGTGAATAAAGTTGTAACAAAATATTTTCTTTTTTGATAATTTCATTGAATTTCAGTAAATATAATTAAACATTGCAATTCATAACTTTTTGTTATGAGCTTTAAATTTAAATTATTTAATTAAGAAGAATTGAAAATTTTAAATTGTATGAAAGCTGTTTTTATTTGTTCATTCGTTTTCCATATACCTATCTACCATAAATCAAATAAATATCTCTTTTAAAATCTTCTATCTCATTTACTTAATTATAAATTCGAATAGGTTTATATTTTTATTTTCACCATTAAACTGTCATATGTTATTTGTTTCATATTTTAATTTAACTGAAATGTATATAATTTCTGTATTTATTTAGTTTTACATGCATTATAATTATGGGAATGAAAAATAAACATGATCCTACATGTTTCTATTGAACATAAAACTATATTGTTTTTGTGTTAAAAAAAAAGTTGTTTATTTTACGTTTCTATTGAAATAAAACATTTTTAACTTAAAAACTGTATATTACTCATATTCAAAATAATTTCAAAAAGTGTTTAGTCTACCACGTTAAAAGATTAAAAGTATTTTATTTTTGATTATTTTGAAACAAATTCAATTTGGAATTACATTTTACATATTGATAATTATAGAATCTATAATATGATTTAAGTAATGTGATACGCTGGTACATATTCAAAGTTTACTAAAATTAATATTTCATAAGTAAATAAATAATGGAAAAATATTAATTCAGTATGCATAATCCTATATTACCTATATTAGTATTTAAAAATGAATAAAAATTGTGTTTTAAAATATTAGTCCGAATTTATCAAGTACACTGTTGGTTTTATAATGAAGATTTTTTGAAATATAACAGTAAAATATATTCGACTGCACGTTTTATTTTTCAAATGTATGAAAATTTTTATTGTTCTCAACTTTATTATATCACACACACGTGGCAATAGCTTTCTCGACGTGTAAAGAATATAAGATTTTTTTTTCTTCTTACTTTCAAAATAATATGTATGCAAGGCCGTACCTAGAGGGAGGTTTAGGGTTAACCCGCACAAAATTTTTTCGCATTTCGTAAACTTAGAAATTTAACATCTGTTTTTTTATTATTGATATGATATTAATAATATAGTATTATAACTAAAACAATTGCAATATAGTGCCAAAAGGGCATTTTGTTGCATGGTGTTAAGACTGCGTCTTAAAAATTTTGCTTCTGACTACATTTGCCAAAACAAAATTAAAAAAAAAAAAAAAGTTGTAACATAATACTACAGTATAGATTAAGTTTCTAGATCATTTTTTTTTTTTTTTAGATTTACTAGTAGCCAAATAAAATCTTTGAAAAAGCAAGTGGTCATATAAATCCATACCAGAATGATCTATCGAAGTATTTGTAGCATATTCGAATAGAAGTAAAAACTTTTTTCCATTATTTCATTTTTATTAAAAGTTTTGATTAGTTTATCGGTGTCAACCACAACGCCTGAAAGGGCTTTTTTTCTCTAAAAATAATTCAGAATTGTTTGCGAAAAGCTATTACTGAAGATAGACTAACCGGTTTAGCATTATTTAGTGTGCATAGAAATATTTATGTATGTCAATCCCGAAGAAGTAATCAATCGTTTTTCTAGTAAAAAAAATTTAATTTAAAATTTGTGCTGCAAAATCGAATTACATTTTTTATTATGTACTATACGTATTTAAATAATTATTAACAAAACCTATTAATTTATATACAGATACTTAAAATATATGTATTTAATTTCTTCAACGCATTTATAAACTGTTCGTTATTTTGTACACCATTTACTACGATTTATAAAATATTTTTATTTTTATTTGTCAAAACTGACCATAAAAATATATTCTATATACTTTTTATTAGTATATGTATAGTATGAGAATTTTGGTAAAATATAATGAAATACAGGTATAATTATAAGTTATAACCATGTGATTGTTAATGTTTATTTCGATTACCGTTTAAAATAATGATTTTATGATACTCTGTTCGCTGATAAAATGCGTTTACACATAAATCCAAACACGTCATATATCGTCTTAACAATCATTCTAATCATTACTAGCAGTCGTATTCTCTAGGTTGACCGAGTATAGAGAACATTATGTTCATAATTGTATTAAATTACCTACAAAACATTGTTGGAACATCAAATATCGATCATAGAATTATCTTTCTGAAAATAGTGTGATAAAAAGAACTATTTTATAATATTATATAAACATCAATATTTATTCAGTTTGAGGTAATTTGATAATGATGTAAACGTTTTGGCTGTAAGTTCAAACAAAATATTTATTAGCATTTATTTATTTATTTTTATATACATTTACCTCTTAACGCCCAATATAGACGTACCATTTATTTTACATTTCAAGAAAATATGTATTAAACTGTTATTTTATTTACATAAAATAAAAATTAAACCAAACATACACAGCGATTTCCATTATATTATGCACTACGGCCCAGTGCAGATGTATCCAAGATTTTCCTTAAGATAGGTATCGCCACTTATATACTCATATATTTTATTCAAGTTTAATTACAACATTTTATAGCTTATTTAAAACGTTATTTTATTAGTAGATAATTGTATAATACTATTAAAACACAAAACTTGGGGAAAAAGGGTGTCATATACCTGAAATATCTTCCTTGCACCTATATGTACGTGTCACTGCAACTTCTACCCATATTTCGTTGACTGTATTGGCTTTTCTTTTCAACCGAGATTAAATTAAATTATTTACACGTCATAAACAATGTTTTGAACGTAAAAAAACATCAATCATGAACTCATAATTAAATTATGTTTATTCGAAAAGAACGTGACTACCATTTTAATTCTGATGAATTTTATTTTTCAGAAGCAACGAAATGTGTTTTAATTCTTAAAAATATACACATAATATTAATATTATGAATTCTCACATTTTCGTTTTGATTTTTTATCTCATTTAAATTAATTTTTAGTGAATGATATTAAAAGACATAAAAATGGCTATAACTGCAATTTGCGATTTGTATTGAATTATAATTTTTCATGGTGTATATTTTATTACGACAATAACATACTTAATTCAATTTATTTTTTATATTTTATGAACACCATTTTTCACCACATTGTGTGTGTGATTTCTGTAACGCAACAGCATTTAATATGATATTTTTGATTAATTTAAAATATAAATATTTTATATATTTCAATATGATAAAATTATATCGTCCTGTACAAACTAATATATTATAACAAGATCGAAACCTAAAAGTTTACACAAATGATTAAAAACAGAAGTATAATAAAAACCTGTTTTTACTTATATAGAATTGTGTGTTAGAATACGTAATTCTATTACTTATTTGTATGTATTATTAAACCGAATAAGAGTCGAAATAAAAATTATTGGAACTTGTAATACGGAAAAAAAGTTAATTTTTAAATTATTTGTTACCTAACAATATTTATCAATTGAGTACATCGTCCCCAAGGAATCAGATGTATTGAATCTATAATATAAATTTTGATTTTCGCATCTGAAAACTTTTGGGTAATTAATTTTGGGTTGGTATACGTTTCATTTATTTTATCTTGTATGCTGTTGGCTACTGAAATATTTTAAAAAGAATTTCCTGATTATATTTTAAAAACATCATCTCCAAACAAAATAGCACATTTCAGAGGTAATTTAAAGACGTAGAATTTATAGTATTTTTAAATTTATGCTAATACTTGCCTTAAATCTAAGAATCCTTTTGTCTACACATACTACCATTTTTAAATCAAGTGTTCCTTCTTTAATTTGAAAAAGATAACATCTATTAAAGATACAGTACCAATGGAGAAAGTTTGAATTTATTAGTCATAGACCATTTTGAAATAGATACAGTTAATATGACTGCTTAATAAGACGATAAGCATTAGTTATTTAAAAATTCATCAATCAACATGTTAAGTTTCATTTTTTTTTCTTCAATGGTAGGCAATTTTTGACGTTTGAAAATTTTAACGAGTATTTACGTTTGATTTTTCTGAGAAATATTTTTATTTTTCTACTTAAAAAAATAACTATTGTCATCATTGGGAGATACATTTATATACATATAAATATTTTTAAATTATTGAGGATGATTTTATTTTTTGTTTGTAGAATTCAATAAAATATTAAATTATACTTAACTTTTATAAATAAAAGTGAGTGTTTATACTTTATAGATCATAGATTATATACATTTATGAAATTGCATTTGTTGGAGGAAGGACACGATGTTAGATAATGTGAGACATATCATATCTAAAAGTTTAAAGTTAATAAATAATATACGAATTTTTGATTTTTCTGATTACTTAGAATATACTTAACTGGATAAAAGAAAATCATTGCAATGGTAAGGTAAAATAGTAAAATAATTTTGAACTAAGAATAGATTTAATAAATATGGGCTCTGATTGATTAATGTTTGCCGGTTGGAAAGCTTATAAATTGATGCAGGAATTCTTTCATACTGTATTTGCCAATGTTCTTGGTACACATTTTTTTCAATAAATTGTTTTCTAAAATTTTAGTTATTACTACATTTTAGCGCCTTTAAAAATAGAACGATTTTCAACTTCCACTTCTCACCAAATACGTTTATCACAATTATACAAAATAAAATATGGTATGAATATATATTTTAAATAGCATAAAATTTCAACTAAATAAATCCATAAGCACAGATAGGTTAATTATAAAAAAAAATATAATTATTTACATCTTTTAGACATCAATGTATAATCCAGTTATCGATTAAGCAATTTTGGTGAGATTTTTTTCTGTAGAATCATAGCAAATTACTAAAAAGCTCGTTAAGCTAGATTTAGATTAAATTACCCTAGATTTTAATAGTTTAATTCGTCACAAAAACATAACTGACCTCATTACTTTTACAGTATTATTACGGTAGCTAGGATCAAATGGGAGTTAAAATTGGAAAATCTTAATCCAATATAATTGAAATTTACTTTTTTTATTTTCATCGTCGTTGCAATCGTTGCCGGAAAAAAATACATTAACAGAGTTGTTTTTAGTCAAATAATTTAAAGTCACTAATGGCGAATTCAACAAGATTATAAACTATTTTTTAGAATTTATTGTTGGTATTTGTTTTTTTAAATTTTAAACTTAAAGTTTTAGCCTTCTAAGCTTTCGTTATCACTTTTTTAATTTATAAATAATATAAATTACGCATTCATAATATATGCATTTCATATTATGTATATTTTTATAACTAACTAAATAATTAGATAAAGTTATATACTTGTTAATATAATTATTTAGATATAAATTTATATTATTATTAGGTACAAATGCATAAAACTAATTCTAAAAAATTATACTTAAAATTCAAATACTTTATGCACCACCTACTGCCGACATAATATATTTTATAAAAATATTGCAATTAAAGTAATGTATTTTACTATCATAATCATAAAATAGATTGAATTCATTTTTTACCAAAAAAAATGCATTTAAAAATATCATTATACGTATAAAATATAATAGTATACATTAAAATAATTTTAAGTATTCAAGAATAATATTTTTAAATTGTGTTTAAGTATACCTAAAAATGTTTAGAGTTTTAGTTATGGTATGAATAAAAAAATTACTTAAGGAAATTCTTGTGTTAAATTTTAACTATGAAAATTGAAAATTGTATTCATTTTCCGTAAATTATTATGATTTTGGTGAACTTTATCAACATTTTAACGGCAAACACTTATGAATAAAATCATATCTATCTATATTTTATATTCTTAAATAAATGTAATAACGACTTATAAGAATCTATTATCTTTTATTTTCATGCTTTTTGACTCAGCAAACGTTTTTTTATTCATTATTATATAAAAAAAAAAAAAGTTATAAATTTCAATCGCCTATAAAAATAGTCCAAAAAGAAAACTATAAACTATTTGTATAAAATAAAAATATAAAGATTTTAAAATAATAATTTCAATTATTTACAGTTATTGTTTTTGAGTAACCAAAAAAAAAAAAAAAATGAAATTGATTTTGTTGAATATTGTTTTGCAAAAAAGTTCTCATTTTTCCTTAATTTTTGTTGTTATTGGTTATTAAGAAAAGAACCGGAATTTACTTCTCGATGTACTGACTAGATCCTATATGATATTATAAGACGCCCTCGAAGTTGAAAATCAAAACATTTTTACTGCCCTAAAAGGTAATTACAAATGAAAAAAATAATAACAAACACATTATTGTAAAATAACTACATTCATCGCACCGTTTAAAATTTAAAATAATGTAAACATTTTAGCATCAATTTTAGTCAAACCCTTGATAATAAAATGCACTTATATTTGTTGTATAGAAATATTTTTTTACAGTTTTCAGTACTTTTTTTTGAATTCACTTTGTTACCTTTTCGTAAATATTTCAGATATATTTACACATTTTATACGAAACTTAAGTATTGTCCTGCCACGAAACCAATCAATAAACTTGAATAATATATATATTATTTTTAAGCATGGTATAATACGTGTCTACAGGAAATCCGTTACTATTGTTACAAATTTCTTAGAAGGTTCTTTTCTTCCACACGAATTTATGCATATAAACAAAACGTTTATGGCAACGCCTGTAAAATGTTTTGTTAATTAATAATAATATTTATCTTGTTACAGGAAAACCAGATATCCTAGCCGCTGGCATTACTCTGTTGATGATGGTGCTCCTTGCAGCTGGCGTAAAAAAAAGTTTGATATTTAACCATCTGATGAACGCCATAAACTTGGCCGCGTGGGTATTTCTCATGAGCGCTGGATTATTCTACGTTAATCTTGATAATTGGACCAAAAACGATGGGTTTTTGCCGAACGGCTGGGGCGGGGTAAGTTTATCGAATCGTCTCTATAAATTTGTTTATATTACAATAATTCATATCAATATAGATAAAGTCGAATCAATATTGTTATTATTATTGTTATTATTATTATGACCAACATCAACATCATCATAAAAGTATCGCGTTCGTCAAATAAACCGTTGGGTGGGTATATAATATTACCTTTCAGTTAGATATTGATATTTTCACGTAGAATAATTTGGTTATAAAACGTGGCGTTTCACGATGTTGAATTTATTATGCGCGTAACTTCGTATATCGAAAGTCAATATCGATGATGCGGTGCGATAATAATATATAGAAAACTCACAACGGTATTTTTTGTTTATTTTTCATTTGACAGCCGTTTTTGTGTTAAACGCATCTGGTAAAAATGTTAGTACCTATTATATTTATAACACGATATGAAATCGGTGAAATGCAGGTGTTGATGGACGACGGTCGAGCATTTTTTACGTCGTCTCATTTTAAGTGAAAAAAAATATATATCGCCACGAACGTCATGGGTTTAATTAGATCACCATAGGTGTCATTTAAGTTTTAAAAAAAATTAAAAACATCTACAGTGGATGGTTTAAAAGTTTGTTGAAAACACGTATGGGTTTATATAAAATGTAATAAGATACGCGATTACTCTATATAATAGACATTTAGTAAAATGTACTTTTTTTAAATTATTTATCAGCGTTAATGTTTACAGTACTTACCTGCATATTTTTATGTAAAACAAAACTTAAAATAGTTCTGAATAAATTTGGTTAAAACTCAAATAAATTAAAATGTGTGTTTAAAAAAGCATTTTTGAACGTGTTTGATCAAAGGGGGTGTAAGTATAAGATGATATTAAAATACATTTTGCCTTAAGTTACAGACGTGAATATCCCACGCTTCTTATTATAATATGTAGATACCCTTGTACTTGTCTCCCAATACTTGCGTAATCCTTTGATAATCCTCTCACATTTTCTGTACATAAATCATAGATTTATTATGGCTAGTTGATTATTTTGTATGCATTTGCATACTTTCATTAGTTGATTAAAAAAGTATACTTATTATGTAATTTATTTTTTTTTTTAACTAGGTATTAACTTTTTAGGATTTTGGTATTTGAAAGGAACGGATTTAGATTTTATTTATTTTTTGTAAAATTAATAGTTGAATATATTACTTTAAATTAATAATAAGGGATTAGAAAATACGTTAAAATAGATGTAAAGTATTTTGTTTTGATATTTAAAGTTTCAACACATTTTTCAATACAAACTACTAAAATCAATCAACATACCTAATTTATTGTAGCAATTTTTATTTTTATGAATTTTATTTTTCTTCCGAGATAAATTTATATTAAATTGTTTCTCTTATATATACCTTTATTAGGAATATAATATTTTAAATGATTTTTTTTTTTTTATAATGGCTAACGGATGAAATCTATGTGTCTGTCATGCTTAATCAATATATCTCACGCATTGGATAAATTTAATTTGACATATGAACCAACAAAAGTCGAACGATAACTATGACGAGTTAAATGGTCTCTCAATCACTTTGAAAGACAAGAAAGAGCTGTCAACGATAGTACGAATTCAATTTTATTGTGCGATATTTTTCAGTGTAAATAACTCACACTTTATAGGAAATATTATACAAAAAAAATAATATAAATACAAATGAAATAAAATAAATACGCCAAATAGATATATCCATGTATATTATGTCAATAAATTGTATTTGTTTTTAACATATATTTCGAATAAGCAACAATAATAAATATAATACTAGGATATAACATAATTAATTAGCCGGAAACCCAATAAATATAAAGTAAATAAAGTAGTTCATAAAAAACTATAATATTTATAATTGATTATTCATTTTTAAACATTTATTTCTTGTTAAATATATTGATGGATGCTTATCGTTTTGGTTGTATTTTAACAAAGTGTGATAAAAAACTTTTTATCATAATTTTATCGTTATCCAATACAAAATATTAATCGCTCATCTGGTATGACGCGTACAATAACTTATGGGGATATAAATCAATGAATAACTGTTGATTTTTGTTTAGGACACCGACCAAACCAATTACATACACTCGAATAGCGTTGTATTTTTATGAATAAATGGTTTGATAAAATAAAAATGAATTTTCGCTTTGCCCCCATAAATGAAGGTAGTGAAGGCGAATGGCAATAAATCGTTCTGGTATATGGATAGTAACTGGTCTAATAATACTACCGAAAATAGTCACCTCGCCTTTACGACCCCTTCTTCAGTTTGATTACGACCTCCTTTTCTATCCTTTTTTTTTTTTATTGATCCTTCAGTAACTGCTCTGCAATCTCGTCCATGTTAACAAAACCCATTTTAACGTCTTGAAGTATTTTTGATGCTCTTGTACCAGGAACCATAAAATTACATAGATATACAATTTAAGTGTAACAGAAAGTAGATATAAAATTATTATTTATATTATATTGACCAGTTTTTTTTACTGAACCTGATCAAATTTTAGGCATACTTAATTTTTTTTTTTTTATAAAAAAAAATAACATAGTATCTATTCATAAATAAATAAATACATTTTTGTTGAAGTTTTTTTTAAAAATTTTTTTTTATTAAACTTTTAAATGCTTTTATACTATAAGTTATTAATGATAAATTAATTATAATGATAATATAATATTGTAATAAATGTTCACGAACGTATTTAACAAAATATTGTTACAAAACATAAATTATATTAGTACGAATAACAAATATGTTTGTATAGTTTAATAGCCAAATAAGCTATGACAGAATTTTTAATATTCCCTCAGAATATATAAAATATTGACAAGAAAAAAACATTATATATATGTGTATTGATTGATGTTAGTTTAGTTTGTTAGCTAGTATAATAATAAGTTGAGTAATATTAATGTGACTATGTGACATATCATGCATACATAACACTGAAATAAAAAACTATTAAACTTTTCAAAATCAGTTTTTACAACTATTCTATCGTTCCATTTTATGCGACTATTTAACAAATATAAATTAGGTCTAATTTACTCAAAACATTGTCATACATTTTAAATATTATACTTAAGATTATTTTTAATGAAAAGATAACTAATGTGTATTTGCATGTTGATTTATTTCTAATTTAATTATCAATTAATTCCACTATTGTATGTCGTATGCAATACTATCGCTGTGATTGGTGGGCGTTAAAGTATCTATTATGCATGTACGCATGTTTAAAAAAAAATAATTGGGTATTATGTTCTATTTTGTGGATTGTGAAATGTTACGTCACAGGGATCAAATAAAAACATTAAATTTGTGTAAATATTTTCTTAATTCAAATGGACTATGACTATATGCAAGCTTTAAATTCTTGACTATTGAATATCTATTGAGATGTGAATACACTTTGTATATTTCGGGAACATTGAAGAAAAACAATAACTGTGTTTACTTAAAACGAACCTGGTGATTTTCGTGATTCGTTTCTTAAAACTAAGTTATTCAAAATACAAGCTTAAAGTTAAAGACTGTAATTTCACAAAATACTACGATAGAAAATTATTAAGGGTTAATTTGGACCTCTATAGTAAATTTTTTTTTTTGTACAGTAAAACAAAACGATATCAAACAGTTTAATATACTCATGTCCCGCAGGTATAAATAATATACGTGTAATTTAATACATTGGTGATGGAATTTTATTGACGTGTGGGTTGATTGCTATATAGAAATCCTTGAGAATACGTGAAAACTATATCGTTTACAAACGAAACATATTAAGACTAAAAGTGATATCCTGAACACCTGACGTACAATTTCAAAACGAGTATAATGATATATTTATATTTAAAAACATAACATGTGTATAATGACATATTAAATTAAATTATTTGAGTTATAACAGAGTTAACAACGGTACTTATTTTTTAAAGATCAATATTTTCTAACTTTTCAATAAAATAATTATACTCGTATACATTTTAAAAGTGTCAAAAAGAAAGAAAAGTATAGTTCGTTCACGACTGCCAAAAATATATTGATATAATGATAAAATTAATGTCTTAATGTACCTACAAAAGATATAGATATGGTAGATATATTATAGGTGGCAATTTTAAATTTATTTTAGAAAAATATATTTTGATATAATAAATGAAGTTTACGATTTAAATAAGTACATTTTTTTTTTTTTGGAATTGTTAAGATTAGAATATATTATTTCACTGAGCATAGAATAAGAGCTAAGTCAAAATTAGATCATAGTTGGAAGGTAATTAATAACTAATAATATTTTGTAAGTATGCCTTTTTGAAGGATTTAAAAAATTCGAAATATTTACAAAATTGCGAGGAATAATTCTAAGAGTAATTGTTATAGTAAAACAGCAAAACGACAAGTATCGATAGAAGTGTAAATGATGTAAGTATTAGTTAACATAATATTGTACGATTTTACAAGCCATCAATGTACATATCGTAAAAGTAGCAACCCATCAGTATTAATGGAAATTTTTCAATGTACTTTTTTTAAATCGTTAAATTTAAAATAAATTTCTAAAAAAATAATTTATTTTTTCTCTATTCGAACCATTAAAAGCTAAATAAATTGTTATACATAAATAAGATAATTAAGGATTTGATTTTTATGTACAGCTTTATAAAACGTGACACTAAATAAATTAACGATATTTTGACTTTAATTTACCACTCAGTTATGAATAAAAAAGCTCAACAAATTATTATAATTTAATTTTTTGATAAAAAAATATAAAAAGCATACATTCTATTCGTTTTTAACTACAAATGTTAGAAATTATGTTGATATTATTATTTAAATAGGTTTGTATTGTACGTTTATTTTTTTTTTCTATTCACTTAATGAAAATTGGAGTAAAATGTATGCAAAGAGCACTTACTATATCAATTCAAAAATGTATATTTTTAGAATTTATAGAAAGACTGTTCGTAAAAAAATGAAAAAAAATGATTATTTTTTTTGCTAAAATAAATTATACCTTTTTCAAAATTCAAACATTTGTTTATGTTTTTATGTTTTAAAACATGGTATACATAGAATGAAGTTAGTATGAGTATTTTTAATATAACTGATATAACGAATTCGTTTTTGATTTATTGTTTGTAAGACAATTAATCTTAAAACAATATTAATAGTTAAATGTTGTTCAACTTTAGATTTATGACGTACCTAAAAGCTTATTTTAACAAATATATTGTACATTGTATATGACTACACGATGACACGCTAATGTGAACGAATGAAAAATATTCTTAGACGATTTAAAATTGTTTTTGTTTAATAATCAATAGTATTATCATGTACGCGTTTTGATCTCAGAAAACTATATTACTAATTTAAGCCTAAAACAAAATATAATATATATATATATATACCATATTATGTATACAGTAATGTGTACAATGAACTTATCGAATCTAAAGTTGAAGAAATATATATCTAGTTGTGTATTATCTTTAGAGGCAGGCGATAGTTAAATTAATTAATTGGAACAAATGGTTGGATTTGATAAATTTAATAACAAAACATTATTATTTCATTAATCAATTTTCTCGCAGATAACGTTATTACCTAATAACAGACTAGTCTTGTTCATTTTCAATCAACGATTATCTATAGAGATAATAGACCCTATACTTTTAACAATTATTAAACTGATGAGTTAGTGTGTATTACAAAGTACGGAGTCATTAGCTTTCTTTCAATAATTTATCAGAGTGGTGTTATATTCCAACCATAATTATTATTAATATATTTAATTTACTTTTGAATGGTTTTATTCTGGCATAAGTTATAACTTACAACAATATATAATATTCCAAATTATAAGGAACGTGACTAGGTTATTTGTTATGATATCATAGCCTTCAAAAGAAAACGAACGAAGAAAATAAAACAAAATTACGATAATTAACACTAGATAGTAGATTTATACACAATACACGCTGTAATAATATAAAAAAATTAAGCTTAAAAGTTTAATGTCAGGTCGTTCAGAAATTATATAATTTAATGTCTCGTTAAAATTTAATGGACCAATCATGGTTACTGTTTGATGTTAAGAATGTGTTAAATATTTAAGTATCTATTAAATTCAAATGGACGTTTGTCCAGTACACTATACATTTATAGAGAATGATAAAGTTAAGTACATAATCATGATGTTTGATTAGCAGATAAAAATAGCTGATTATAATATTATACTTATATAACATTATAGTAATTATTTAGTATATATTTCACATAAGTAGGTACAATTAATAAATTCTTTTTTTTTTTTTTTAATATTATTTTAACAATTTTTTCGAAACAGTTTTAAAGTGTATAATTAAAATTAAAATTTGATTTTTCAAAAGACACCTACGTAAAAATAGAATTCAAAAATAAAAAACATGTATGTTTATTTCAATGAATTAACAACAAAATGTGCTTAGCTTATACACTATAGTTGTATTTGTGTTCAAGGATGAATGACGTTATTACAATATAAGTTCGCTAAACAAGCTCGTTGTAATAGACAGCATATGACTTTGTAACACTAATAACTAAGGATTAGAAATGTATGCACTCAAATTAGAAATACAATGGTATATTTGCATTCTTACGTACCAATAATAGAATTTTAAGTATGTAGTATAATATGTAATTATTCATTTTATTTTTTTTGTATAAAATATGAATTTATATGAGAATAGATAATGCAAAATATTTCAAAAAAATTTAATGATATGCATTCTTTCTTACTTCAAATATTTGTACAGAAAAAAAAAACTATTGCCGAATTTATGGATTAGTTCAAAATATATATGGCGATTGGGGGAGGGTTGTATGAAAGACTTTTTTTATTTATTATCAAATAGTATTTCCTAAATATAAATAATTTAAAACATAAAAAAAAAATCTTTAAATATGGATTATAATATTTTAGATTCGAGTTAAATATATTTACATATTATATTACGAATTTTTGTTGAACCTGATTTTGAATATGCAGCTTACTTTGAAATATGCAAAAGCATGACCTTCTAAGCACAGCTAAAAATTATAAAAATATCTACCCTTATATTATTCAGATATGCATTATAATATATCGTCATTTTTATTTTTTATTTTATACATAGCGCATAAATTAGATCGATATCACGGGATGGTATTAATATTTTTTTTCAGAATATATTATATTTTTGCCCTGAAATATTGTATAAAATACAGCGATTTATCATTAAATTTAAAAACAGCCTTACTAGCAGACTAGCAGTAGCTGGTCAGCTAATGTACTATAAATCTCACGTATGCTTGATCACGTTTTTTAACATTTTTAAACACTTAAATGCCAAAGAGAATGTTATAATTTCCCGAATTCAGAATAAATTTAAAAAAAAAAAAAATTAAATATTGAAGTAGAGGATCAAATTTAACGAGAAAAAATTAAATTAACTAAGAAATTTCTTAAATGCTTAATTTATGTGTTATATTTTGGAACAAAATAACAAATACAAGGAATATTTACTAATTATTAATTATTATAGTAGAAAAGAACAGGAGTTTCAAATGTATATCATATATGATAAATACTTTTGCTATATTATATTTTATATAGTAAGATTAATGTAATTAATTTTCAATGTTTTTATTTAATAGAAAAAATAATTAATTAAGCAGAGTTTAACGTTCATTGATTATACTATTATTACTAGAATTCCATTTCATAAAGTATGTTTTTATTACATAATCATATAAAATATAATACAGAATAAAACAATCATAAATGTATCAAACGTTAGTTTTTCAACATAAGTATCTCGGGATTATTCACGCGTATGATAAATTGACGAATCCGTATAATTGGAGAGACAATTTTCAAAGTATATGAAAACACGTTTAAAAAAATAATACATAAAATATACACATAAATATAGCTTAAATAATAAAAGAAGTTGGTTATAAATTCACGGATTACAAAGATCTTTTCACTAGTCTATAATATCTTTAAAATATAATAATAATTTGTTCATGTAATAATCAAAAGACATTTAATTAATTTATTATGAACGTCAAAATTAATTTTCAAAGGCTTAAAATTAATTTTCGTCTCGGTGATTATTTAATACTTATTCAACCTACACATTTAAAAATATATCGAAACGTATTTTTATTTGTATGTATCGGTTTAGAATGTACATTTTCAAAAAATTACATAAGCATGTATATTGCGTATAACATAAAATTATGCAAATGTTACCCTAATCAATGTTAGTATTTAAAAAAAAAAAAATACTTTTTTGTTTGTATACATTTTTAATGTAATATAATATACTATTGCTTTTGAAGTCATTTATTAAACGTACATTTATATTGTTTTTATTTAGGTATTTAAAGGTGCAGCAACTTGTTTTTACGCTTTTATTGGATTTGATATCATCGCTACCACTGGTGAAGAAGCTCATAACCCGAAAAAGTCTATTCCATTAGCCATCATGGCTAGTCTGGTTATTATACTTGTTGCGTATGTTAGTTCTTCAATAATTCTCACACTTATAGGTAAGTAATTAATATGGTTAGCAACGCAAATATCTAACATACAAACTCATGAATAAATAATTTTATTCATACTCTTGTAGGTATCCTGAGTAAATTATATAAATTAAAAAAAAAAAAAAAAACGATTAAAATAATATTGAATGAATGAGTTTATAAACCACGATACAGTTTAGAAAAGTAATTAAAATACATTTTTACGGTACTTTAAAAAAATTTAAATTAAACCATTAGTAGGTATTAATATATTATTATACATTTTAAGTAAAAGTGAGTTATACTATATAATCTATTTTCTTAAGCTGTATAACTATATTAAAGCAGATAACTTTATTTTACAACAAATTATTGAAAACCAAGGGTAAATTCAAAAAAAATATAAATTAATTTTGATGATTTAAAATAATGGTTTTTTTATTTTTTTGTTAGGTTTTCAACAAATTTCAACATTTTTATAATTTAATTTATTTTGTACTAAATTATAATAATATGATCTTGATAATAAAAGAATTTATTTGTATTCTTAGTAAATAACATTAATAAATTTGAATTTGAATTATGTACGTATTATTTTTAGAAAATGAAATATCTTAGATGAATTGAGTTTGAGTGTCTTATTTTTAATTTAAAGGAACTTACTTTTATCATTCTTTAAAAAAAGTTAAACGCTTAATTATACTTTTCATTTTGTTATTATTATTTTTTTTTTTTTTGTCTATTGATAATTATAATTTTAAGTAAAATTCACATTTATGATGCTGAAACATACATTTGTAATAATTCTCACATTTTTAATTTTCAGACTAAATGTGCGTACACAATTAATGATATTATTTTATTCATTTCGGTGATGACACATTTTATTTTTGATAAATGTATTGCTATACAAATAATTCAATTCAATATTCAGCTCAGGTCGTTCAGATAAAATAACGAATGAGTAAAACTTGACTATGGGAGAATAAAAAATGTTTTATTATCTTAATTATTTAAACTAAACGATTTAAATATTCATTATTCGTTATTAAAAACAATACACACGTTTTAATTAAATTGTATAATATAATCTAAGGCTATGGTCGAAAAGTATAGATAATATATAATATATAGTGTATATTATATACTTTATAAACACTATAGTTTTTAACGGCTGTTATTATTTTTATTTTAGTTTTATGTATTTTATACATATTTTTCTTTATAATAAAATGTAATAATATTTCCGTCTTTGTAAAATTTATAGAATTATTTATAAACTTATATATAAGCGAAACGACCGCAGCTTTATTATTACACAAGTTAATTTTCTTAAAAACTATTTAGAAACTATAGCTTTTCTCTAACTTATTTCACATTTTGCCAAAAATTACTCACAATTTATTCTTAACCTAAGATTATAATAATTTGAATGAAATTCCTTTTTAATTTATTAAGATCATTTATTAAGATCATCTCAAAACATATAACAGCGCATAACCATTCAAACAAAGCTAATATTGTCAAGTCCAATCTCGTTGAAGAGAATAACATCAAAAGCGTTTATTGTTTTCAACCTTGTAACATGTTTATCAGGAAACATAAACACGCTAAATAATGTAATTATTATACTACTCTAGTTTTATTAAGGAGTACCCATGATATTTTTGATGTTGTAATGGTGGATACAAAATTTATTTCAATCTTTATATTAAATATACCTCGGAAAAATGTATTGGCTTTTTGCGTGAACAACAATATTGTTTTAATTAAAATCTGTGTTGATTTTACGTGTTTTTCGTGTTATATTTCTGTGTAGAATATAAAATAATAAGATATTATAACTATGACGGTGAGTCATATCTTTATTGTGTTTACCTTAAAGTATTAATTAATTTATTTAGCACCAACTACATAATAGTATAACAATGTTAAACTTAATGAAAGAATTGGTGATATTTATTCATCTTAAAATATAACACCGAAACCAATATTTATAAAATTTATGTATAAATATCATAATAGGCAGAGATTTAATCAGATTCTGGGAAAAAAGATAACATTTATTTTTATGTTGAATTATTTTGTGTTAGAGTAAACAAGTATCCAGAAGCTATGGCATATAATAATTAGAGTGATGTATATAATAATAAGTTTAATGGTTCAACACACAAAAATATAACGAGGCGCAACATAATCAACGACTAACAATAAAGAATATCTCCGTTACCATACAGAATAAAATACGTTTTATGGCTATATGGCCTGGTGTGGTGCAAGCACAATCTAAGGTTAAGCATCGGCTGGCGTCTCTAGCTCTCGGATAGGTGATCACCTGAGTTCTTAGTGACGAATCCATGGCGCACACACATACACACATGTGTTTCAACCGTACTAACCAAACTTTACAAACAAACCTTACACAAAAAAAACCTACTGTTCTTATTCACAGTTAATAGTCTTAGTTGCTGGGTTTAAAATATAAGATCAATAAACAAAAAAAAAAATTTTAAAATATGCTATAGTATATAAATACATACTCAGCGTCTGTAGCAGTACAGTTTGTATAGATTACTTATAAACTACATGTTATAGTGTGTCTTGTATATTAATTCCAACACTTTCCCTTAAACAATATACCATTATACATTAATATTTTTTACTCCCTAAGTTCTTAGAGCCGCTTTCGTGGAGTTGGCTTTGTCATAATGTCCGCAATCTGCTCTTTGCTGGGTATATGTACTACTATGAAAACACTCCCTCACTGGATTTTTTTCTTATGTAATGATACCGGACATCTATATGTTTGGTTCTGCAATGAAACTCTGGATCTTTCACGAGTTTATTTGCACTTGGATTGTCTCCAAACATTGTTATAAACTAAATGTTATAAGACTAAGTGTCTTGTTTATTGATTCCAACATCTTGAATGACCAAACAATCTCGCCTAACAACATTCCCCCATAAATTCATCAAATACAGTAGTTTCGGTACGTGTTACTTAAGATTATTTTACAGTAAACAATAATACATTAAACTCATGAATGTGATAGATAATAATCTTCAAAGATAATTTTATACTACTGTGAAAAATCACTAATATGTCATAACGTGTTATTGAGTACCTTTAATGATAATTAAAGAAATCAATATTGAATATATATATTATGGGTTAAGTTTTTGACAAAAAAATTAAGTAGGATTGACTCTAAATTATAAAAAAAATCATTTTAAACCGACAAAGAACCATTAAAATACTACAAACTCTATATAATAATAACACTCTTAAAATATTTTTTAAATGAATTATTTTAGAGTGTTAACGTCTCAATATAATATCTAAATGACATGTGTTGTTAAAAATCTAGTTAAGTTTTAGTGAACTGTTTAAATATTTTGATATATATAAATGGACAATAATTAATTTAATATTATTGTGATAAAACGTTGTATTTTTTTTTTTTTTTTTTTTTTTTTTAGTACCGTATACAAAAATTGACGAAAACGCCGCCCTGTTAGACATGTTTGTGCAGGTAGGTGCGCCTAGGTGTCAGATGATTGTTGCCGCGGGTGCAATGGCTGGTCTCTTAGTAAGCATGTTCGGTTCTATGTTTCCAATGCCCAGAATTATTTATTCGATGGCTCAAGACGGTTTGCTGTTCAAGTAAGCATTCAAAGCACGCGTAAACAGTTTTTTTTCGTTTATTCGCTGAAAATAAAATGTTTATATCGATAATAATGATCACTAACAGTTATTATCATCATTATTATCACACATTTTATATTTTAGATCACTAAGTCAGATATTTCCGTTGACCGGTACACCGGTAGTGGCTACTGTACTGTCTGGCGCTGCATCCGCAGTAGCCGCTCTTGTTATTAATTTGGACACGCTCATCGAAATGATGTCCATTGGTAAGTATCTCAGTTGAAATGTTCACGAACGGATTTCCGGCACGTGTATATCTCTCTAAATTTTATTATTCGAAACATGATTTATTTTTCTAAGAAAACCGTAATTGCGTGTCGCTGTAAGAACAAAAACAACAAAATGTTAAACCGAATATATTACGTATGTTATTTAAATCTTATTCGAGAGCTAAACAAATCCATACAGTTTTGGTTACATTTGCATATTTTATTAACTTAACAGCTGGACCTTATATTCGCATATTGTGTTATATTGTTATCTCTGTTTTATAATATAGCAAATTTTGTGTTAACTTCAATATTAGAGGTAATTGATCTACTTTCAAGTAAACATTTTTATCTGTGTTTGTAGAGTTTGTACTTAAATTTTTGAGCTATTATATAATAATGAATTTTTAAATATATATAAAAAAAATTTTATTCAAAAAAAAAAAATAAATAAATAAATAAATAAATATAAAAATAAATACTTTAAATCGTGTTGTATAGTATATGTATATGTATATGTTACAGATAAAACGTATACTATTTTGTTCGAAATTTGATATGGTTTATTTAGGTATACTATTTATGTTAAATATTTTTGTAAGGGAATTTATTAAAATATTTATGACCATTTACATATGTTTTCTGTTAATTTATAACACAATATGGTTTATTGTGTATACATTAGTTAAATAAATAATTATCAATTGACGAGAGGTTCAATTTTTATAGGTATGATTTATTTTCAAAGTTAATAATTAAGTATTTGTTAATCATAATTTTCTCCTTAAGCTTAATCGGTGTGTATAACATCATGCGTGAACAACTAAATATTTGAATAAATATAAAAGTTAAATATCAATAATTTGGGAAGATATTCAGGAATGTTTAATACTTCAATTGCTAATTTTTAACCGTGTGAATACTCACTTAGATTATCATGTATATTTAAAGTTATTATTTCGCCTTAAAATTTGATTCATCACTTTTCAGATGATCTAGTGAGAGATTAATCTTAATTTTGTTCACGTATTGTGGTATCGTATTTTTGTAGTAACTATAAAGTTTTATTTTTAGTTATGAAATTGTATAGTGTCCTAATTTAGCAAAGCAAAAAGTTTTAAAGTCTTTTATTCAGAAACTTGCTGAGATATACGCTTAAGAGGGTAATATAATATTTATACACTTTCATTTCAATATTTTGTTTAAAATTATATGTGCTTGACCCGTGTACAGAGAACACATTTCGTTTTCTCGAAAATCCAATCTGTGTCAACCTAATGCGTTATGAAAATGGAAATTTCGAAAGTTAGTAGCAATATTATTATAATATTTCATCATTATGTATAATGTATAATATACTCTGTATATGCATATAAAGCGAGCCGATGAAATCTTGAAAGCTTTTGAAACCATATCGGGATCAGTACATAACATCTGAATAGAGATTTGTCATCTGAGAAGTCACCTATATACCATTGTGTTTTGTATTGAAAAGGATTCGATGAATAAAATACATATGATATAACGTGAAACTATACGGTACAATAACCATCCAATATTACAATTTATATATATAGATATATTGTATTTTCGTATTATATTGTTATTTATCGAAATTTGACGGATAGCAGACATTTGTCCAAATTTAAAACAAAAATAACATATTTGACATTTTTCTTTTTTTAGTGTCATCTACGGTAGAACAATATGTTAGATTCTAAATAACTTAGTTAAATTAATTAAATAAAAAACCATAAAAGTATGATTTTGTACTCAAAAAGAGTGCTGTTGTTTTATATAGATATGTTAATTTCATTTATTATATAGTGCAGGGACTAAATTGGAATTACGGTTAATGTATTGTAGCCTCTGAGTAGTTAAAACGCATATACAAAGCAGTTATATAAATATCCAAGTATAAATACGAGTAAAAATTTTTACTTTGAAAATTATTTAAATACAGTGTAATAATAAAAAAAAAGTAGGCAAATGGGTATTATACTGCTGCACATTGGGTGCACATTGGGTAACAAGTGATTTTCTATGATGGGTGTGTCAAATTTGAATTCAATGTTATATCATTCTATACGAAAAACGATTCAAGTGTAAATAGTCTTTCAGTCTATAATATCACTAAGTATATTTCTTAATATGCTTCGTTTTTTTTTTTTTTTTTTGATATAGCAATTAAAACCATTTATTATATTTTTAATATTTAGTATAAATACCGCTATTTATCGTTAAAACAGTAATTTTGTCAAAATTCTAACATCAAACGTGTCAATATAAAAAAAAATTGTGGTCTAATAGATCTATGTATTTTTAATATTTTGCCGACAATTTTTTTTTTATTAACATTTAAAAAAAAATTAATTATTTATAAATAGCTCAAAAATAGTCACCATATTTTTTTAAATTATACCATACATAGAAAAAGAGATGAATACTTGGTGTAAGTTTAAATTTTCTGTAGTAATTCGTTTTTGAATTAAAATAAAATAAATAAAACAATTTAATCAAAATCTGGTTTAGCGTAAAGATTCCTATTTTTCCTTAATTTGTTGTTTGTTTTCCCGAGTACGTATAAAAAAAAAATACTGATTATTTTTATTTTTGACTTATTTTAAGTACAAACTAGCTCTAATTTTCTATCCAAAACCACTCACTAAGTTGAAAATTGGAGAATCTTATTTTATTTATTTTGTATACTATTACATACTATAATACAATGACGTTTGGAAATTAATTAATTACTTGTGGCTTGAAAGAAGACTATCTATAAATTTTAAATTATGTATACAAATAAAAATTAAGTTTCTATCCAATTTGTATTAATTCATATAAATTATATTTAATAGTATATATGACTTAAATAAATAAAATAAGTTAAAAAAACACAATTTGAAAAATATTGCCTATTTAGATACTTAAGGAAGTATTTAAAATACGTATTTGAGTACTTAAATACTATATTTGAATAATTTCACACGAGTACTTTACAGAACTGAATGATTATATAATAATGTAGTATTGTATAAATAAGCCCATATACAGTATACAATGTATACATAGTAGAAATTGCATCATTATATTATTATTTATATTCAATTAATAAGCGAATTTTAGATTTATGAACTAATGATCGACAAATGCAATTCACAAAACCTAAAGTTTATTTACGTATGTAATCCAAGTACTCATGCATTAACAAGCTTTATTCTTTACGTTTGAAGTTTGCCCGAAAGAATTCAAAATAAGTGAATTTCTTGAATTTTCTCACAAAATCGATATTCTAAAATATATTATGTATAACATAAAACACGGCTGTAAACATAGGGTTAGAGATCATAGTAGGATTGGGAAAAGCTTCGAGTATGGCCACAGTAATTTCGGTTAGATAACGAGTGCGTCTATAAATTATATCGTTGAATTATCAATGATTTAATATTATAATGTAATGTTATTCACCGCACGCAAATAATCTAAATGGCGATGACCATTATTTATGTTTCCGTAAAGGCACGTTGTTTGCCTACACGCTAGTGTCGACATGCGTGCTGATACTCCGGTACCAGCCGCAGACGTCCACCGTAATACACTTCTTCCCGGAGACGATGCGATCGCCCATGAACGCGCCCAAACAGATCGTCACCAACGGACGGGTAAACTTTGTAAATATAAAACGACCGCGGTTAAACGAATCGGCAACCACTGACCCGGTCGTATATTGTATGCCGTTTCAGGTGGTGCAGGACGACCAAAAATACGCGTACACGAATCAGGGATACGGTAGCCAGACGTCGTTTTACCAGACACAGTTGCCGCTACCGCAGCAAATCATACCGTCGCACCAGTCGCAGAGGATCATGGTCCGAAAAGTGACTAGAAGGTAAACAAATCTCCATGACGTTAATATTACGTATTATTACATCATGCTGTTTCCATAATAATACTTTATGATCAAATATTATCGAGCTGTGCTGACGCGATACGAAACGTCTATAACTGATCGTTGTTTATTTAAATATAATATAATATATTTACGTAAAATGTTTGTCTGCTCGAAATACATACGGCTAATTTTTTGTGTTTTGAAATAAAACGACGTCTATAATTGGATGTTTAATGGATTTCGGTAGAATTAAATATACCATGTGTTACATTTTAATAAATTCGCAATACCCATGTGTAATAATTGTTGATTTGAAAATATTGACATAGTTTTACGTCGTGGATCGATTTTTTCATATCAGTCACTCTACCCTACTCTCTTTTATGCAACGATAATATTTTACTACCCGACTCGCGTGTACTCTGTTCGTTATTGAATTATGATTGTAACATTTTATTATTACGTTTCTGTCTCTCTCCTACTCACTGTAAATTTGTTCTCTCCGTAATTTATTTTCTCTTCGTTTGTATTTATCTATCACAAATTCAATTATAAACTTCATGCAGAGAGGTGTAACACGAGTTTAAGTTCAGTGTAAACATTAAAACATTTAAGGTTCTATATTATGAGTATATGGAATCATTAGTTATGTGGCCACGCTACACACGATTTTATTTTGCTTACATAAAATCGATAAAACGACGGGCTAAAATCATACAGTATTTTATTATATAACGACTACAACATACACATGCAGCATGTACCATTGTGAGAGTAAAAAATAAACATTAATAAATGTTTGGCGTTGCAATATGGGACACGTACATTTTTTTCTATATGGCCTTGATAGTACACTAACTCTATAATATTATTGCATTCGATTAATTCACATGGAAAAACAGAACGTGCACTTGACGCATTTTTATGAAACTTAGACTAATCATTCGATATAAATTATAGGTTATGGATTTTAGATCCATCATTGCACCGCAAAAATAATGAAATAGTCATTAATTTCAATTTTTTTTTTTTTTAATGTTTCTAAACAATACAATTATAAAAACTGTTGCACATATTATTATGATAACGATTTAAGTTTTTTATGTTTTTGCAATTATTGCACGATACCGTTAACTAGGTATTACCGATTCGAACAAGTACGCAAAAAACAAATTCGTGGTTAACCCAATCCTCCTGTTTATATTACTGTATCGATTAATATACCGATACAAAGCATTCAACGTAACAATAATAGAAAGTTAATCAACAACAGAATTTTGATGAATATTATTATCTTGTTCTGTTTTATCTAAAGTTGTTTTCACAAGCTGACAGAACAGATTAAGCCGTTTTGAAGTTTGATTTTAACAAGTATTTTACCATTAGGTTAAATAGATTTGTCTTCTCTTCTCAACTGTACTAATTATATGAACAACTTACTAAATCACTAATCATTAATCAACATCTAGTAAAGATGATATGGTTTGCTAATGTATGTCTATAATTATGTTATTAATAATATCGTACCTAAATTTGGCATTTTGATTTAATATTCTATTTTTGATGTTAATATTTAAGTTTTATTTGTTAATAGTATAATTAAAATCTTCTAACATTAAGCTATATGCTCGTACCTTTAATATTAAATTAACAAAAAAAAAAAAAATTATATATTTTTATTTTTTTTATTTTGAGCTAGTCATTTGAACGCACACGCGTTTATATTTTTCAAAACTATTCTTCAAAACGGATTTTTATTAATTATTCTTTACGAGAATTGGTTATCATTCAACAAAATAATTACTACCCGGATGATAATTCAAATTTTGTTTGAATAAAATGAGATGAGGTACAAATGATTGAGAATCTGATTAACGAAAGCATAAAACAACTACTATCAGTAAATATTTAGATAAGTAGGTTATAAGTTGGTAATCCAATAATCTTCAACCAAAACATTTCAATTACGTTCATGACAAATAATATTTTATTATCACTGTTATTGTTCGTGTTTGACAAACAACAAACAGAGATTATTATTATTATTTTAGTTATGTGACAGGTTTTTCCTAAGTATTATTTTGTTTTAAATTTCAATACAATATCATATTTGAAAATTTGGTTTGATAAGCGAACGTACTATATTTAGACGTGCACATTTTCCTGTTCTAGACAATAATATTAAGAAATCTGTAGTTTAAATTTTTGAGATTTTATCAACAAAAAGCCAAAAAAAAAAAATAAAAAAATATTTTGTTTATGTTACTATGATGTTTTAAATTACAATATGCATAAATAATGCAATATATTACATAAAATTATAATATGAAACAACAATCTACTATTATTATCTCGGAAAAGAAAATATTCAAAGAAAAATAACCTATAGTCGTTTCTATAGTAACGCCCAGAAAAAAAATGAATCTAATTATTATATATGAAAGAAAAGTGTGAATTTTAAAATGGTACCTAACTTCAAGTGCACTTAGAAATGTTTGGATTGGGTTGGAATTTTTTTTCTCTTTCAAAACGTCGTATGCTTTTCTATTGTCGGAAATATGTAGTACTCCGACCGCCATTTAAACGGGTCGGATCGATTCAAGATTTTTCCAGAACGTTTGCTAACCGGGCATCCTCTTGTCGATAAAATCACAGCGATCGCAAATGTCAGACCCTTTTATACACTCCAAAATGTTTATTATAATGTTGTTCAGAGTTCGTACATACCAGTGAATACCTATTGTTTGTTTCGAATTCGATTTTGAATCCGACCTGCATTCGAGAATATACACTGCACAGTCATCATATTGGTAGCAAAACAATAACGCGAATAGTAATTTATTTCCGACAATTACACTTTTCAGATTTTAGCCGTTTTATCATACTTTGCGATAGATAAAGCAAATATCGTTAGTAACACAGATCTTGGTCATTCGTCTTTAATACGTTTTCATATTGTTTTAATACTAGGTATATAGTTAATGTGCGAATAGATAATGTTTATATCGAAAATTGACTTATCATTTACATGCATAATAATTAATTATATTTAAAATAATATTATATTTTATAATTATATTTATTTTTTATGAAACATCTGAAGTTTTTTTTTTTTTATTTTAACCATCAATGGTTTATTAAATATTAATGAATAAATATATACAAAAACATGTTTGGGTTATCACTCCCGATGAAGAAGCAACATTCATATTTGAATATTTTGTATTAAGTTATATAGTTTAAGATGTATCATATCTCGAGAGTTATCAAGTTTGGTAGTTGAATTGCTACTAAATCTGGATTGATGTGTTGATCTAGTCTTACCTTGTGTTTTTGGAAAAACTTAGTAATCTCGTCCTGGATGGAGATTATTATCAAATCTCTGTGAATAATGTCGTTTCTGTCGTACCGGTATCATACGAAAGTAGTACGGAGAGCAATGTCTTAACAGCAAGGATTGCAAACGTTATAACTTATAATCATAAAGTTTTATTTGACAAAAAATATTGAAATTTGAAACGTAATTATAACGGAAAATGATAAATATAAATAATAAAATAACATCAAACAAAATACAAAACATTATGCAAAACGTTATATTATATAGTTTATAATTAAAAAATAATTAATTTCCAATTAATTAATAGTTATAATTTATAAAATATATTAAAAAATTTAATTCTGAATAACAATAAATACAAAAGTTGAATAACGTTTAAATTCTGAATAACGTTAAACTCAAAATTTGTAAAACTTTTTAATTGTAAATAACCTAAAACAAATTTATTTTTTTTTTCAAATGTAAGCCCTGCTTAATAGCTTAACTCTTAATGTTGGATTGATTAGTAACAACCCCATAGTTTTATTCCATAGGTCCATATTGATTTAATTATCGCAACGTATGAAAAACGTTTGCTTTTAAGGTCTAGTTCAGAATGTTTTTCGATCAGCCAATAAGGTTTTCTCTAGTTATTTTTAATTTGCAGTTTTTTTCGCGAACGTGATGTTTTAAGTTTAATCCTAAGTAGTGGCGTATTCCTAGATATTTTGTTAAATCGTTCTGAGGGTTGATCTGCTGATCAAATATACTGGGCTATAAACATTTTTACGCAAAGTGCAATTTACATGCATTGATTTATGACTGTTAATTTTGGTTTTCCAACACTCAACACTTAGTTCATTTGGATACGTTGTTAAGTGTCCGTTAAAGTTGATCAGTCGCAGTTTGCTTGTCTTCATCAGTTGTCAATAAATTGCTGTGTTATTGGCAAATATGACTGTCATTGAATAGTTAGTTAGAATGTCAGCTGATTACAGTAAGTACAAAATAAATCCGAGGACATTGATTTGTGGTATTCCAGCTGATATGTTTTTCAGTCAGTTATTGCTTTTTCGTAGTATATGGCATCTGTTTACGTAGCTTAATAAGTAATCCTTTATACCAAACTTTATCGAAAGCTTGCGAAACATCAATAAATGCTTTACAGCAATATATATTTTTTTCTATTTCCTTGTTTATTGCGTTTGTTACACGATGGATCTATTCGACTGCTGAATATTTATTCTGGAATCCGAACTGGTATTTAGGGATAAGCTTTTTTAATTTTATTATCAATTTTAATCGCTTTAGAAGTAGTTTCCGAATAATTTTAATTATAATTTATGTCATATTAATATATTCAAATGATCATCGTCACTATATTATTAAAAATCCAGTCCGGTGTGACCCAAAATCAATAAACATGTTGATATTTGTTGTATATTGAAATTATCTATGTTATCGAGAATCATCATATAATATTATAGTATTTATTATTGTTTACTCAGTAATTTAATTGATTTGATGATTGTTAACCAAATATTGTGCATTGTGGCAATTATTTACACACAATAAACTATTAAAGTAAATACTGTACTTAACACTGTAATAATAATAAAAACAATACATCTAGAATTTATAACATTATATCGATCGCATCCTATTTTTTTTTTTATAGAATCTAGTTTCCTTGAGTAATATTCTGCTCACATAATGTGCTCGCGTACGAGAACATTCTAAACACGTTCGACGAGGAAGTCCAACGCCACCATCACTGAAAACAATCAAAACATAATTATTTCACGATATGCCAATCAAGCTGCACAAATTTATTTTAACTACCTAAAAATAGTTACGCGCTTTTAGTTCTTTTCATAAAATAAATTTATTTCCATTCATTTAACAACGTTATTGATTTCGTATAAAACTAATAACCGACAAATGGCAATCACATTGTAATATAAGGTACCCATTGTCAGTGTTCTGTGTGAATAATTTTGCGATCGGAACTAATAAACAAATAATATTACCACAGAATAGATATTACCGTCAGCTGATAGCGGGAAAATGACTAAATCGATAATATTACACAGTGTGGTATTATTACGTCGAGTTTCTATTTAAATGGTGATTTTTTTGCTGCACATGATGCCAATTGCCTGCAAGCGTTGTTCGATAGGTATCCAATTTACGCTGCAGCGTGATATATAATAAATTACGTATATATTTTTTCTACCGTTAATTCAAAATGCACAATCACGCCATGTGGCATGTATTCATTATAATATATGTCACGCGATTCGAGCCCTACTGTAATTTAATAATAATATGTACTTGTACAATGTATATTATTATATTTGTTTTTTAGTTCACCGGATTCGGATGACACGTACTTTGGAGACGATTCCGAGGAAGGACGCGACGATCAATACCTGGTTTCAGACAGATGTGAGAGCAAATTCTATGGTTCCGTGCATGGGGGATCAACTGCTGGATCGACGGCCGCGCCAGGAGGATTCAGCGCGGCCAGTGCCAACATTACTAGATCCATTAAGGTAATAATATTTTTATAAAATCTGAAGTATATTGTTTTAGTATTATCTTATATGAAGCTTTGATGATACATTTTTACAAGCCTCAATATCACTTTAGCATATGTATAATATTGTATTTTAGTCAATCGATATATGTTTAAGAACAAATTATATAAATGCGCGTAAAGAAAAAAAAATATTTAGTTTAAATCCCAATCGCTGACCAGTTGTTCGATTATAATTATTGATAATCAACACGGTTCAATATTTTTGAAATGTTTGGTTATTTGTACTGAATGGCATGACTTATCCATAATATCCAGAAAAAAATTGTTCGAAGAATGAGTATGGCCAAAAAAAATGTCAAATAGTAACAGATTTAAATTATACTTACCATCACAAGGATGTGTAAAATTCTATTAAATAATTCCTCTAACGTTATTAATTTAATTTAAAATGTTGCTATCGTTGATTTTATTAATTTAAAATATTGACACTTACAAACCAAAAAATTTATTCTAAAACTTTTCGAACACACCTTTAGGAGCACTATGAAAATAATAAATTATCAAACACTAAACAGTCTAACGTCAAAACAGTCACGATAACATAATATTATTCGTCGTGATATAATATTTATAGCTACTATGTTTTATGACAATTTTATTTTATAAAACCACCGACCCGGTATTATTATTGACACGTGTAAGTTCTTCGACAATATTTCACTATAATAATACATTGCTATTTTATCCAATATCCATATACCGCAACGCAGCCATTGACACAAGACTACCGGGAATGCACCACATCGTTATAAATTATTATATTATACAACGAAAAAACAAGGGGTCGTTGAATCGTGTTTAGAGCATATTATTACAATAATAATAATAATTATAGAGATTTTTAAACAAAATAATAGTTAATGGAAAATAATAATATCGCAAAGTAGTCCCTTTCGGTGAAAACGCCGAATAATATGTTGTTGAAGGTATGGTCGGGTTTTAGTTGATATAATACGAGTATATGTAATGGCACATTACACTCAATAGGTAGATATAATGCTATAGTACGACAGGAGTTAAAAACAGTGGACGAGTTGCTGAATCGAGGCCTATCAGCTAAAGATTTAGATACTTTATTGTGTTTAAGCACTTAAGCGATCAAATTCCACGCTGTGTCAAATAATTATTCCCAAATGAGTTTAGTCGAAAAACATTCATTTTACTGAAGAATGTATCTCCTATCCCACGAAATCCAATAGTATAGTTTTAAAAATATGGTATTCGCAAAATATACGCTATGGGTCGGTTGAATTCTCTAGTGTCTATAAATATTTAATATGGTAATGACTGCTGCAGCCTGTCATCCACCAGCTGGTAGACGTAAATCTCGCTAAATGTAGGAGACAATTTTATTATAACCTTTACCTATTAGATAGATAGTGAAAAATATGTATTAATGATAAAGCCTATTTTTTGTTAAAATATTTGTACAGTCATTTGTACTCGATGCCACGGGGATATTATCGTACGCGCGTTAGTGTAAATGAGCGTTGAAAAAAACTTTTACTGTAGTATACTTCAATATAATAATAAACGAGTAATATTATGCAAATTACAAAATCTATTTAACATTGCCACAAGTAAACCATTTTTTTTGTTCTACGAAGAGTATTTTTTTAAATTTGTAATGTGTATTACGTATGCAATGAATACAATATGTATCTGATATATACTTAATAAGTATAAGCTTTTTTTTAATAAGTTAAATATTTAAGAAAAATGGGTAAAAATTAAGAAAAAAGAAGCAAATAGAGAAAAAACAATAAAAAGCAGGTTTTATAAAAAAAAACAAAACGAAAATTTACTTCATTGAAATCAGGACGATTCAAAATATATTTATACATTAATGTAATTAACTTTCTATTACACTCTTCTCAAAATAAGCATTTGCTACAAAATCCAAGCCCTAATAATAAGTAAATAAAATAAAAATATATTGTATGTTATTAATAGAGAAAGAATAATTTAAAATTATTGCACAGTTTAAAACTATGGAAATATTTGTAATCTAATATGTTACTATATAATACTGTTTCACAATTTTCACTCATACTCATCAAGTTCCAAATTATAAACTTCTATGTTGACAAATATAATAAAGGCGTTATTTTTTACTAACTACACTATTTTTACGATCCGTATAAACAACTTTGAACTTAAGATAACTAACACCCACAGCTGTAGTCTGTAACTTGTAGTATGGTTCCTCAAGCATAATACTAATCCTCTCCCCTCAAACACACACGCATACATTATAAATTATATTATAGTTCATAATATATTTATTTAAATGTTAGATTATAGAACTTTTTAGTAAGTGTAAATATTCAGGAGTATTCTGCTGTAGCAGTTCAATATTTTTTTTCCAAAAAAGTTCCTCCTTTTTTATTGTAAATTATTTTTTTGAATATATTGTATATGAATTGATTTTTAAAATTCCAATATATCTAAATTTAAATTCAAATCTGCAGTAATTTCTGAGTAATCAAACATCAGACTTGATTTATCTGAACGAATGTATAATTAAATCACAAGAGAGGAGATGGGTAGGGTTGAGCATGTTTGGTGAATTAATCTGTACAATGTATATAGCGATGACGGCTCTTTTTTTTTTTGCACGTGTTCTTATTGGTCTTTGTTTCCGGTGTTCGGCATCGCAAAAATAGGCCGCCACGTACTTGTGCCCAGCCATATTCCCGTGGGTAGACACAGGACCGGCCACCGAGGAGAGCGGAATGGTGGTGCTCAAACTGGTCGGCGTGTTTTACGTACTCATCATCGTGTTCGACGTGCTGCTAGTGTTCGTGTCTTCCGAATCGTCAACATTCGTCTACGTCCTGTTGTACGCCCTGCTGATCGCCGTAATCGTCGTGCTGGGAGCTATATCCCGCAAACCCCAGAACAAGTGAGTGCCATCTGCCAATGTATAATAATATATTTAAACATATTAATATTTAATCGTATCCATTAATATTATTGCATTTTTGTCAAATTATCGTTACAGTCACAGTTTTCGGTGAGTAACACAGTTCGATGTGACTAAAATATCCAAATCGAATTACATCCGTTTTCTCTGAAAATCGTTCCACGAAAACTCGTTCTGTAAATCGTTATTATACTCATGGTTTTAAATAAATTTAATGTCTACTTTTTTAATTTTTTTGACATTTATTTCCAGTTAGGTATGCATAATATATTCTGCCTGTTTATGTATGAAGCAAATGTTAACAATGTCTTATCAATTTAGTTAAAGATACTAAGCTGTTTAAAAATATGGATATTTAATAGTAATATTATTATGATAAATATAAAGCATATCAGAATAACATGACGTTTTTTTATTAGATAATTTCATAATAAATAGTGATAATTTGTTGTTTATACTAACTAAATCTATAAATTTAAATTAACCATGTATTAAATCAATTTCAAAATATTAAATTGCTATAACATATTTAATTACTAGAATGATAGGCACATATTTCATGATTATTAATTGTGTATTTGATTTTATATTTATACATTTGAAATCTCTTCTATATAGTTTAGATAATCTGTGATATTACTGAAACTTCATTGAATCTCGAAAATTGTTATTCTTTTGTACTTAAAAATATTATAATATATATATATATATATATAAACAGGCGTATTCTATCTAATTGAAGATTAAAATAGTATAATATTACATAAAAATAAAAACTAAAACATAAATCTCATTATATAATATCACTTAAAATAGTTCACATAATTTATAGACATTTTGTTTAATTATGACAATATCATACAAGCTATGGTAGTATTAGGTTAGGTTAACAATATATTTTAATTATTGACTAATATATTTTCTAAATTATTATCATTAGTAGTAACATATATTATGTAATAATACATAGGTACGTCATAAAATTAAAATTAAATTATTATTTCGATATGCCTGTCTTCAATTCGTTACGAAACTTTGAAACGCGTGAATAATTTGATTTGATTAATTAGTTTTAACTAACTTGTTTTTAGAAATGTATTTTAAATTGAAATTTTATGTTTAAATATTTTAGCCAAGAACCCCTTAAAGTACTCAATGTTTCACTCCTTACAAATGCAATTCTATAATGTTACCGAAACCCTTTCTAATTTCTAACCTAACCTAACCATGTTACATGTATACATATTCTGAATCTACACGCCTTCCGCCATACTTTTTGATGTCAATAATGTATGTAAATAATTATATTTAACACGAATTCATATATAGAAATTACTAACGCTCGGATACATATCATAATTGGATATTTGTATGGACGTTATACATTATGTCTCGATTAAAATATTGTAAATAATTTTATTAAAACAAACTATAAATATATAGATATAAAATAAAATATATGTTATACATAAATTATTTTATAAATGTTTTGATGTTCATTGTGATTTATGACAGCCAAAAGTTATAATACATTATACGTTTTGTTTATAGATAAAAAAAAAAAAACGAAAAGGAAAATAATTTTTCAGAGGCTATTTCGTATTAATTTATGTTAGAATAAAACGTTCCCTTAAAGTTTGGCTTGAACTTGATAACAATGCGTAAGTAAATATATGGTTCGTCAAAGAGTAAGTGCAAGTTGCTTATATATATATATGCTTGTATTTTCATAAAGTTTCTACAATATTGTTCGGTTTGACCTTAATAATAAATTGAATTCGATTAGCTTCCACAAAATGGAAATATATTTTGATTCTTTTCACTCTTCAACGAAAGTTTGGGGAAAACAAAACTTTTGATCATCGTTTTTGACATCTAAACAGTTTTGTGTAGAATAATTAATATTTTAAATTCTAGTTAAGGCACATAAATTCAAAAAGATAAAATTAAAATTGTTGTACTTAATATACCTAATAGTTTAGTATTGTATAATTTATACCTAATATATACGATAATAATAATAAAAATACACAGTTATAAAATAATTACAATAATCCTACATTTTACATTTTATTACATAATTGTCTCAATTATCGAAAAAAAGAATCGTTAACCAGAAACTAAATAACAGTATGTAATTTTGTTTATATGTGTATTGATATTATCATTAAAGTAATTTATTTTACTATTAATATTACGAAAGTTTGATTAAATTTTTATCAAAAACATTACATTTATTAAATTATTAGTACTTAATTGTCATAATAATATAAATATGTGTACTATAAAGTATATATTAACATTTTAGTCAAAACCAACTTACCGGAAACAGTGCAAACAAGTTAAATATATATATATTATATAAATAGGTAATATCCTAAAATTAATCTACATATTTTAAAAATGTCGTTGCGTAAAGTTAAATTTGAAATACATGCAAATGTTTTGAGACCCTACGAATAATTTATTTAAATGATAAAAAAATTATGAACATCATTATTCATCGTTTAAATATGCAATTCCATCAAAACTTGAATTTAAAATTAAGTCATACATTTTCAAGAGTTTTGACTCAATCAATAATTATTTAAAGACAGAAAAAAAGCTATAAACAAGTTTTAAAAGTCTATAAACAGTAAGAACGTTTAGAAAATTATTTATATATATATATTACATTTTAAATTATTTAAACAAAATCTTTGTTAAAACAAAGTGTTTTTTTTTTTTTTTTTTTTTTTTTTTTATTAATTACATAATTAGATAATTAAATAATAAAATAATAAAATATAAATAGAAAATTATACTATGAATAGTATGATATCATAAATATTTGGTGAACATTTTAAGTATTTAAATAGTAATTCATTTTTGAGTTACAGCATTAAAACAAAATCGATTAATCGAATATTTGTATTACGTAAAATTTCTCATTATTCTTATATTTTTTTTTGATTATTTTAATAAGGAAATTTATTATTTTTGACCTTCGAAAGGTTAGAATTTCAACATTTTTTTTTTCATAAACCTCCCCTAAAGTTGAAAGTTAAAGCATTTTTACTGTTTTAGTGGTGTTGCTCCAAATGGCGACAATAAACACACGTTATTATAAAATTAATGCATTCATCTCTACTCTCAGAATTAAAACTAGTAAAAAAACTATATCTAAATAATTAAGCTGTGAATTTAATGTGTTATGATACTGTGCATCTGAATACGTATTATTTTTGTGTAAGGTTTCGGTGTGTTAAAATTAGCGTAGGTATTCGTAGTTACTATGTCTTGTATTTTCATGTTGTGTGTATTATTAATTATTATAATTGTGCTCAAAAATAGTATACGTATTGTACCAACATATATAACCTAACACGGAAAAATACAAAATGTCTTGCTATCAGCATTCTATACTACGGAACCGTTGCAGTTAAATTGGATTAAGACTAACACAAACTTAATTCAAATTACTCACGTTTAGACAATTTATTTATTTATTTTTCTGTCACGTATTTTACTTTAAAAATTAAAAATTTTGTTGTCGAAAATGGAGATTGTAATGTAGCTATAAAAATTTTTATGTTCGCGTAGGGAATGCGATGTATAAAAATATAAAAATCGAAAAGTAAGCCAAATAGTTAACCATGCTTTATTTATTAGTTTCGAGGGACGATTTTATACAAATTTTAATTAAAACCCACATGACCCAATTACTTGTTTTTTAAACATAATCTTTTAATTAATAATGTTTAATATAAATAAAATTTATTTATAAATAACATTGCACTTAAAATATTTATTTATTTTTTCATCTAAAATTCAAGTTCATTGTACTCCAAATATTTAAGACCGTCAATCATGTTATTAAATTATTATTGCAATTCTTCGTTACAACCGATGTAGTTTAACTAAAATAAAGTCGTCAGAAAAATTATTAAAAAAAAAAAACAAAAGTGTCTCAATGCTTTGGGAAAACTCGATGTCTAATAAAAACAGCCATCATCATGATATAATATTAAACTTCATGTTTCGACAATACATTTTTTTTTTTTTTATTTGCTTATCGCCTGCTATGACGGAAGTTGTAAAAATGTCAGCTCGGAAAAATATAACAATATGGAATTCCACCTTTTTTGTCTACGCAGCATCATTATATAAACTTTAAGTACATATTACTATTCGTATGATTTTATTATATTCTCGCACTTGTCTTATTACTGTCAAAATTAAAATTACTCTGTCAATGATATATAAAATTATTGTATGAAAATAACATTTTAACGATATAGCGTCTAGTTAGTACAAACATTTATCACTCATAATGTAACAATGATGAAATACTATTCATACATTTTTTTAAAGAAAAATGTATTGCCATTAGATATTATATATTATATATATATACGTATATATAAACGTATCTAAAAGTATGTGGAGCTATACGAATCGTCAAAATCAATTAAAAAAAATAATGATTCATTGCCGTATTAAATCTCAAGTTAACTGTTACAGATATTTTAGATTTAATTTTGTATTGGTTTATCGGTGTTCACAAATATACGCATATCAATATATTTTACGGTATTCTATTCTATATATTATTATGTAAATGTATAAAAACACTATACGTTTGCAATAATAATTATTTACAAGCATTGTACAGCTGTTTATACTTCCACGTCTAGAGTATGCTTGAAAACACGAACTTCATAATAGTGATTATTATATTCTTATACAGGCTAGCGAAAATATGTATTTCTTTTTAAAATGTCAAATATTTTGCAGACTAATTAATTCATTTATTTTTATTTTTTTAATGAATGATCATAAAAAGAATAACCCAGTTGGATAACGTACCATAAAGAAGTTGTATTATTGTACTATTGTTATTCATTTGTATTTTTTTTTTAAGTATTAAAAAATGTATTATAATAACGGTGACTTATTATGGATAAATGGCAACTTTTAAAGTATTTTATATTATTAGTATATAATAACATTTTTTTTTCGATTTTAATTGTATTCAACTAACGACTTATAAAATATTTTATTGAAGAAATAAAAGGTACCTATTTATAATATTTAATAATATATGTCTGCACTTTATCGTCTAATCTTCGAATTATACTATTTGAAATTCATGGAGTATTAACATAAAAAGGACTTAAAAATGACACTGTAACTAAACAAATACATTTTTGTTGTTTGTATAAATTTTAAATTATTTATACTGTTTCATTCTAATTTTACAGACAAATACTCGTTTTCAAAACACCATGGGTTCCATTCGTACCGTCATTCTCAATTGCTGTCAATTTATACTTGATATTTCAGCTGAGTTCGATGACTTTACTTCGGATAATCGTATGGGTTTCAATTGGTATGTATACAATATAGTATAATATTTTTAGTATGAGAATGCATTAATTTAGTTTGTGGTATAAGACATTCATATAACATGTCTTAAACGTAAAGTGAAACATCCAATTTATTGAATCCAACAAAATATAATTATCTTAACTAATCTAATTATGAGATATCTAATTATCTTCCGTTTTTAACTATTTTATTAATTTCATATTTTAGTAGAAACGGATATAATTTATTTTTAAAATTAGTAATAAAAAAGTTTCATTATCTTAATTCTTTATCCCGAAAAAAATATACTTCGTACGTTTTTAATGTTTACATAAAAATATATTATTTTAATATTTATTTCATTAAATGTAATTAATTTTTTTGTTATTATTGAGTGTAGTTATGCAGCTACGTAAAACAAGTAATCTATTAATTTTATTTTCATTTTTGTAACTGTTTTAAAAAGTAATATGTTAATATAATAGAATTAAAAATATAAGTAATATACCTGTAAATCACCTTGATAAATATTTGTAAATGTTTGTAGTTTGACTGCACTTAACTTATAGTTTTCAAAAATGTGAACTTAAAGTAATTTGTCTCTGTAAATTTGTATTAAAAATTTTTGTTAGCAATAAGTTTTTCCAAAGCATTATACTTATTCGTTGTATAATTGAAAACGTACAACTGTACAAACTATACTTTTAATATTTTAAAACGATTAATTTATTTCGATATTTCGATGTAGATTTTTCATCATTTTCAGCTTTTAAATATATTTTAGTCGAAGAGAAATTGGTATAAGAAAGTAGTTCCCAAATAATAGGTATAGTTATTTAAAAATAAACTGTATTTATTATTTATAAGACTAGCGTGGTTGAGAATTTCACAGCTTGGAAAATCACACCACTGTATCCAAGTAGCATTTAAAAATTATTTTGAATCCTTATATTATCAAAAAATGATCCAAGTTTTCTCAATAATAATTTAATTTCAAACATTTTACTTTCGCATCTAAACGGATTGAAAACTATAATTTATATTAACAAGATTTAGATATACGTTTGATCATAGCCATTTTTGAACATTGTTATTTAAACTCTTTTGTAAAGCAAATTTATAGTCATAAAAAATGTATTAATATTTATTTTTTGCACTTAAAATGTTATTAAATTATATTATTATTAAATACATTTAAAATTTAAGAGTTTAAGATTAGGTAGTCATAATGGAAATGTAAAGTTAATTTTTAACTATATTGAATATTATAAAATTTGGTGAAGTCTTTAAATAAAATATTTAAAAAGCTGGTGAGTAACGAAATTTCAACTAGAAAGCCTAAATTATTTAAAATTATTTTATCAGTAAACAATATTTTTGATGCTACTCGGACAGTCGCATGTTAGATCTACAGCCAATAAATGCGGGCGCAATTTGGTTATGAGTCATATTTATAATTCCACAAATATTTGTTTATTTATTTTTTAAGCAATTGATAAACTTTTAAGAAGTAAGATAATTAAATATAAATAAATAAATCATACTCGATGTAGTAAAAATTAATTTCTAATAAATGAGTAAATACTCAATAATTACGAATAACAATAGTGATTAGATAATAATTATATTCAATTTCAGGTTTTCACAAAAGCTTTTATAGGTGGAAATGTGTTCTTTTTTTTTTTTTTTTTTTTTTTTTTAAAGTGATCGCAATACCTCAAATAAACATCGACCTTTGTGATACACATACACTTATATATGCACAATATTTTTAAGCTGCATTATTTGAATATAATAACATTTGATATAATAATACTGTGTCATTTTTCCAGGTCTATTTGTTTACTTCTACTATGGTATAAAGCATAGCACGTTGGAACCACGGGTGGACGAGGACGAGAGAATTGAACTGAAAATGAAATCGCAAACAACGACGATGACAAAACAACAAAACAGTCGACCACAAGCCCCGGCTTCAATGAAGACTACCGCTAACTCTAACACCACCTCCACCAGAGTCACCTCCACTGCAACTATAGTCGACGAGAAGACCGAACCGAAGAGGCCGACTAACTTAGAACCGTTACCCGCCAACAAGGAGAGTAATTTATTTGTGTCACCGTCCGCGTTCCCAAAGTGGGAAGACTAGATTGACTGACCAAAAAATTGAAAAAAAAAAAAATAAATAAAAATAAACGTTTTGTTGACTCGACATAGAGACTTCAACAACGTTGTGTGTAAATAGGGATGTAAAAAAATAAAATAACTACTTTAAAACTTAAAATTATATTATTACGATTACAAAATCAATTCTTTGGGCTACCAAAATGACTATAATACACTATAATATTATGTTATTTATAACACGTATAATACGCGTGATGTTTTTAATATATTCTATTATCTAGCTAATATTATTATATAAATCGATAGTATGTTATGTATTTTATCTGTCAAACATAAAAAAGAAAAATGTCTTATATTAACACGGACGAATTGGATCGAAAAAGTTCTGAGTTATTTGATCTATTCTTATCACATCGTCGGGGCTCGTTTATTGGTATGCATTTCAATGTACGGTTCAATACATTGCTTTTTTATTTTTTGAATTTACGTCAAATCATGTCTCCCCTGATGATTGACATTAACTTTATTCTATTATATACTAACTACTAACTTCCCTATGATCACGCATCATTATAGCTTATGTAGAATCTATTACCTTCCCACCCACTCAATCGTTGTTCTTCAGTTTTTATTCTAGTCATCTTCTCAAACGTATAACTAATATAATTATAATTCTATATACGTTGCCTCTGCAAGTGTAGGCATTAGTGAAATTCACAGTCCAAATTCACCATAAAAATTTACAGTAAATGATGTCGGCAATCATTATTAGCACGATTTAAAACGGTTTCTCTTGTTTTTACGGTTAAATTGAGCTACGTGGCCCGAAGAGTTAACAAAATGTAACCGTGACATTACTGACACACTAATGATCTCTAGTCGATATTGATTTTCATTAACTTGTGCTATGTTCATTATTGTTCAACTTTCATAAGTATTACAATGCGATTGACTATAATATAATGGTGTATTATACGTACAGGTATTATAAAAATATTTTTTTTTTTTTTACTCACAACACAGTATTAACTTTTTTTTTTTATTTATTTATTACAATTTCCAAATTATTTATAAAACAGTGCCAGTAATGATTGATTCTTTCTACAAATCATTCGACTTTACGCAGATACCATTTTTTAGCTAAACGTATCTATACAATATTGTTACGCTATCATCCTGCATTACAATTTATAACTGTAGTGGAAAGACTTCATTTATACCTACCCTCCTACCTATAACTGATAAATCAATAATATTTTTTTAACACGTTTAAATAAACCGTCGACAGTTTTATGTTCGACAATGGTCGTTTTCCTTTAATGAAGGATTTCTATCTATATTATATACGCACTCAAAATGAGAAGTAGTCAGGCATGTCTATACACTCAATACGAGTGTGTGTGTGTACGCGTATAGTTATTGATTAATATTAAAACGCAAACAGCTTTTTTGTTTTTTTTTTTTTTTAATTGCTAGACGTACTATAATTCATATTTTATATCGGGCCCTGACATCCGGTTACGTTATTTCGTCCCTTTATTCAGTAATAATATTTTATTGGAAGGCTGCCAATTTTGTCGAAAAAATCCTTCTCTTGGTCCACATCGTATACACAACGGTATTGCAGGTGGATTTATATAATCCCGAAATCATTTTCAAATAGACAATGATTTCCCCCGTAGGTTGGACATAATATTATATTAAATTAACATATTATATTATGATTTATATCACAAAATATAATATATAATATATACATTTTTATTATATATGTTAACAAAACAATATTTGTTTGTTTTTATTGTTGTGGCAAGACTGGTTTTATCGAATTGTAACGTAAAATAATTTGAAATGTTTTAAATTTGTTAAATAATTATTATATTTGTATTTGATTGGATATAGTTATAGAAACCCCTTTTTTCAGTGGTCGTCAGGAATAGAAAAATAATTGAAAATTAAGAAATTACCATTTCGTGCGTACACGATAATAAATTATATATTATAAAATTATACGCGGGAATATAAACGGGATTAATAAGCAGGAAATACACAATTAGTTGGAAGGTCAATAACAAAGAGCATACCCCATCACACGTGGTTTGGACTGTAAAGTGGTAGTTAGAATAATTTCGGCTCGTTGTCTGCTGGCGACCAAATTATATTAAATTCCTTACTTAAATATTATATAAATATACTATAGTGTTTTTTTTCCTATTAGTAAGTGAACAGGTATTATTATATTATGTATTTTGAAATTAACATTAATTTATAAACTATTTACTTCATAAATTCTTAGTGATATATTATAGAGCGTGTTTAAGTATTACTTCTAGTCCCTAGAGTATTAGAATATTATATTATACGCTTTCAAAATGGACGTTGTCGTGCAGAGGTTCAAATTTTCATCTAAAATTATTATTATGAAACATAACATTGTATAGGGTGTATATTATAGTAATTATTTATAAAATTGATACATTATATTGTAACGGAAATCATTGCATTTTTTCTTAAATTGTTTTACGTGCCTTAATTACACAACGAAATAATGTTAAAATATTGCAACGTATAAGTATGATAATGTTTATTGAAAAAAACAAATATTTGTACTTTTTCATAAATTGTATGTCCACTTGGTAATTATTATTCTTAATTTTATTTTTGGCCTTTTTACTAATTTGGAAAACTGCACAAAAAGTACAATATTATAAACAAAACAAGTATACAATTCAGGATTTCCAATACAATTAATATCACAGTGCCATTAATTTAATGCCAATTTATTATTATACGTACATTTTGTTCGGTTACCATTATTATAATTATAATTATTGTTATTATTATTATTATTATTATTATTATTATTATTATATTCATTATTTATTATTTATTTATTTTTTTTATTGTTTATTTTATAATATTTGTCACTTTTATATTATATGTATTATTGTTATAGTTACTATTTATCATTAACTTCTAAGCATAAAAAATTAAAAATAATCTTACTGACGACAGATTAAAAATGGAGATAAAAAAAATCCTGAACATTGGTTTAATATTATGATATTATTTACCATTTTGAAATCCTTGAAAATTAAATGCGCGCAATATGGATAAATGGTTTTGCACGTTTAAAAGTTATAAAATATTCTTACTTCAAGACTTTTCGTTTAGGCAAATGCAATAGTGATATCTGTAATTGGAAGAAATTCTCATAAAAATTCCCAAATACTTAATTTGTTTTATGGCGTTTCCGAGAATAACACACGATTGCAGTTAGGTTAGAATAGATTAGGTTGTCTTAAATATCTTCAAAACGAGTAAATAAGTGATATAACAAACGCATTGTTAAAACCATTTAATGTCAGCACAGCATATACCGTATAGTATATTTTATACGAAGCAAATTAAAAATTTAAATTATCACCAGTCTAAAATATAAATCAATTTTTTTTTAATTCGTTTAAAATAAACAAGTATGTTTCGATTGTTTTTTATTTTATTGATATCGTTATTATTATGTGCCAATTAATATGTAATTAAGTCGTCAGTTCTTCTTATGACCGCAAAACAGTGCATTAACAGTATTTTTGTTATTTCTGGGTTTGTTCTTTTCAATCCGAGACCTATTAAATTGTACGGAAATAATATTACAATTGTACCGGTGGCGATATTTATTCAAAAACCAATCCATTTTGATGCACCATTTAACGTAAAATAATCAAAATAAGTTTTTGACATTCATTTTTCTTCCTAAACACGATAATCAAATTAAATGATGATATAGTATTATAAAAAATATTTCGCACGAAATAATTTGCAAACAGTTAGTTAGGAATTCGAAAAAAAAACCGTCTAAACTCAATTAGTATCACTATTTATATTTTTGATTTTCAATTGTTTACTTACCATATTGTTAGTGAGTACATTTACTAAATTTATTTTTAGTTATAGTTTTTAAACTGAAATGTGCATCCAATATTTTCAAAAATGCTGCTCTGGTTACATAAATAGTATATTTAATTGATTTATCAGTGTCTTTTAAATAAAAAAATAAAATATTTAATACTAGGCGTCTTGTAAAGACAATATTTATATTATATAGATTAATAGGTACCTATAACCCAAGTATAATTCTTATTATTATTATCCTTCACATTTTTATATATTACATTTACATACAATATTATATACATATATATATATATATTATGCCCAAGCATTTAATGTTGTTTAAAAAAACAATTGTTATTATACACTTTACATTATACATATAAATAAAAAAAATAATATATATATATATAATATTATATAAAATAGTTATAAACTTTTAAACTGTTTATCTTTGATTTGTTTTTCTAATATTATTATTATTATTATTATTATTATTATGATTATTATTATTATTACGTCTTTTATCAGACTTTCGAACATGTTACCTAATAATCGTTATTAATTATTATAAATAATAAAGAAATTTAAGAAATACATTTATGTAAAATATTATTTTTGCATACCTACTTTATGCAGGGAAATTACTTAGTATTCGAGTACTATACATATATAGAAACAGATGACATATTAAACGTATTATATACTGCCACCAATAAAATAGTAAAAACTAATTTATAAACAGCTAAATAATTAAATTATGTAGACTAAAAATATAGTGAATATTGTTAATTCGTCTGTATTAAACCATTTATTATTTATTGATAACTTATGATAACTTATACTAACCATTTGGGGTGGGTAATATAAAAAAAAACATAATATTGCAACTCGTTAATTAAATTTGTATACATAGCTTGTACAAATATTGGTATTGAAAAGATATTTGTTTTTCGTAAGTTTTCTAAAACTATGTGTGTTTCACTCGTATCAAACTGTAAAGTTAATTAGTAATGATGAATACGTATGGTATTATTAGATAGTAATCAAAGTAAAAGCTCGATATAAGTAGGCTTGGTGTATAAAATATTTTTAATTATGTATAAAATAAATAATAATATTTTATGTAATGGCAAACATTATTTTAATACACTACGAATAATACATTTTAAATTAGATGCAACAAAATAACAAAAATGTTCATTTTAGGTTTTTAGGTTTTACACCCAATGTTGTTAAAATGTCTACTTTAATCTCTTATAAAAAAATGTGTATGTCACTTTAAAATAAACTTTTTTTTTTTTAACCCAGTTAAAAGAACTTATGAAAAACCTTGTATTATATTTTCAAGCTTTTTTTTCAAACTAGATATTTCATCACACATAAATAAAAAAAAAAAAAAAAAATGTCAAATCTCTAAAACTATCTCGGAAAGACATCAAGGTTCTTCGGTTTTTAATTTTTAATATACAACCAAAAGCTAAAATCGATCAAATCGAAAACTTATTTCACATAAAAATTCCAATTTTTTTTCACACAATTTTTCTACTTTAAACAGTTATGACAAAATACGCAATAGCTGTATATATTATATTACATATAAGGTGATTCTTTTATTAAACAACACTCAATATTTAAAAATATATGAATATTTTAGAAAATATTTTTTTTTTCATTCATAATTTCTTGTCGAAATAAAACAAATTTTTTTGTATTTTTTATCGCTGTAATTTTTAAGTTTGAATGATGAAGTTATAAGTATTTCAAGTTTATGTGAGCTGAGTGGTAATGTATGGGTAAACCTCACAAAATTTTGATTGACTACTCTACTCATCATCAAACGCTTTAAATACTTATAAATTATAAACTACTTGTCAGAATTTCTATTTGTATGTATAAAAAGACTCTGAAAATTATTCAGTATAAGAATTTTAAAATATGAAATTAAAAATTTAGGTATATTATAGTTTAAAAAATTAGAATACTTAAAATATCTATATTTTTTTAAATGTTATATTGTTTTACATAGATATTATAAAAAAAAAAAATGTCCCCAAAACTTTTAAGAATTTTAAATATTGAGTGTTATCCGACAAAAAAATAATCAATTAATGTTTAATAGAGACACACATCATAGTATGATCAACACATTAATCGCTCTATGTTCAGAATCCAAAATAAATAAATAAAAACAATTTTTGATTAAGTACATGTTTAAAAAAAAAAAAAATTTAATCAAATTAAGGTAAAAAACGAAAAAAAATCATCGTTATAATTTTTAAATAAATTTTTATGTAAAACAACTTAGCTTAACCAAAAAAAACTTGTAATCACTGGCTTTTATCTTTACGGTATGGCAGATAGAGTAAAACGAGTCTTACATGATTCCTCGTTGCAGTTTTTGTGTTATTTCATCTACACGTTTTAATTATTCTCATCGTTCGCGTTTTCTCTAGGTTTTTAAAACATTAAAGTGTGTTGAAATATATTGATTTTTTCGAACCGTTGATATGGATATATGAATGAAAACGACATAGAGAGACGACATAAAAAAAAAAAAAAACAATAATTCATAGAACGAAACATAGTATTTGAGTTATAATATTATACAATACGACCGTCGCTAAGTAGACAGTAAAAATGTTTTATACTCCGCGCCGGACTGAATAAATGATTCAAATATTTTACTTTAAATTCATATTTTTTTCTAACGTGAAAACGACGTTCTGACGACCAAACGTACAAAGTAAGTTTCATGTAACAATAATGGCAAAATTTGTATTACAATGGAGTGAACAGGATACAAAAATAAATGAATAGTATAATATCATATTATGTTGAAGTGAGTATATAATATACAGACATAATATTATAGCACAATTAATATTACATTCCAATTAATAACCGTGTTATCATGAATTGTATTTTATTACAATACGAGTTGGTCGTTTAATGTCGTGACATAGCTGTATTATTCTGCTGAAACGCAATCGTTTAATATTAATTATAAAACTTGTATCTCGAGCATAATATTATAACAAGTATCTATGTACACGCGTTCGTAATTTAATTATTACCGACAGTCAAGATGTTATTTTCGAGTCGTACGATGTCGTTAAATGAGCATACGTATATATCGTCGGTTAATTCAATATTTTTCGTCGTCTGACGTTGATTAATATACATCAACCTTTGTATATTGTGATATTACGTACTATATAATAATATTTACGCTCTCGAGCACGTTCCTGAATAAATTTCTTTATTCTATTGGTTGATTAAAATATATAACCATTCAAATAAATTTTTGATGGATAGGACGCTCAACAGCGATTTTAGCAACTTAGCATCACGTTATTTCCACGACGAAATCGAATTTCAATGACGTGTCAAATAGAAAACGACCACGAGAAAGCCTCCCTCATATCTCTCCATAAAAATAAAAATAAAAAGATTGGTCACTTGCTTACTCGCTTATCATATGTTATAATTTTATAAAAACATTAAAGGTATATTATGTGAAATTTATCACAGGATAACAGTTTTTCGGTTTCACACTTGCATTCGTCGTGACACAATGTCTATATTTTTAATGATTGTGTTTTTTTCCTTCCGTATTGAAAAAGAATTATTACCATAGATCCATTAACGATTTATGTTTAGATATATCATACATTTTGTCAGGATCAAAGACATTTTGATTAAAATAATCGCATGACCACTCGCATATAATTATTTATTATCGCTTTTTCTGTTTATTGTACCGTATAAAATAAAAATTGTGTTTATTTTTTATTTCAAAAAAATCTCATACATTTTATAATAATGATGAAAATATAGAAAGATAAAAAAAAAAGACTGTACGGATTGCCTGAAAAATATTATTTCGATTTTTGTAAACAACACGTCATAACGCTCAGTGTTTATATTTTCCAACGTGTTATTTTATACCTTCAAAACGTAAGTACTTATCTTTTTATTTATATTATGTATATCTTTGTCCAAACTCTAAGCTCTCGTCTTTTGTTTATACTTAAAAATAAGCCAGTGCACGTGAGTATACACGGGGCAGTGATCATTCAATTCTATTTTTGAAATTTGCAAGAAACTCTTGCATCCGCCAAATTATAATTAAATACAGTTGTTAGAAATATGTTACTTTAGCACTTTCCTACTCAAATTAACAATTAACTTTTTAAAACTTTATTTTTTACGAATATAATGCGCGCATTGTTTATGAGCATACAAACAGTATGATAAAATTCATATTCAACAGTCTCTAACCTTTTAAATAACTTATAATTAACTTACATGGAGACGGACAGTAACAGGTGTCACTATAGCCGAGTTTAATAGAAAAAATTAATGATTTTATTCTTATTTTTTTTTTTTTTTTATTGCGAATATAATAAAATATTTTATTTCCGCGAATATTCAATGGTAATTTTACTATTAAACTGAATTTTGTGTTTCAAAAAAAAAAAAAAAAGTAGTTTTAACAAATTAATTAAATTTTTTCCTTTTGGAAATGACATTGTTACAAATTTAATTGAAATATTTGTTTTGATAATTTTCCTACGAAACTGATAGTTTTTTATGATTACAAGTAAATTTTGACATTTTCCACTTACATGATTAGAACTGACAATAACTTTAGTCATAAGCGTGATTAATATTTGATATTTCTCAAATTAAATGATATTAATATAATATACACACGTGAAAGTAGATTTCAAGTGCAATCCTGCCATTAATTTTAGGTAAATAGTGCAATATATTCGACTATCCCGTGGATTTGAACGTAGATGAACCCATTATTTTTGTGGCTGATCGCGATGTAATTATTAACAACGTCAGACATGCTTATGGATTGTGTACGGTAATCGTCGAATATATCCTTTGTGTTCCAGCCAAAACATTTACAAATTCTTAACAAACTTATTACAAGTACACTAACTGGTTCCTGGAAATAAGATGTAAAATGCCCTATGCCCTTTGAGAAAAAATGATCGTTTATGCAGTTTATGAACGATTAATGATTAGTCTGCGTCACGTATCATGTATAATATTATGATGCTAAAGATGATTGAAAAGCTTTTTTTGTTTTTCAATTATATTTGTCCATTAGTACGTCGGAGTATTGACACCGTGTTTTTGCATTACATCAAAATATGCGTTTTCGATATAGTCATCCAGCTACACGTTATGGTTATTTATCATAGACGTGTCCGTCGTATGCATGTAGTTTTAAATTATATTCTGGTGTTCTACGCGTACGCTTTTTGTTCGAGGTCCATGTTATATGTACGCCAAATGCGGTCCGTTCGCAGTCGTATTTATTCCACGTCCGCCTTAAACATTATAGTGTCATCGAAATAACGAAGTTCGTTTTAGATGCATCCACCGTCCGTTCAAAGTCCAAACTGTGTGCCCACTTAGATAAACCAAAATAAACTGGACACTTCCCAGAGCATCTGTATTGTATCGCGGTATATTTAATAAATCGTTTTATTATCTCCGAGCGCTTGTTGTTGGAATACTTAAAGACAGCGGTGGTTTATGTTAATAATAAAAAAATATAGGTATACGCTCATTATAATCTTTTTTTTTTAAATTTATCCAATGCATATTGTGATTTTATAAACTCTTATTAAGTAATTGGATTAACACCTCTAAAAAACCAATACTAGTAAATTCAAATTTATAAAATACAGATTGCTTAATTTTTAAATTCCATGCTATATGCAGGCTACCTATATACAACATGTTAAGATATGTAAGTGCTTTTGTATTATTTTTACAGAGAGTACGTTAATTCAATACATGGCGATAATGGGTGTGTGTGTATATTATATATTATATAATTGTTTTTTAATTAAATACTGAAAAAAAAACATTGATGTTTTCTGTAAAATAAATCAATTTTACGGTTATCAATATCAGTGATTAATATATTTTCATATTTTTTATTATATCATAATAATTATGATTCGTAATTGTAGCTGTTGAAAAATTAAAAATTAAACTTTAAGGCATATCACCAGTTAGTAAGTAATAAGCGCATCAAGTAAAAGACATGTATTTATTATTTAATACGAATTTAATTTATTTAAATGAAATTTAAAATCTTCAATTTTTTATATTAATCCATGAAAAAGTAATAGTATTTTATATTTGCCTCCATGCAGTGACGAACCAAGTTTAAATAAAATATTTTTAGTGCATCTCTGATCCTATCTTAAAGAAAAATTATATTAAATTAATGTTTTGGGTTTTTCTTAGCCTGGAAAGAAATTTAGTTAATATATATTTTACGATCATATTTATTATTGACATAAATATATTGACAATTGGAAATTGTATATGATTATAGAGTATCTAGATGAAGAAAGATAAGAAAAGTAAAAGAAACATTTTAGATGGATATTTCAACGTATTTTGACAGTTAAAAAAAATTAATTTCATAAAAATAAATATTGACACGTACCTATGTATAAGTTAACTACATGTGTATATGGTATAGCCGTTATTACTGGTGTTCGATATTTTGATTATTTGGTAAAATATGATATATGCGCGTATTTATGTGCAAAATAAATTTAATAAGTTTACACATTTTTTCCACTAAAGTTTTGGGTGTAATAACTTTAATAATTACACGATGCGTTTAGATTTAGATCCATTACTATTTAAACTAGAATACAATTTTAACATACATATTTTTCAAATTAATTTACGACTCACGATGAATATAAAACCGTATGATTATAATACAAGTTGGTTATTTATCACATATGTAAATAATGGGCAAAGTATACAATTTGGGCATTTTTTACAACGTCCGGGCATCTTATACAATGTCTGGGCATTATATAAAATGGCCTTCTTATATTGGGCATTATAGATAATATAATATTTATTAGAAAATCATTGTCAAAATGTGATAAATAAAATATATTTATACTGTAATATTTATATTATTAGAAAATATTATATTTTTTTAAACTTATTTTTGCATGTACTGATGTACTGTTTCAGTGGAATTTTTTTACTTGGTAAAAAATGTATTATTTGAACTTTTTTTTTTTAACATATTATCATTTACATCAAACTTTTCCATATTTTAATTATAAGTTAGTACGTAATTGAACTACACTATACAAATGATTTGTGGTTACTAAAAAATTAATTATACGAGAATTAACCTCATAGGTGTAACTAGACCTCTAAAACGAAAAAAACATACTAGCTAATCCAAATCTACAAATTATAACCAGTACTTAATTTGGCTGTAATATTTTGACGATAATTTCTTATTAAATATTTTATTATCTTTATTGACCAATATAAGATAGCCATTTTATAAAATGCACAAATTGTATACTTTGCCCATAATACGTATATATGTACTAAAATAAACAATCAATAATCATTATAACGAATTTATGCAATATAAATAAAGTGAATATGGTATAAATGTGACCAAAAATTCGTCTTGCTACAACCGCGTAAGATATGAATATTTAATGTATATGTTATTAGTTAAATTTTGAATTATTTAGTTGAATCTCGTCGGTGTAATATAAGTGGCCTAGCTGTTGCTATAGTACCTGTGTTACCATAGAAATTTGAGCGGGATTAAAATTATATTCCGACAACTACGTACGACACTTAATTGGATACATTTCATTTCACTAACTCTTAAGTATCAACATAAACAAAGTTATAATTACGCTTTAAGAATAATTTCAACGATATTAATATTTTAATATTAAATATTGGATGCGTATATACATTATTCACTACACATTATGTATTATATTATTATTGTACATGGTTTATGAACAAAAATCTTGTTTGGAAAAACGTTCAAACTAATAATCGTATACATACTTTTAATAATTTTGACGTTAAAATATATGACACATTTGCAAGTTTTCACATACGTAACATAGCATAATAATAATAATAATATAACTATCGTGCTTGGAAAATATTCACTGCGAACATATTATGCTAAGAACTACGCATATAACTACAAAGTATTTAGCAAAATAATATTTTCATACGGAAATTTGCTCAAGCTTATTTTAAACGCGTCATCGGTTCATTGAATATACTAAATCTTATAATAGTAAAATTTTATAATAATAAGAGCGATTTTTAATATTTTTAAATTTGTGTTATTCACATAATATACTTCCGTAGTACATATAATTATTTGAACTTTATGAATTTAATAATATAAGTTAAATATTTAATACCCATATTGAATCATTGGAATAATCGCAATTTTATGTTATCTCATTGTTTCCATTGTAATCAGTCCTAATATTATTCTAATAATGTATTATAATCATCTTTCTATTAATTCATCTGGAGCAGAATAAAGTATTTTTACAAATTAATAAATACGAGTACATGACGTCATGGACATTGGCAATGATGTAAATGGGTGGGGTATTCAAATAATGTATTTAATATTCACAGCTTAACATTTTGTTTTTAAAAACTTTAATATTATATTTTTCTCTTTCAAATAAAATATAGGTAAGAACTATGTTGAAGTAAAACAGAGAAGATGTTTTATAGTTTTTATCTTACGCTTGATTCACAAAGTCACATAAAAATTCATCAAAAGCCATTGCTGCACTGCGTATTTATGTCAAATATATTTCTCGATGTTATTTTATAAATAATAAAAAATTACTTGCTCACATCTAAGTTTTTATGTAATTCAGATACAAAAAATATTTCTAAAACTAATTAACGTTCGAGTACATGAAATATTACGCCTTAACGATTTTCGATCTCATATTACGCTTTTTTTTTAAATTTGTATCATAATAATACAGTCATAATTGCAACATTAAAAGATGATAATGCAGAGATGAATAAGGTATTATAAGTTTAATAAACGCCGCACATTCGCATACGTTTAAAATTGTCTTTAAACGTATTGTGAAAGTATAATTTAATAGTTTTCGGTTTTTATCTCATAAAGTCTCATTTAGTCTTAGAACATCTAAACATTAATGCAATTTTTAGAAGTAAGGTACACCATTAGACGAATAAATAACTCAAAAATAGTTGTATAAAATCAATAGATAAAATTTGTTATCTTTTTTATTTGTTTATTGAATCACGATCGTAAACAATTAATTTTTCGAGAAACCAGTATATAAATAATCTTTATTAACGCTAGGAAAATTATTTTTTGACGTTGCATTCATTTATAATTATTATCGTCGACGGGGAGAGTTGTTATTCGTGAAAAATTAGGGAAAATGTTTGAATAATATGTAATAATTATGGATCATGTGCAATGTTGTGTTTTAAAAATAATGCGTTCGTTTTCTACCAATACACTGGCAATGTGAGTCGAAACAAATTTTTACAATTGCCATTGACGGTTTAAAATTTTTCTCGGAGAGAAGACTTTTATTTATCCTACACAAATATAATATAATATTATTAATATTATACCAAGTAATTTTTAACTTTGTATAAAGCTTATTGTTCTCGTACTTTTTACGTGTTTTCAATTCCTGCTTTCTAAACACTGTTGTTTAATTTATAATATAATATATTTCATCGTGATTATTCTTGTGCATATCTGTCTTGTGTAAACTTTAAACTCATACAAAATATTTAAATTATTAATGGACATGAATAATTCAACTATTTAAAATATTTACTTAACATAATATTACATCTGTTGTTTAAATCAAGTATTAGTTTAACAGAGAATTATCATGATGTTTCTCACATATAAAAATAAAATAATATATGGTTATGTTTAAAGTTTTACTTGAATTTAAAATATAATTTTACGTGTTTTAATTATTTGGTAATCTGTTATGTATATATTTTTTTTATATCCGTTTAATATTACTGTACATTAACGTTTTCTATAATCATATTTCACAAAATACTACAATCAGAAATTATTTCTGTTAACAAAAGTAATTCATGTGTATATAATATATAAAAAAAAATTATGATCTACTAAGTCTGTGTCTACCAGAAGTTCTTAAAAAATTAAATGTATTGAAAACAATTATTATAGATTTATTCATTTTCAAAGACAAAGTCAACTTTTGTCACAACTATTGAATTTGACGTCTTATAATTATGGTCGGCATTAGTTATGCGTGTTTATTCACATTATTTTCACTATAATATTATATAAAATAAGTAAATTTAATTTAAATTTAAATTTAATTATTGGTCATGTATGACATTAAAAATAAAAAATGCTTTGACGTTTGTATTATACCTTTTTGCTTTTTGTCTTTTGAGTTAAACCCAAAAATAAAAAAGGGCACTTTACTGTACAAATAATATGTATATGCATGCATCGATGTTTTACTCAGAATCTTAAATGTATAAATATACTAGGTGATCTTGCACAGCATTGATCACAACATATTAAATAAGATTAGTTGATTTTTTTTTTTTTTTTTTTAATTCTGTTAAAAGTAAACTAATTACATTTTCAATATATATTAACTAATATGGTTTTTACCATTTATAAAGTACAATTCTAAATTTTTATTTAATTATAATAACTATTTTATTTTATGTAACTAATGATTCAAATGCAAAATTTAAAAAAAACTTACTTTAAGGTGTATATCCTTTGATACATGAATACCTTTGTACCAAATTTTAGAACCAAGAGTGTAATATACTTTGCTGTTAATCACTTTCATATATACACGCGCGTTTACAAACACTGTCTTATTAATATAGATATATATATTATACAATACTATATAATATTGTTGTACCTTAATCATAGTTATAATATATTATATTAAACTTTGAACTGAACGAGTTTTCAGTTACGTCCATTTAAACGTATATTGCGTTGTATTATTAAACAGCCTAACATTAACAATAGACTTTGCATTTTTAAACCATAAATAGACGATTTTCAAAAAATAAATCTTCAGCAAATGTTATTATTCATACTATATTAAAATGTGCAAATGAAAATAAACTATAATGTCCGACTAAAAAAAATATGACGATTATTGTAATGTAACAAATTAAATCTGATTTTATTTCATTGAAAATCGAACAAACTATAAATTAAATTAAAACGTGTTGAACTTATATTTTTGTTTCATCGTTAATTCAATATTTTTTTTGTTTATTTTCAAAAAGAAAACATGTCTGAAAAAAGTTTTTATTTAATTGAAGACAAATTATACGTATAAAAAGAGAAAAAAAAACTACAGTGCAAAGCTTTAGTACTAAGTTGTGTTGTTTGAAAAACTGTCAACTGCAAAACTCATCATATTTTAAATTAAAATATACTTTTCTATTAACATCATTATTTTTATACGTAAGAATATTATCACTTCACCGAACTACCAACGAGGTGTTAAAAATTAACGTTGACACATACATTATAATATTATATATTAGTACGTCCTTATACTGCACTTATTTTGTACTTGTACATCATTATTTTTTAGCTTAGCTATAAGCATTATTATTTAAATATCAAATAGTGTGCTTAACAAATTAAACTATACTGAAATTATAAAAAAAATGTACTCAGTTAATAGAAGAACTTAACACAATTTATTTTTATAGACTTTTTTTTTGTCAAAATAATTAAAATGAATTAGTTTTTTTATTGATGTAACATATTCTAAAACTTTTTAAAATTTCGATTTACGAGTATTTTAAGCCAAAGTTTAATCATAAAAATTCGTCAAAATCTCAATAGTTACAAATTATTTTGTAGTTAGAAATGTGTACAAAATATTCTGTTTATACTTAAGATTTAAAAGTTATTTAAAAGATTCATCAATCAACTTTTATTAAAAAAAAATCTACAGGAAACTCAATTTATATTTTTTTTTACCGCTAAGTTCAAAATATGTTTACATAACTTGATACTCATCTATATAATAACTATTTCTCATTAAACTATTTTTGTTTTTTTTATAATTTGAAAACTAATAAATCATATCCACAGAAGCTTGGAATTTTAATCAAACGTTTATATTATTTTATATATCTACACACGGTACAATTTTTGAAGTACTCTAACTATTTTCTTAGATATTTATACGAATTAAAAACCAAAGATTTTTTTTTTCTATTAATTACAATAAAAAAATTGTCACTTAGAAAATTTTTTTTTAAAGTGTATTATTTAAAATTTTTTTATTATATTATTTTAAAGCTATTTAATCAATGGTCAGATACATTAATATTTATAAGTTATAATAGTATAGTAGCATCATAATTAACATTCTTCTTAGTATAACCTTTGACTTTTTGTAAAATCTTGATTATTAGATACAACTATTGTTAAGCTGTAATGTTGTGTATCAAAGCTAAAACAAATCTCTAGAGTGTAGGTAAATGATTCATTATTAATTTAATATTTATATTCAAATTTTTGAATTTTAAAATATCCATAATGGTTATTAAAGTTTCAAGAATAAATATATATGTTATACCTAATACTGTTTTTTAAAACATCAAATAAATTGTATACCTATTTTTTAAACTAAAGATAGCATGTAGATACTATACTAAATATATAATATGTGTTTTATGTTTTGAAAATTTTTCTATTTCATAGTTATTTTTTATTTGATGTAGTATATTTTATTTACTCATACGAATATTCTGTAAAACGATTGTGTATTTCATGTTATTTTATTACGATATGAAAATATAATTTCTTGAGTCATTAATAAATATTTATATTAATTGTATATAAGTAATTAATACTTAAATAGTAGATAAACGTACACTTTAGTACTATAAAGCACTTTGAACAGAAACAAATACCCATAAAACATTTATATTGATGATTTTAATGTGTACTGTAAAAAAAATCATTATTAGATATTGCATTTGACCATATATTTTGCTTTACATGTTAATAATATAATATAAAATAAACATTAAATGTACCTTCACAATGTTATTAAATGTTAACATTATTTATTTTGGAACTTTTAGAAATTAAAACCAAAGTATTATATTTATATAAAATATTTTCAATATAAAAATTAAATACCTAACTTACACTTATATAAAAAATAATACTCTTTGTTCATTACTGTTGGGTTATGAAGGGATGGTTAAAAATATTGGAAGACATTGAAAACTATAGTCCTAGTACCCGGATAGACTCTCAAGGGACTAGATAATTAATATTTTATAGCATAATGATATAGTAAATATACTTTTTTCGGGGCTTAATATAACTTGATACAAATTGGTTTCAAAGTGCACATATTCGGTTAATCCATGTTCACAATTTCAAAACCACGAGTACGATAAACTCGACCGTGGATCATTTAAACACAAAGACATTACCTTTATTTTAATACATTAAATATGCATGATATTATAATACAATACCGTGTTACTTTTTAGTAGACTAAACGAAGAACATCCACATACAAGTGTACGCACAACGGTCGTATCCGATGCGATACAAATGCACAATATACACCAATCGAAGTTACTGATAACAACACGTGGTAACGGAGAGGCACGCATAGACTTTGTGCTTGCAATGGCAATGGATTTACCGTTTTACTGGTGTCACGACAACACACACAATACTTGGCGAGAATCGCATAAAATAATATGTAAAATAACGGACAGCTACAAGCGCGATACTCTCTACAATGCAAAAGCCTCGAAACTGTTATCAATTACGATTAAGAAAAAAAAGCCGGTGCGGGTGCTAGTCAAAACAAATAGCATAACGAAATAACTTGACGATTGAACTGCGGCTGACGAATATTGCAAACGGCACGCACCGTTTTTCAAAGAAATGTTGAACAGATTGTCGCAAAATCGATTAAAAATAACTGCTCATAGGGAATAATATGTGGCATAAAAGTTCGTATTATTGTATGCTCTATTGCGAGGACCGGTTCGTTGAAAGTATATTAAAAGAAAGTCAGTAGTTTAAACACAAAGATTTTGCATAAATACGGAAACGAGGGTCTTACGCATAGCTAATGCACTACCTCTTCAAATATACGCCAGTGCATACATTTTATAAGTATAATAATCAATAAAATAGTATAAAATATAAATAACATAAAATAATAGTAAGTATACCTATACCTATATAAATAATTCAGAAAAATTTACTGCGAACAAAGGTAATAAAATGAGAGGTTGAAAAAATCGATTTTTTATAGAATTTCCTTTGTATAATTTGACATTCGATTTGAATTTCAATGGAAATATATTATATATTTTATGTGTATACCTAATACTAAATATTCAATTTTTTTTTTCGAAACCTTAAATATTGAAAACTAATATAGGTATAAAAAAACATTTTTTACTTATACAATAATCATTTTATAAATAGCCATATTTTTTTAATGTTAAACGGAAGGTAAAGAATATTAGTATTCAAAGATTAGAATTGTATAAGTTAAATGTTTTTTAAGTTGAATATAATAAACAAAGTCGATACGTTTAAAACATGCGTTGAAACGTATTAAAAATAAATATAGTTTGCATAATATTTATTATATTGAAATCATCTATTTATTTCCATTTAACTCAATTTACAAATATAGTAAAATTTCATTTCTCTATATTATTTTCATCGAAAAGCTTTTATTTATACAAAATTATGCTGTTGCTTTTAAACAGTTTACACCTGGGTTATATTTAAAGGTATTTTTGTTTTTAATGATAAGTTTTCTCCACTAAATTATTCGTTTAAATGAGTATAATATAGAAATGTACATTTCTTAAAAATAAACAAGAAACGCGATAGAAAATGTAATAAAGAAAAATAGTTGTGAAACTGAATAAATGGCAAAATATTTGTTTTTATTTTTGTTTAAAACCATCAGAGCAAATACCCGCTGAAACAGTATAACAAATTACGTATATAATAATACATTTTACGCAATCCAAAGTTGAAGAACAAGAAAATATAAACCACCGCTGTTTGAATTCCCGTCAAAACAAATTTTAAACAGGTGTTTTTCATTAACGTACAGTGATCTGCTGTGATTTAATTTTCAACAGTAATTAGTAATTCAAAATATTTTATTTATAATTTGCTCGCATTTCTCTGTCCCATTTATGACGAAAAAAACAATGATGATGGTACAGATAAAATAGTTACATCAAATATATTTTTTATGTGTTTAATGCAGTCGTAATAATAATAACCATCTGTTCTCCGTTATCCACACACAACCAATGTAAAACACATTACACAAACAAGTTTAATACTATTGTAGTAATTACTACAATTACTCAATATAAATTTACTCGTATTTCAGGGATAATAGTTGTTTTTGTATTTTTATCTTAAATTAAAAATTAACAAAAAAAAAAAGGCAAAACATATTTTACAAAAAAATACAATATAAGCATAATTATGATACAATATGTTTGTACTCGTAATATTAAGCTTAATAATGTATCAAACAAAATATTTAATAAAATAAAGAATATCTATAATAAAAAAAATGTATATGTAATATAGGCATACAAAACGATTCAGTTTGAAAACAATCTATCAGACAAAAAAACTAAATATAGTTTGTTAAATTTGTATTATTCGTATAATTGTAATTTATTTTGCTATTAATGTAGGAGACAAAATCATTTTTAATTGACAAATGCTTTAATTAAAACGAAATAACAATTGTTTATTGTAATTTTTAGTTTAAATATCTAATTACATCTAAATATTAACTTCAAAAGTCTATAAAAAAAAATCTTCCTTCATATTTTTTAAATTATTTAGTTTTTTATGAACTACTTAATACCATAAATAATTTGTTAAAATGTTAAGCCATATGCTATACAATTTAAACTTGGATAATAAGAATTATTCTTTTGTTCTAACCTGGACATTTCAAAAAATTTTTACTATAAAATATTTTTCAATTTTTGTGGTTTTTACAAATTGAAATGCCAAATAATATTTATGTATTTTTAATATTTTTTAAACAGCAGGCATGTAAGAAAAACATTTGTGAATTTTTTTTTTAAAGTTTTTTGACCGAGCCTAAAATATTTATTAACATGTTAAAAAATAGAACTATAAACATTCTAAAATCTTAAACTCCAATAAATAGCTATATATTTGTTAAAATATTTTTAAAATTACATTGAGTACAAAAAATGAATATAATCGTTTGACGAAAACTCATTAGGTAATTTACGCGTAGATATAAAATTTTATTAAAAGTTAAACTAACAAATAAGATGAAAGAGTTTACATTGGCTCGATTTATTCACATCCGAATGTTTCCTGTTCTTAGACCAAATTTTTGTAGTCTAATCATAGAGATAATTATTGACATACATTTTTCTCTAATTTTGTAAACCTTGATACAATTTACATTTTTCAAAATCAGTTTATCTCTAACACGCCAGTATCTTTAAAATTTACATTGTATTTCGTATTATCGAGTTATAATTTATTTCGAATTAAGTTTTAATATAATTACATAATTTTGTAATGTATAAAACGTATTTTAATTTTATTGATGATATTTTATATGGAGTATATAAACATAAAACACACAATTTCGTGTGACTTACCAATAAATTATATTATATCGAGTTACATCTATATGTAAAGTAATATGATATATTATAGAGCATATTTTGCATATTAATAATATGAATATAGTATTAAGGTACATTGTATATTGTGATTGATAGTATGTGTATAAACAAAATATTATATCAAAACATAATATATCAAAAATGAATAAGAAGATTTTTTTAAGTTATTTTGAACATAACAACAACTGGAAAACAAGACAAAAAAAAAAAATTAAAATTAAAATATTTAAAAAAAAAAAACACTTTTGTAAGATTTGACGTTTATGACTTATAAATAAATTTTTCGTAGTAGTCATAAAATTATAGTGTTTTTGTACGCACGATATTATATTATAAGCACAAAAACATCAACGCATGGAAACCAATTACCTTTGATGATCATATCTTGTAGAATTCCTAAACGAAATTTGTGAAAACGTTGTTTTTATTTTTAATCATCGAAATTGCAGCGATAAAAGAAATAATAATAACAATAAAAAAAAAAAAAAACAAGTTACAAGACCGCAAAGTATGCTGATGTGAACACGTACCATTAGTCGTATGACGCCACCCACAAATTGGGCGGTAGGACAATATGGAGTCGGAGTGATAGATTTCAGTTGAATGATATTTTTTATATTTTTTATGTCAAATTCCGTTCTATTTTTTTTCGAGGGGTTCCTAGTAATTTATTGCCGATAAGGTAGTATTTTCATCCGGCACAGTGCATTTGATGTGTACGTTAGTTGTTTAAACGACACACACAATATATTATTATGTCCTGCTGCAGGTTAGATAGGTGTACACATGCAGACCGAATAACAATGATGACCATTAGTTTCGTTTCGTTCCACTTCAACGTATACAGCATAGGCCCCAGCACTACAGCTGCTTCCACTGCCACTTCAGAGACGCCTTTTATCGTCCCTTTCCTCTCCGCGTTAATGCACGATATCGGTTTTCCGTTCGACGGAATTTTACACTCGCCCGCCTTTTTTTGATTGTCCAGTATCTGACGTGCTCTAAACGCATTCCCGTGCCAAAACACGAAATCTGTCCATTATTAAATTGTCGCCACCTGTGTCTGAACGTACCCGTCACAGTGATGACGATCAAACGAAAACGGAAGCATGACGTATGTACCATGTATTATTTAGAGTATCATTCGGACACGAACGCGCACACACACGCATCAGTGACTATATGAACGAAACACACGATTTTCGAAAATAAGTCTCTATCACTACTATTCCGAAGTTTTTGGGAATTCAAACTAAATCGTTTGACGTTGAATTGTCACGATGAATATTTTATTCTACTTAATATAGTGCATTCGTTTCTGTGCTTCTGTTAAATTGCATACCAATCCGTTTTCATATTATTGATTTACAATTAATATTACCTTAACGTGTACACCACGAAAATAAATGCTAGAAATAAAATTTGACCGTTTGTACAAATTATCGTAAAATAATAATTATATTACTATTGGCTCTAATATTTTGTTTTATGTGATGGGCTTAAATCACACAGTCGTTTTTAATTGTTAGATACAAATTAAGGTAGGTAATATTAAGAGCAAATTGATCGTGATGATTATAATAAATACTGTCTATAAATAGAAGCAACTACGCAGTATAAGTTCTTTTTTACTGCTTTATACATTGTTTACTATTTGAGCTCATAGTATCGTTGTCGTCACACACACAATAATTAAATATAATATTATTGACCAATAACGAGTTGGTATAACATAGTGATCGTATTTATAATACGACACTCTTTTCTGCTTAAAAATTCTGAGTCACTTCAGTCTAAGACTAATCGTATTTTATATTTAATCAAAATATTTTGTAAAGTGATCATAATGAACTAATTTTATTATAATAATGTTATACTTTACTTAAAAAAAGATACACTATACCTATTTGTTTGTATTTTAAGCAAATTGATTATTGGTTTTACTATAATATAATATGTGTTTTTTTATTTTTATTTTTTCTATCTAATTACCTTTTAGGACAGTAAAAATATTTTGGTTTTTAAAAACAAATGAGCTTAATGTTAAAACAATTAGATATAATTGGTACTCTGAAGGGGAGGATGACAAAGGTAAAACTTTTTAAGTATTTTTTTTATAATCGGGGAAAAAAAATGGAAATATTTAACGCTAATGGATAAATAAATAAATGTTGATTAAAAATTATTCCCTAGACAGAAATGCTTGAAAGTTTTCTACAAAGCTTCTCATAAATTGTTAATTTTTCAAATAAAAAAATATCAAAAATCTATGGTTATATTATTTTTTTTATAAGCGTATAGAGTCAAAAGTTTGATCAAAGTCATAAAAGCGATGAAATTAACTATTTTGTAGTTAGAAAATCATATTTTTTTTTTTTTTTTTTTTTTTACCAAGATTTTAAAATGTAATATAAAGTCTTTTTAAGTTTTTTTTAACCTTTATATATATAAAAAAAAAAATATTCTACCAGAAAGCCAATTTTATGAGTAATTTAAATTCAAATTTTTACCGCATTGGATATTGTCCTCAAAAAATGTTTGATATTTTTTTAATGTTATTTAAAAATAAAGTGACAATAGATACTTGAAATTTTCATTAAATATTTACATAATAATTTTTATTATGCGGTAAAATTAGCATCATTTTATAACTATTTTTATGTTATTTATAATTATGCCAAATTTTCATTTTGTTTTTAAAAAATATTATTTTTATTATTGTTGATAAAAAATTAATTACTGGGTCGAAATTCTTGAAAGTTTAATGCAAAATCTCATATCAGTTGTTCTTATATCTGTATATATGTTTTAAAATATTAAAAGTACATAGGCACAATTTATTTTATATACATCAGAAGTTAAAATGTTGACAAAATGATTTGTTTAAAAAATTTATCATGTTGATAATTATTTAGTTTTAATTTAAAAACATTATTCGTGAAAACTTAAAACTTTTATGTATATTATGAATTTTATAAAATTAAATGATATTTTTGATTTATATATTATAAATTATTTATTTATAATATGATATAAATTATGATTATTATAATAATAAAATACTTATAGTAACTCTACTTAAGTATAGTACTAGTTACTATACTAAATTAAATATTTTTAGAAAAAATTATACCAATCTATCGCGATACTACTAAAAGTAAAAAAAAAAATACTTTCATAGTTATAGATAATAAAAAAAAAAAAAAAAAAAAAAACATATCACTAGATATACTTACCTAATGTTATATGCTGACAGATTGTCTCCATTCAGAATTGTTTTTCGTACATAACGATATATCATTTAATTCAAATGTAATACACCCATAATGGTTACCCGCACTTGACACTTAAATGTACAGCACAGCGGTTCACACTTTTATACCTTTTTATTTTGAACTATGCACAATATATTTTGAAAAACTATGATGAGATTGAACGCCAAATGAGCTCTTATTAGATAGTTAGCCCCAATGACTCGCACACGTAGGTTGATTAATAATAAATATAAAATAATAAAATGAAAGAAAAACATGCAAACTTGTAAGCTGTATATAAATAAAATAATAAATAATAATAATAATAACATTAATAATAGTAAACATTGATACGACCGTGATAGCACCGTTATCATGGAGATGCCTCGTGACTAGATATCTCGCCAAAACGACGTCAAAGGTACCATCACAGATTATCGTCGATGAATGCGACACGGTAATAGACCGAAATGGACGGATGGCGATACGCACCGGTCCACCATCAATCACGTGGTTATAACCTATCACGTGGTTATATATAATATATAAAGCTTCGTGAATGCCAAATCCACAAAAAATAACGGCAACACAAACGAAATATAACAACACGCGGAACTCTCCCGTGCACCAATCCGGGTGCAAAATTTCGTGACGTGACACAAACACGACGTGAACGGAGAATCGATCGCACGCAATGAGATGGGCCGCAAATTTTCCGGAAAATCGGCGGAGAAACGGCTCGACGCCAAAACCTACCTGCCGGACGGAACACTGAGCACAAATCCAACCTGTCGCACACGAAAAATTCACAGCGACGATCGCGCACGGGTCGTGTGGATCCGGTAAAAAAAGATGGCCGTTAGCAGCACCAAAGGCTACGACCTCGACGCTCACACGCTGACTGAAACGATCGAACTAAAAAAGTCTATAATTATTATATGACGGGTGAGCGCGGTGTCGATAAGACCGTAGTCACAGATAAGGGGGGTGCCGAAAAGTTCATCGTACTACCGATTACGCGGACCGGTTAGGGACAGTGGGAGGCGGCAGCGTGAACAAAGATGGTATCAAAATATTGTTTATAATTGTTTATGTCCTTGAATAACAGCAGCATATCCCAAAAATTTTTGCAATGAAAATATTAATAGATGAGCGCGCATACCCGCACTTACCGGAAACTACACTGTTAAATTAACTAGAAAATATAATCCGGCCAGGTTGTTTGTAGATGATAATAATTGAAAGTTGGTAATTTGTGTAAAAGCCTAAGAGACTAAGCATATTTCAGCATTCAACGATGTTTGGTTTAAAGCCCAAGAATTAATAGAGGCGCCGGTCGTACAAGTTTAATATAATACAGTCCATGGAAATAATTATGAAAATGTATTATACTGTGAAGTATATACACATAAACTGTACTCTAACACCATGTTTTTGATGTATTATGTTATATTATATACTTCGATTGAAATTAATATGATACTATTACAATTATTCCTGTATCAAATATAGAGAATTTATTTAAAATATTTAATAAATAATCGATCCTAAATAGTTGATACTAATCAAAATATTCAAATTTTTACACAATTTACCACTTTGTAGTTTGTACTACCAAAACCTATTTAAGTCCACCTCGTTGACTTTTTAGTCATTCCCAACATTTTAACGACCTCTCGTCATAAATATCGCATATTTAATTTGTTAACTTTCTCTGAAATGTATATTTCAAAAATTTTCTATCTCCAATCAATTCTTTAAGTATCTAAATAATCCTCAGTTAATTTTATTCACACTCAATCTATATTATTAAACTGTTTTAAAAATTTTAAATTTTACTGTTTTTCGTTTAATAAGTTTATTATTATTAATTTTTAATTCTCGAAATTATAACAGTTTTATACTATTATAAAATTTATATTCGTAAACACTTTTCGACGGTATTGCGCAATTGTATATGGTGTAATATTATTAAAATAAATGTCACAACAACCGACTACGCTACACTGATTTGAATATTAAAGAGAGAAAAAATGTTTAAAGTTAAACCATGATACTACCAAATGTTCAAATGCGACCAGTCGTATGTAATATATAATCTTTAAAATATATACAATTTTATTCGACACGCGCTTGTCGTACGCGTGGATATGAACATTCCGCTCCGTAATACTAACGATTAAATTGAATAATATTTTGTAATATTATTGGAAGAATATTAAACACTGAGTAACGCGTTTTTATATTATAATATACATAATTTAAAAAAAAAAAATAACTCAGAGTGCAAATGGATTAAGACTTTTGAATAATAGTAATATAATATTACGATTTACGTATTACGTTTTACTCACACGCCATAAAATATTCGTGTATGTACTGTTGACACGCATGATGAACATTATTAAATCACCGATTAGCGATATTATTGGGATAATATAACTTATATTTTTTACTTTATATTTATAGTACGTATATATGAATATAATATATATATTGAAATTTTCATTTAATTTAATTGGAATATTATTCATTTATACATTTGGTTGAGTGTTTAATTTTTAAAATTATTCAATAGCTTATAAATTAAATTCATCACGAAAAAAAATTATTATAATATTAAATTTGGCGTCATTAATAACACATTTGAAATATGTGCTTGCTGAAAATTGAATCTTAACATTAAAATACTAAAAAATTATTAATATTAACCAAATAAACCAGCTTATGATTTAATTTCTTTGGTAAAATTATATATATATTAGGTAAATATATTTAAAAACATACGATAAAAAGGTATTGTATAAATTAAAGTAATTTATTTCTAACTAATACTTTTTTTTATTGTATTGATTTTCTTTAATCAATTTTAATCTTCATAATATTCATAGTAATCTTATTTTATAAATATCAATAAAACATTTGTTAATAATATTATTTAATAAATCATAATAATAATACTTTATTGATTTTTTTATTTTTTTTTTAGACATACTGAATGGGGTGTGACTAAAAAGTCAACGATAAATAAAATTCAAACCTTTCACTCTATAAATCACCGTTTGATCACAATTAATCACATCCTTTATGTATATCTAAAAATAAATATAATAAGAGATACTCCAAAATGCTTTATAAACTATTCCGTTCTCGATTTACAAATCACTCAAATTTACTAATATCTGCTCTTAATTCCGTCATTATTCCTGATAATCCTCTACGCAATCTGAGAAAAAAATAAATAGTGTAAAGGCCTACATTTTTCTTGGAACCCAATTATCCTATATTATAATCAATCATATTCAAATATTCTTATAAACAAATGTAATCTTTGGATAGTTATATTTTTCGTGGGTTTAAGTAATAATATTTACTTACACACATACTTATAGTAATAATACATCTTAAGATTATTTGTTTCAAAAAAAAAAAGAATTTAAAAATAAAATTAATAGTACATAATAAGTTAATGTAAAAGCAATTTGCAATATTAATAATGATTTTTTTAAGTTATATTAAAAATATAAATATTTTCTGTGTTATAAATATGTATGTTAGTCAAACATATTTTATAATTTACTAAATGTTTTATTTTATTTTATATCTATGAACATTAATATTTTCATACAATCTTCTTATTTTATATTGTATTGAATTCTGAAAGAAATATTGTGTTGTGCAACTACATTTACAACACATCATCTAGATGAATTGAAAAAAAATATGTGGATAAAAAGGTTTAGTATTCAATTTTGGTGTGAGCATTTTGCTAAATAGTAGAAATATTTATAAAAAAAACCATCAAAATATTTGTATATAACATGTACTGACTAAATGGAAATAAAATAAATATTAATTTACAATCTTAAGCATAATATTGAAATATTGTTTGGATTTCGCGGCGATATAGATAGGCAAAACAGGTACATCGTCGTAGTGAATTTAGTTAATATGCAACACAAAATATTACGTAGTTTGAAATAAAAAAATATAACCAAAAATCAAGTATCTAACAAAATAAGTTAACTTATATTATAATAAATTAATTCAATTTTCATTTTTTATACAATAATGATAATATAATTCACATGAATTTACACGTTTGATGGCAGTTTAAATTTTATTAAAACATTTATTTTCATATTTTACCCGATAAGTATATTAATTTAATATTAATCATGTTTCAATGGAAATCATTATTTTTTTTTTAGCTGTTAAGAACATAAAAATACGGAATTATTGAAATTTAATATTTAAGAATATAATATTTCAGTAAAATTAATATTAAGATTACATAAATCAATGATAATTAGTATCAACATAAAAAATAAATTTAAATTAATGTTTCATTTTTTTCATAGATTTAACTAAGTAAAAAATATAAAACTACGCAGTAATCAACATGTTATTTATAAGGGGATTTATTTTCATAATAATTATGGTAGACAATGAAAATGGAGTGTACTAATTTATCTCACGAATGTAAATCCTATTGTAAATAATGAAATATCACAATAACTTGTTCGTATACGTGTTAACTGTGGTTTGTATAACTATTCCTAAAGATCAGTCTCTTACATCACAGTCACAGAAAACGAAATTAAAAAATAAAATATGTCCTACTCAGTGTTTTCAATTCTTTTCCATTTCTGTAGTAGTTATTCTTCATAATTTTAATATATCAAGTAAGCGAGTATTATTATTATTTTTAATTATTTTGTGTGTGTTTTTTTTTAAACCCAATTTTTTCCATTTAAATATTTTATTATTTTATTCGCATAAAATATTGTTTTGATTAAATTATTGTAGGTTAGATTTTGCTATAATTTTTACAACAATTTATACCCTCACCACAAAAATAAAAAAACATTCAAATTGTTTATAACTAATGCAGTTCTATATACATATTTTATTCATTCAAATACAATGTAAATTTAATATTGTTATATTTAGTTTAGATAATACTTTGACTTATTATTTCATATAGTTCACAACATTAAGTATTCACAAAGCTTATAAGTTTTATTTTTTCGAAAAAAAGTATGATCGTTATATTGAAAGTAGAGTTATTTTATTTTTTAGAAATGGTGATATTATTATTAAGCATCTCTCAAGTATTTGCATTTAAGATAAAACTTATACCTTGCTAAAAAGTTTTTATTTTTTATTGTATATAAATACTTAACGTCAATATGTTATTTTAGAATCTGACGGCTAGTGAAAAAGTTATGGTTTGGTGGTGTTATATAGTAATATACGTTCTATTTTCAGAAAAAAACTTTTTTAGTCATATAAAAGCCACTTATAAAGTTCTATAACATTATAGCCTCAGTATTGATTACAAATTATGCTCACTGCAGGTTGAACCGGTAGTTTGTGGAATTTCCAAATAGTTTTCTAAATAATATTCATAAGAAAACAAAAACAAAAACTGTAGTTGCACTTTAATTAAGTATTCACGATCAACACTAAGAACAAATTTGTATGTATTTAATTTAAATTTAATAAATTATTAATTTAGTTAAAAATAAAACAAATTGGTAATTTTAAAACTAAATTTGTATTTATTATTACAATATTACGCAACGAAGATAGTAATCAGTCTTTTATTTTTGTTTTAGTATAAAAATAATTTGTTTTAGCTGCAACATTAAACTTCTTAAATTAGATTGTACAGTTTTCGTTCAGAATCGAGATTATTACTCGCCGCTTATGTTATTATTTTGACGTTGCCTCCCAAAGCTAAAAGTCGAATAGTTAGGGCACTACCGCACAGTGAATTCCTACTGTGGCCGTATCCGCCTCGTGTTATACATTGTCATGGCATTCCACGGGGGCATAATGTTTGATTGAAATTTGTAATCCTCACATTTCTCACTCGACTATAAGGTCGGTCACCGTATTGTGTGTGCGTGGCCAGAAACGCGTCGAGCTGATGGTTTATTGCGGATTCTTCCTTTCCATTTAATTTAAGGATAAATCACTTTTCAATAAATTCTATTCTCTGTTTCACAGAGTTTAAACATTGTACTATTATTTACTAATGAAAAGTAGGCTTGTAATTTTCATATTATAATACAATGAACGAAGTTTTTTTTAGCAATCTTGTTTTATATTCACGAACTTACTAGAAATTGTATTGTCTTTACAAAAAAGACGCCATATTTACCATGTTTAGTTGGAATTTGGTTTGAGTGTTCACTATTTGACGAATATTACATTCACACAGTCAATCAGATAATATATTGTTATATTGACTTCATTCCAGTGATTCAATTATGTAGCTCGCCGAAATATTTTATTTTGTTTTTATTTTTATTCTTTTTAGTATATCCGAAAAACTTTTAAATTTAAAAAATGATATTAACTTGTATTAAATTTTAGTATTTATAAGTATTTCTATTTTCTAGAAAATATCTCACATTATGTTATTGTTGCATTATTAATATTATTATTTTTGCAATAGCCGTTGTTGAAATTTTGGCAGTTTCGATGTTTTTGGAACATTATAGAAAATAACCACCATTATAGTGTTATTACTTATTACCGATTATCTGTCATGTATAAAAGTGACTGCATCCAAATTTTATATATAAAAAAAAAAACGAGCGATGATTGTCAACAATGGTTACGTGCATGTTTTTTTTTTTAGTTTTTGTGACAAAGCCCATTTGCATGAGAATATTTTTTATGACATTTTTAAATAAAATTTATAAACATTTAAACGATTGGTTCTGGCCAACCTGCATATATTATGTCGTATTATAAATTTAATATACTATTTTAATATGAGTTAGGAAATAAGAAATTATTTTAATTTGATAAATAGGTATAGGTACATATCTATATACACCAATGTAAAATATTTAGAGGCTATTATATTAATTAAACAATTTTAAGACAAACAAAAGATGAATACTAAATCATTTGTAACTCTACCTGTATTTTATATTTCAGCTTACAATATTTTGTCTTTAAAAATTTGATCATTTTTACTGAATATTAAATATTATTTCGTTCATATTTTGTGAAAATCAGTATTGTCACAAAAATAAAACCAAGAATTTAACTTTGATCTGTTATGAGAAAACCATGCACGTGATTCGACCTAGAATCCTAGTTAATAATTTTCGCATGCAATTAAGAAATTTCATGTATGCGGCCGACTATCAAGTAACTACGTATATAGTCTTTTATGTGAATCTTAATAAGTACTAGGTGGGCAAGCTTACGCATTTTAAGTGAAATATTTTAAGCATTTGTGCCATAAGTGCTCAAATGATATAATAAGACACACTACGAAATACTTGCGCTAGTATTCGTGTCATGGACTGATAATAAATTGTGATTTCAATGGCCGATTTTACGTTTTACTTTCTACATTGGTGTTAATTTAATGAACACTTGAAACTTTCAATTTCTTTTAGTAGTTTTTTTATATTAATTGTATGTGATCAAATAATCATTTTCTTTTTAACAAATTATTATATTGTTTAGAATTAAAACGTTTGTATTTAGTTTAAGTTATATTATTTTAATTTAAAACCATCGTAAGACCGTGAATATTTCTCTTTAAATTTGAATTTTTTTTTTTTTTTTTTTACCATCATTCCTAGTAAAATTTACAAAATATGGTGTAATAGGTAATGCCTAAGAAGAATTTCACCGCAATCGACTGCACAGCTCGAATTTAATTTTTGAGATAACAAAAAACAGTTTTGAGTCCGTTACATAACATACAGCTATATAGATAACAATTATTCGTAATTCGGATTGATCAATTGAATTTGTAGTAGTATGTTTTCTTTAACCACGCATCACTATAATAACTATTATATTATAAATTCCGGTTGAGCGATAATGATTCTCGGACCTGGCTGCTGACAAGTTACACACCTTGTCGTTATTTATTGTTGAACCAATTATACGCAAGGGTCCGTAAGTGTTTTTACTTGTACACCTCGTACGGTACAGTGCAACTGCCACAGAACCGTATAATATAATAATAATAATGTATATCACAGTGAATGCCGCAGACTTGAGCGTGTTATGTACATTATGATTATATATTATAATAAAGTGTTGGTGCTAATTTTTTGTTTGTTTTTTATTTTTTTATTTTTTTGTTTTGTAATAATATGTCGAAAACGTCAGAATTAATACTTTCCGTTTGATCGATTCAAATTTGATATAACACGCACGTCACAGAGATATTATTTAGATATTATTATCCATCATTTGAATTATGTTTGTTTGGTTTAATACTTGCTGTAGCACTATAATTTATTTTAAATTAATAATTTTGAAAACTGTTACGAATTTTCTAGATACGAATTAGAATTATTAATTGATTTTATCACGACAGTACACGATACATTAAAAACTAAAACTATCATCTTAAAGTTTAGATATAGTATTACTGAAATTCAATTTTTAATAAAAAAATATTGCAATTTTTGGTTTATCGTATTAATTGACGTTTTGATATATAATTACGTTATTAATATTGTAACCGGTGATAAATGATTTATTCATATTATAAGATGTTATTATATAAAAAAAAAATGATATATATATATATATATATAATATTTATTACTTACTATTTAAAATTAAATAATTGAATATCAATATTTAATGTTTTGAAATATTAAAACCTTTGAAATATTTATTAATATATTTTGAAACTTAATTGTTTTGAACATAAGTTAAATAAATCACAGTTAAATACTTCTTATCAATATTTTACAGTAAGAAATAACTATTTTAAATATTACTTTTTTTTTAAATGTAAATAATTCGCAGTTTAACATCAATAAAAACCAATATATTTTTAAAATAATATTCTTACCTTTAAATATTATTTTAGCTACTAATGAATTCACACTGATATTGAAGGTAAAAATAATAATTTTTTAAATAAACAATGAACACAGCTAATGGAAAAATTGTCTTTGATAAAAAATTGACATCATAGTATTAACTGTTACATAATAGATTGGATACAATCAATTTATGGTATATTTACTATAAATAATTTACATAACAGCGTTAACTTACATTATTTAATTATCAATTTAATAAATTACTAACAAAATTATTGTCGTGTAATATAAAATTGTTTAGGTGTCAATATTATATACGCTAAATGCTGTATTACATTAAAAATGATTAGGTGATTTTAATGTCGAATTTAATATATATATATATATTTAAATTTAAATATGACATAAATGCAGAAAATCCAAAACCTTTGCAAACTACTTCGAATCATATTTTATCACGAAAGCTGATACTACACAACAAAACTAAATCACGGAAGAAGCATAAAATAAAACCGATCATGACAATTATACCAGATTTACTCTAACGCCATATTAAAGGTACCTATTACAATAAATTAAACCAAAATTAACAAGTAAAAAAAGTTCCGGTCATGATTTAATAACAAGCCAAATTTCAAAAAAACCTAATAGGTACCAAAAGCATTATCAGACATGCATATTGACACATCTCTCATAACATGGAATCATACAATATTAGTTCTCATTCATAAGCCCGAAAAATTAGTCAATTCTCTCACAACCTAAAGGCAAATCAGCCCATTACCATCACTATTTAAACTAAATGAAAGGATTATATTTAAAAGAATATAACCCTACACATAATCCTGAAACACCAATTTGATTACAAAATACAGCACTCAATATTCCATCAGACCCAACGTATATCGGACGTAATCGTATATATGGTTTTGTAAATAAAAAACACATCACAGCAGTTTTTTTTTTTTTTATCTAACATAGATCTTTAACAAAATCTGGCACCATAGATTAGAAATAAAACTGAAAGCATTTCAAGTCAGAATAAATACAGATCTATCTTTACAATATAAAATCAAATCTAGAGACCAATAAGGATCAGTCTTAGAGCCCACTCTATTCAATATGTATTGCTACAACATTCCCAAACCACCCTACACATGGACGACATGGCATTCTCTCAAGACAGCTCCATAGACTCATCAATAAAAACTTTACAGAATAAAATCACATTCTAGTTCAAAAATGGAAGTTAAACCTCAATAGAGTATTTATTTTAGAATAGATTATTCAAAAAAATAAGCTTTGGAATATTTAAGTAAAATTATAAATTACAAATCGTTAATAGGCTGGCTCAAAGTTATTCTAAAACTACAATAATGAAAATAATTAGAGTCGTCTATCTCATAGATTTTACGAGAAAACGGTAGCCAAAAATTTTGTGGTAGTACTTTACCACTTGATGTATTTGATCATTAAATATTTTCTACTTTTTTTTAAACTCATATCGTAATTTGAACAATTCAAGCTCTTTAAATCAAATTAAAAATAAACGCACTTTAAACCATCCAATAGCGATAACACCGTACGTTTGTTTACATCTTGTACACTTCAAAATTTAAAATCTCATTTCGATTCTGATCATTGCTCTAAATATTTTGCTCAAATAAATACGAAAATTTCACTAATATTGAAATTATATGACAGGATGATAACTGTTCAACCAAATTAATAATGATAATTGTTGCCAAAAATGTTTGAGAACCTTTTAATGTTAGATTTGTACATTTTTAAGCAATAAATAAAATTATGCTTTCATAATTTTATCAATACTATGATATGTAACAGAGTAATTTTCAATTAATTATAAATTAAATTAAAAGTTAAAACTACTGTTAAAACTGCTTATTTAAATTATGTGATTTTTTTGAATAACACTATAATTTATTTTTTATTTTTATCATTTAATTTAAAATATTTAAAAAATATTAAAAATAAATTATTGTTAACACGCGGAATAACTCCACTACAAGATAATAATAAATAATTACAAAAATTTAAATTTAAAAATAAATAATTATAACAATAATAGATAATTAAAATATTAAGATTTTATTGAAATAATATTTATTTATTTTTTAATTGTGATAATTATAATACATCATTTTTAATTCCAAAGAGATACTAAATATAATTAAAATCAAACGAATAACAGGAAACAATCACAAAATACATATTAACGTAATAACATGGTTTACATTTAATTAAATATTTAATGATATTCACATTTTTGTCCTGAATAAATCATTATTTATATTGTTCTCTGCCAACATAATGATAAGAAAACAATTTCATATTTTTGTGTAAGCAGTAAGAACTACTATTAAATGTTTACACAATTAAACCGATTATTTTAATTGCAATATTTGAACGAAACTTCTTCCAAAATATTAAGAACGGAAAACTAAAACTTTTTCATTCGTGGAGCAAATTAATGCGCGTTAAAAATAAGAGAATTGATTATGAGCTTTAAAAAAACTATATCCTCCAATTGACTGAGCGGCATCGTAACTGCAGAGTTCTCTCATAGTTTCTTAGCTAAATCTACATAACATTCCAATTGATTAGAAATAATATTGGGTTCCTGAAATGGTACTATACAGAGTATTTTAATTTTATCAGTATATTTGATGTACTATATATTATTATATGCATAAATTCATTGAATATACTACAGTACGTCGCTCATAATATTTTAAAGTGCAAATAGATCTTCATTTAATCGTAATAAATTGTATTAACTATAAACAAATTTTTATGGAAGTAAATTCTAATCGGAATATGTATGCATGTATATTCTCAGATGACCATGACATTTATAACTAGTTAATGATCTTTAAACCTACTATTTTTTTTTTAAAAATTGCGTAGGAAATCATTCTCGATTCTCAGACATTTTGACAAACTGAGTTAAGCTTAGCTACCTTCTGAGAACTAAAACATAAACTATGTTGAATCATTGCATTTGGATGTGTGTATTATGATTATTATGATTAATTCATTCAAATGGCTTTAGTACCGCTCTCAGCGTATTGGAATGAAATTGTGAAATAAATTATATTATATTAGTATAATGGGTATATATAAGGATTAATAAATTTGCAATGACATAGTAAATAAACAAAGAATATACATTTTAATAATAATACAAACCATAGGAAGTGGTAAAACTAATTTTTAATTTGATCATTTTTGCAATAGGTTATTAATTACTACAATCACGTAAACCTCGAAGGTTTGGAAAAAGTCAATCCTAACGACTATATGTATAATATAATATAAATAAATATAAATTTATGAAACAAAAAAAAAAAAAATGCAATTTGATGTTATTTTACCTGCATTCTATACCTATAGATATGTCTGTTAGGCTTTTACGTACATAATGTATATCATTAAAAATGTTATCATCGGAATTACAGCCCCTGTATATAAGATTAGTACCTATGTATTTTGTAATGCAAGTGTATATTCAGAAATAATTTTTACTGAAAAAAAAAAATCGATATTATTTATACATTTTCAGTGTTATTAATTATTTTAGGTGGGCCGCACAACAAAGAAATTTAAGATACGAAACTTTTTGTATATAATATTTTTCGGAAAATAATTTGGTGTTGATCTGTATTTTGAAGAAACACTAACAATGAAACTGTAGATTGTAGAATAATAAAATATTATCAATTTTTGATATGTCGTCTGAAAAATATGATTTTGATTTAGTGATGGGCACATAAAAATAAAATTTTCAAAAACACGTCGTTATTGGGTAGATACATCCGTCTCTAATATATATTATAGACTATAACTTATAGTACTAGTGTTGTTGCAAATGAATTACATAACGATCTAGATAAATAAAAAACATTTTATCCCATGAGTAAAAGTAATTTTTATAATTTAATACATATTGTTGGGCCAAACATTTTCAAAAAAAGATACAAACTACACTCTTTTAGTATCAATAGATGAAATAAATGAAAGAATTGTAATTGCATTACCGTAAGTGTATTACTACTAATGTATTATTTGTTGATAACACCTCTGACCTTATGCCTATATCTGCTGGTGTACCTCAGGGCTCTAAGCTTGGTCCCATACTATTTAACATCTACGTATACGATATCCTCCAGTAACCTTGTATGAATATCGTACTCTTTGCAGACGATACTACTATTTTCATCGCATCACGCAACATTGAAGCGATAACCACAAATCTACAAGTACATCCTGATATAATATCTTATTGGTGTAATAAATGGCGTATCCAAATAAATGCGTCAAAAATCATAGGTGTTATTTTCAGTCTTCGTTCTCACCGCTCCCCTGCACAATTAACATTTAACAATGTCAATATACCTTGGAACTTGTCAGTAAAGTACCTCGGCTTGATATTGGATAAACGGCTAACATGGCAGCCCTATATTTTATTCAAACTTCAACAGGCATATCAGCCTTTCTATGTTATACCCTATTTTCAATAAAAAATCTTTAATACAAAAAAAAAATGCTCTCTTCTTATATATAAACAAATTCTATGGCTTCTACTCACTTATGCATGTCCGGTCTGGGGGAATGCGCGACCACTCACATCAGTAAAATTCAAATTTTTCAAAATAAAGTTCTACGTATTATCGCAAATGCACCTTGATTTATAAGGAACGTAAACTTACACAAAGACCTTCGGATCCAGGGAATCGTTGATCACATAAAAACCTCATCAAATAACTTCCATACCTCACTGCTCAATTCTTCTGGCTCACTTCACTATAGCCTCCACGTACGTCCGCCTCAACGTAGATTAAAACGTATATGTCCGCATGACTTTCTGGTTTAACAACTTCACACAATATACAGCTGCTGTATGTTACTCGTAGTCTATATATAAGCTTTATAAATTGTTATGTATTATATTTGTTTATACTTTTATATTATTAATTATTATTATATGTGTTCACTGTTACTTAAATTATAGTTAGTTATGTCTCGGTAACTATCACTAATGTACGTATACTAGATAGCAAATTATCTTACTATTTAAATTTTTATGTATATAATAATCATGTTCAAATTGTTAAAAAAAAAAAAAAAAAAAAAAAAAAAAATGTACCGTTGTAAATATCAATAGATGTAAATATCCAAGGCTAGGGACATCTTATCCTATCTTAAAATAATTTTAAAAAAAATGTATTATTTGAAAATTAATATCCATACCACAGTTTAATTTTTATTTCTTTGTTACAATTTAATTATTAAACAAAATAAAATAAAATATGGCATGTAATTAGGTATTTTTTGTCAAATTTATAAATAAATCGGTGTGGTTTCTGATGATGAAGTTTGATTCCATGGTACATAATCAAGTTTAATGAGAACTCACTAACACGTGAATTATGAGGTGTAGGTATGAGCTCGTATTGTAACCATGACTAGTATCCTGAGCAGTATTTAATATATCATCAATTAAAACATTAAAGAAATTTTCTAAATTGTGTATTATTCATTGCATTCATTCAAATTTGGAAATTAACTTAACGAAAATATTTTTTTTTGGATTTTTATTTAATGTACGCCATTTAGCCTTAATATAATCTATTACATATTTATCTACACCAGAGTGGTACTATTTGAATTTTTCTTATTTTTTAAGGGTGATTTAATGACAGTGACTTTATTTTTTATATAATATTACTTGTACGTCTTGTTAAAGTAACCTACCTATTTACCAGTAATAAGTTAAGAAATATGGAAAAACATTTCTGAATGTTATAATCTCTTATACGTAGCATCTATTCCATTGTTTGGATTCAATCGACAGCAAGCCGTAAGCACATCCATATGAAAAAAAATCATTAACATAGGATCAAGAAATTTTAATTATAAAGGATTTTTTTTCAATACAAATAAATGCTTTTGCAGATGCAAACAGCTGTTTTATCATTTTGGGATATTGGATATTCGGGTAGAAATAGCGATAGAAATGTGTTTAAATTATTTTGTTTGTGTCGATGGTTAGAATTTCAAGGAATATTCCGCATTTAGAACCTCTACCAAACGATAGCCCAAGTCCCAATTTTTCATATTATTTTTATGAAGCTTTTCCTTTAAAATCTTATTTACGACGAATATATCCACAGAAGACTTTAAACGATCAAAAGCGAATTTTCAATTACAGATTAAGTAGAGGCAGAAAATCAGTCGAATGCGCATTTGGAATGATGATTTCATTTCCGAGTTTAGAGTTTTCGAAACACCAATCGCATGTTCTAAGTCAACTGCAATATCTATTATAAAATATGCTTGTACGAGTATTCTACACAATTAGGTACATACATAAAACTGAGAGAAAGTTGTATGAATCATAAAATATAAATAGTTAAGGTGAAATGAATACATTTAACACGTCAACCAACAGTTCAAAATTTATCAACACCAAGTTCTGTGCGAGAATATTTATCAAATTATTTTTTCAAAATCAAAAGTTTCATTACCACGGCAGTGAAAATATTCAGTTGGATAAAACATTTAGTATCTATTAAAATAATAGACATATTTTTAGTTATATTCAGTTCTAATTATTGCTATGTTTTTTTCATTATTAACATACTTTTGTAAGTAATATAAATAATAGCAATATAATCTGCCATTTTCAAACTTATTTTATTTTTAAATTTTTCAAAAATTCGTTCTTACATATTATAATAATTACAATATATTATAGTTATTTATGTTAACTAATCTGTATCATTTATTTATTTAGAAATATTTTCCTAAGCTGTTTGGATTGACTCACGTTTGCTTTACTCATTTAAACTGTAATTGTACTAACATGGATGTTTTTCCATTGCTTAAACTGACTGTGTATTAAAGATAGGATATTTTTAAGGATATATAATTATAATAATATATAAATAAAATAATACACTATTATTTATATCATTTTATTATGTATGATACTAAAAATGTACATATTAAAAAATATGTTTAAGAACAAATTTAGTTTATAATATTGATTAAGTTAAAAAATCTTGATAAGTAAATTAATACAATTTAAATGCAAGTAATTATATGTCCACCATATTTAACCTTTCTTAAAATATTCAAAAGTTCCATTTACTAATTTAACGACAATATTTATTTAACCACAATTAGCATTTAATGTGATATTAAACACATTCATTGTTGTTCAAGCTTCAAATGCAATTAGAAACATTGATCACAATATTCGCAGTTTTTAATAATTAGGATAGGTTTATATGGAAAATTCCAATTAAATTAGAATAGATGTATTCTCAAAAACTATTAATATAATTTAGAGTATAATTTACGTATTTATCCGTATTTTTAATTTTTTTTTTTTTTTTCATTAAAATAATATAGAAAGTCACTATTATTAAAAAATAATTTTCAATGATAACTAAACAAAGAATAATACAAACTAGAATAAATAATTAACAACACAAGTGTTATACTATGACTACTTACTTAAATATGTAAAAGTATGTATATTCAAATCGGATTACATCATTATCAGAAAAATAGGAAAAATGAGTATATTAATTGATGATTTATGTTTTCCAAACAGCTAGAAGTGGTAGTGTTTCAATGAAGTTAAATTAATTAATCATGAAAAATTATGAACGATAATTTTTAAAAGTAATCTAAATCGTGTAAAAAATATCTGCAAGCAGATTAACTTTTCTTAAACAAGAATTTTAAGCACAGTCCGATATTTTTGAAAATCGAAAGACCTAATAATAAAAAATAAATTCACCAATTGTTTTATTTATCTACCTATCAAAAATTAAAAAAATCTCAGTTTTTCTTAAAATAGGAAAAAATATTGAAATCATCAAAAGCACAATAATATTTTAGTATTGAATGAAAAATATTTATTTTTTCCAATAAAATAATATGTATACATATATATGTATATTAATTAAATTATTATTTATGATAAGTTAAGATACTGTATCTCATAAAATTAAAATATATTTATAAACAATAATAAATTATTTAATTATAAATTTGCTTTAAATTCATCGTCCCCCCCAAATACATATTTTGGTAATAGACTGAAAAATATTATGTCTATACATTCATTATACCCTGATTAATTGATGATAACTGATAAATGTCCAGGTAAATTGATAATTTATTAGGATTATGAAATAATTATACGTTTTTATTTTTTTAGAAAATAATAGATAGAATGAGTGTGACAATTTGGGGCATGCCATAATATATTTATTATTTATATACATACACATACACATATAGTTATTTCTATTTGAAAATGTAAAATGTATTTTTATTTTTTTACCAAATAGTGTATACTTGTATGTAGGTTCAAGAAATATTAGTACACTACTCGCAATGTACACGATTGTTGAGTTAAGTAGACAACTTATATAACACGTAGTGGAGTAGTGGATAATAAGTACATGCGTGTTCGCTAAAAGTCACATCAGTTTATTATGGAAAATATGTACGTTGCAATGGGTTTTTTTTTTATCTTTAACGGAAACACGTCTTATAATGATCATGACATACTGCTTTAAGCTTTCTAAAAATATATGTCTATAGATAGATAACTACAAGTTATCATAAATTGATCGAGTGTACAAATACTTGATTCAACATTAAATTTTCACGTCGAAAACTTGTTTTGAGGAGGGACACTGATGTAGGACTACAATTTGGTAAGAGTTAAAGTACTACACTAGTTCTCGGAACAATCTGTGTAATTCAGCCACTGGAGCAATTCGAAAGAAAACAAAGCCTCCACAACAGTTTTTATCTACACACAAATAACTTTTATATTATTATCACGGGTTTCACTAAAATGAAATAAAGATTTTTTTAAGATAATATATAATACTTGATAGGTTTAGAAATTTGCAAATTTCTTTTCATGTATTGATATTAGTTACAACTTACTAGTGTTATTACCTATGAATGATAATTTAGACAAAATGTTTTTCATTCAGAGTATCGAAACATTTATCGAATTGTCCACGATTTAAGATAAATAGTTGTAACATTTTACACTTTCGTCAGCCACATTGCATGGGAGGTCCAATAAAATAATGGTAATAATAAAACATAATAATATTTAATGATAATTGAAATATATTGTTATGATAATTGAATATTAAACAATGTAAAGAAAAGCCTCACGGTATAAAAACTTTACGAGAAAAATTTTAGCGAGACACACGTCTATAATATATATTTAAATATTTGGAAACAACATTATGTCGTATCCACACAACACGGAAAATAAATAGGAAAATGATAAAGTGTATTATGTTCTAGTAGATAGGACCATATCACGGTCTAAGAACAAATATAATATAATACTGTTGAACCCAGAGTTCTTAGGATCGTCTCTTACAGCTCTAACACGCCTCAGGCTGCACACACACACACGCATACCCTTGATTATCATAAAAATAAACACAAAAGCCTTGTGCGAGAGATAATTATGTAATAGAATACCGCACGTGATGAAAAATAGAAACATAGGCATATATAAATAATTATGACTGAGGTAATTATGTACTTCTACGTTCTATATCGGTAGCCCGGTCCGTAAGGACACACCTATGAATGAGTGTTGTTGCTCTTCAACGATCGAGGAGCTTTACACGGGTTGGAAAATGTTCGAAGAGAAATGCTATAAATAAAAAAAAATTATCACCCGGAGCTGGCAATTCCGCAGGTATGAAAGGAGACGGGTACGGAGTCGAAGGGAATGCGTTCGTCACACAGCGATCGGATTGAACGAAAAAAAAAATGATTATATTATAATAATTGACCAATATTCTATTTACAGGAAGTTTCTAGAGTGCGTCCCGAAATGACCTTTTTTAATGTTCCGAGTGCGTCCAAAATAATGTATCATCCAAGTACGGTCCAAGAAAAAAAAGTCTTATTTTTGACATACCCCTAGTGCTTCCCAGTTCGTTTATAATTACTCTGGGTGCTCCAAAAGTAGGTAAACTGGCTTACATATCAAAAATATTTTTTGTTTTTTGTTTATAATAATATATTTTATTTTAGCTTAAACGCCCTTGAATTTGGGTGAGCGCACCAATTATTTTAAATAGTTTTATTTTATTCATGAAGAATTTTATTAATTTTTTTTTTTTTTTAGTTTATTTTAGTTTATCTATATAGGCTAGTATTTATTTTTATTATTTTGATGAAATCTAGTCTTGATATTTTATTACTTTGAAATTGATTTATATAGACTTTGATGTATGAAATATTCTTGCAAATGGATTGAGAACGCACTTGGGATATTTAATATAATTTGTCGATATGACTGCGGACGCACTACTTGTGCTATTCAATTTAATTTGTCAATAAGATTACGGATGCACTCAGACTATGAAAAAGGTAGGTAAATATTAAAAACCGGACGCAATCGGTATATCCCCCCCCTATTTACATGCTAATATTTCTATAATAAGGTGCATTTAACATAGCTCGTCGACGACGAGACCGAAAAGAGCGTGCCCAGGCAGTGCTACTGACATGACACAGAGCAATGGAGGTTTATGTACGTATACATAACCTAACGTTAGTCCTGTATGCAGTGTTGAGAAATTTCTAGATAGAATTAATTTATCTTCTATCATATTTAGATAATTCTTAATTCTTTATATTTATCTTCATCTAGATCAAATTATAGTTATCTATGAGTAATTTATTTTTATGGGCTAAAAAATAAAATTGAAATTGAGAATATTTTTTTTTTAAATGTAATTTTTTTTTTTTTTTTTTGTTTTATTAACTCAGAATTTGACTTGTTTCCTTTATTAAAGTTTATTCAAAAATTAACTTTTTTATTTTTTCAAATTTAAGTTTTTTTTTGTATTGTTAAATCAAAGAATGACTTTTCACGTGTTCTGATGAATAAACTATTTTATTTTATATATAATATATATAATAATAATAATAATAATAATAATAATATGATCTGTAATTTGTAAAATAGTAACATTGTAAAAATACCAAGTGTATTGAAACAATTATATAATAAATAAAAAAAAAATAAATATTTTAAATTATATATTTTTTTACCTAATGCCTGTACCTATATAACTGAATATTTGCAAAATTAATGAAATTATCTGATATTTATCTAGATAAATATGTATTAATTTTTATCTTTATCTAGATAAATTATTAATTATCAATTTCCAACTCTGACTGTATGATACGTGGATTATGTTCTGCGGGTGTATGGTGTAACTTTGAACGTTATATGGTGCATAAATATTTTAGAATTTTTAAGAGATATTAACAACCATGTTGTATATATTTAATTAGTTCGAAATCAATTCGACGTGGCAATAAAAAAAAAAAAAAACTACATTACAAAACAGTACGTATTAATATTTATGAGCCATTTTCATTTGATAGTAATTTAAATTTTCTTAAACACAACGAACGAGTTCAAGATAAATAATTGCTATATACCTACATTGTTATTCATACTAATATATATTCAGTCTGCAAATAGCTCTTTACAAATTCAAATAATTTAAAAGCAGATGTTCTATATTATACGAAATATACGGAAAATAATTTATTAAATAAAAGTAAATCATATCCATGTATTTGAATAATAATTTATTAAGTTAATTATAACAAAAGTACCTAAACAAATTTTGTATACAAATTATTATACCAATTAATAATAATAAACAATAATGTTTTATCATATGAAATAACATGTCTTTATATTGTGTTTCATACAATATTCTCAAAGATATATTATTATATGAAATGCAAGTATCAATAACAAAGATGAAACGGAAAATAATAAATTTGGACATTGTACAAAGAGAACGAAAAAAAAATTGACTTTGCTCGCTTTGGTGCAAGATTATGTTGTAATAATATTAGAATTACATGATTATACGTTGGTTCTGAGCTAAGATATTGGTTTACAGCCATGGCACTTAGATTTTTTTTTCATTCACGAAATCTTTTTTGAGACAGCGTTGAAATATAAAACATTTTATACAACACGCTTCACAAAATCATAAATCAAACACAGAGTATATTTATTACAATAAATTGATAACATTTTACAGTAGATTTAACTAGAACTATTTTATAAACAAAATCAAACTAGTAGAATTATAATATTATAATTAGCAATAGTTTTAAATAAAAATATAAAATAACTTGTTTATAAAATAATTTAAGATGGAATTCAATATCGAAATACTTCCCATGTAATTCAGATTCAATCAATGGAAATTTAAAATTTAATATTTATAATGAGGTTAAATAATGATTAAACTAATTTTGTATAATTTATAATTTACTACATTTTAAATTCGATGTAGAATTTGTATTTTAAAATAAAAAAAAAACATGTAACAAGAGTAACAATAATAATAATAATAATTAATAACCATTCCATTAAATAATTTTGTTTTGCTATAAGTAGTTATAAATTTAAATAATAATATTTTTTCACAAATAATAAAATAGTAAATGTTTTTCATAGTTTTGAAATTCTTATATAATAATTTACTGCCAATTTTAATTATCCAACGAAATATCACCACAAATAATATGAATCATCTTAATCCTGTGAAAATTGTTATCAAACCGATACTAACAGTTCTATTTCAAGTTCAATGTTCTTTCCAGTGATAATTAAGTAGGTATATTAAAATTTTACAATTTAAATAAGCTTCTTTTTTTTAATCAGTTTTTACTTTTTCAACAGTATAATCAATTAGATATATGATATAAATATTAGTTAATTACTATTATATCAATTTACCAGTATGATATTTTACTATGTATAATAAATTTTTCAGAATTAACACGAGACACCCTCTAGGTATGAGAATATATTATCCTCAAGATATATATATATATAATATAATATACTATAATGTGTATATTATATTATATTATACTATAGATTATAATACTATATTTATATAAAATGAATATTTTAATTTTATAATCATCCAGCTTAACTATTAAAATTAAATTATGCGTAAATAGTGCAATCAATAGTTAAAAATTAGGTATTATTTAGTACGAAAAATAAAATCGCGTCAAATATTCCCGAATATAATATTATCTATACAATAAAAATAGTCAACATCAATATCCATCACCTACACGTATACTTCAGTATATTAACTAAAAAATATTAAACTGAACATTGTTTCAATAGTTATATTCCACTTCAATATACGGGGGAAAATTAATCTTTTTTTCTGAAAGTTCCAGACTTAGATAGGTAATTGTACGAGTCGGGAACGTAGAATTATATTACGCACGTCCGGACACCAAAATTTAACCTTATGGCACTAACACCTAGGACTTAATAATATAGTCAATATAGAGTATAGGTATTGAAATAGCTCTTCGAGTAATGGTTGGGATCGCCGAGAAAATAGGTTATGCTAGGTGATGCGTGTTGTGTAATATTTATTTTGCTTAACAGTGTATGTGTAAACTTAAAACTATAGGGACAGATAGGCAACTCAAATAAAAAAAGAAAAACTCAATGTTGAGTATAGTATAACATAGCATCAATAATTACGGCCTTTTTTGGCCTGATAGAAAAGAAATGTATAACAATAAAATAAATAATAAATAGCTTCAGTTCTTTTGGCTCAATAAAGTACAAAATATATAAACATATTTAATAAAAGATATATAATAATTAATAAATAAAAACGCATAATTTGTGGAATGCACACTGGCCAGCTGCTATATATGCCTAAATAATAATATAAAACATGCCAAGAGTAAACCAGATACGTCTTAGAACTACAATTTATTATAATAAAAATAGATTTATGGACAAATATGACGATTTGTACACACACGGTATACAAAAAATATAGTTTTAGCACGGCGATTCGCATCAATACAATATATATATATATATAATAAAAATTAACATGCCGATTAGAACATAGAAGAATAATATAAATATATAAACAGCACGATTAGCACACTTGTTAAATAAGAAAAAATAATAACATTTTATATTAACAAATAATGTGTTATACTATAACCATAACAGACAATAGACGGTTTGACGACGATGAGATTTCTTGGACTCACTAAGAAAATGTCTATAATAAGAATTATTAATTTTTGAATTTATCTGTCAATAGGGAACCATACGCACGCTCAGGTATTTGCATGTATGTGTATGTGTGTGTGTTATCAGCTTTTCCTCTCATGTCCGTGACCTACTCATATTATTTTCAATTAGTTATATAAATATGTATTGGCAAAAACAGAAATAACAGTTTAAAAATTAAACGATTAAGGTCAAATTTAATGAGGTTTTGAGGTTTGTATAAAATAATAATATAATAACAAAAATGTTCATACAACTTCAGTCAAATTATCGCTCTTTTACATTATTTGTCTATGACGTATCGTGCGTTTTATGTAAATAAATTAAAATACGAGTACATATTAAAATTAAAAACTCCACACTAAGTCAAAATTAATTTAATTTTACTACCACGCGACAGTCAATAATTATAAAAAATTAAATAATAATGTAACCATCAATAACAGTGCGTTTAAAGTGAAAAAAAAATTAAATCATTTGCATAACCACATCGCTGTAAAAAATATATATTTATCATTTTTCTCAGAATCTAAAACTGTAAACATAATATTATATTCCTGTGTTTTTATTTACAGCAATATACAAATATTGTATATTGTAGTATCATATTAATAATTTTTCAACAAATTAAACTTTCGTAATAAAGTTTTTATAACAACTCCTGCTTCTTTAAATGTTTACATTATTAATATTCATTCATCAATTGCATACATATATATAGGTACTTAAAAATCTAACAAAACAACTCACAAAATTGTCATAAATGATTTAAAATCATTAATAACTTTTTTGATCTTACTATACTTACCATGGTGATAAAAAAAACTATTCCTAAAAAAATTACGATAAAAATATCAATACCTATAATCATAGTAATTATTGGATGGAACATTAATGGAATCGACGCTAATGTAAATTAACTCCAAACAGTACTACAATAAAACAGCATTGTAACTTAAGACTATACTTATGATGAGCATTATCTACAGACTTACTCAGCATTTTTTGTAGGTATTAAAATAGAGAATTTACTATCTGTAACATATTATATACTATAATCAAATTAGATACAGTACGATATAGAGAATATTAAGATGATACTGTAGTATGAGGAAAGAAGGTTAATCAGTGACAGAGCCCTGATGTTGTATATGATTGAGGATTTAATAAATTTCTGCATTAGCGTCTTTTTAACCCAACGGAGGAATTTTCTGGCAAGTTGGCTTTACCTTGAATGGCGGCTTTACGTGGGTTGATGTATGTAACTTGTTTGGAATATAATTTTACGTTATATTTGGATAAATCTGTGTCGATAATTTCAATGTTAAATTTACTGTAGATGAAATGGTTAAAAACATACCAAGGTGTAGAAATGAATAAACGGAGAATAATTTATTGAAATGCTTGATTATTTTTTATTAAAGTTGCTTTGACGCAGCCCCCTCCCCATATTTCTATTCCATAAGCCCAATGAGTCTTAAAATTTATCTATTTAAATAATTATTTTGTTGTTAAGAAAAGATTTGATTCAAGAATAGGACAGATGAGGTATAGTCGATTGTTAAGTTTTATTTTCATTAATTTTAAATGTTGGTACTAGGTAAGAATTTTGTCTAAAATCAGGCTCAAATATTTAGTTTAGATTTAAATTAGAATTTTTATCCTCTTAAAGTGAAAGACAGGTGAGATTTCTCGCCTGAGACAAAATCCTATGTAGCATTTTTTATTTCGTTGGTAGTTTTCAAATTGATTTTTAAATTTATATTATTTTCTAAGCGTGGCGTGAATCTATTCCAATTTACTGGACATTTGATAGTGAAGGTAGGGATGGGTTGAAAGTAGAATGAAAATTTATGTTTAGAATAATTGGATACTGGTTTGATGTAATATCGTTTGTATTATCCACGCTAATATTAATTACATATTATCTTGGAATCAATAAAAAGAAAAAGTATAAAATTTTGTGGTGGCAGTATTAGTGAGAAAGCCAATATGTGGGACTTAAAAGTGAAATATATTTACATCTAATACTTTAAATCACAATGAAGTGCATGCAGACTCGAGAGTTTTAAACTATTTAACCCTAATTGGGGTGTTTGGCATTGAAGTCACCTCCGGTAATAAGCATGTGTAGCCAAATATTCGTTGAAATAAATCGGTTTAGTGATAAGAGATCACTGGCTGAGAAGGAAAATAAATTAATGTTTATTGCTTGGATTATAAGGAGTTGTAAATTTAAAAAAGGATTTTTCATTTATTATGAAAAAATAATGGTAGAACTAGTGTAAGTTGTTCCATCGGGATAGTCTATTTTATATGAGTACACATTGTAGAACGGAAAAAAAAAGTTTGTTTATAAACCTAGTGGGTTTCCGATGGAAAAGTAATATCTATTTTTTCATCTATCAGTAGATTGAGTAATTCTGATACGTTTTGTTTAAGGCCATTGGAGTTCAATAATAGTCATTTTAGAGACTTAATATTTATTTGATTAAATATAATTTTTCAGATTTACTTTTTTTGATAACATTTGTAAGTATTTGGATTAAAGTGGTAATTAATAGCTTGAGTTTGGAAAGAAAAAGGAAAGATTGTTTTTAATGTTGTTTTCTGTTAGTTTGTTTGAAAATTTGTGTCCATAATTTTTTTTACTAATTTGGTTATTTATAAAAACTCTGTTGGTATTTGGGGGGAGGGTTTAAAGGAGTTTTTACACAAGGACCTCCATCTTAATTTATAATGTTATTTTCATTTTTAGTTACATTATTTGCATTATGTAAACATTGGAATTCTTAACTGAATAAACATGATAGCTTGCCAGATGGTTGCTTCCATGTAAGGCACAGATTGGTAGCTGTTGTTTGGATTGGATGCACGATGAGATTAAATGGGAAGCAATACAGCAGATTCAGCATTTAATAAACAAAAAAAAAGGTAAATAGTCACAACTTAATAGTTCATGTTCATGTTTTCTTCTTCTTCTTCTTCTTCTTCAAAAAAAAAAAACACCGTTCTCTTTTTAATGTATTTTATACAAAATGAAGTGTTGGATAAAATAAAAATGTAGTTCTTATAAGTAAAGACAGATTATAGATTGTAAATAAATTATTAAACAATAAAAATTATAAATCTATTATACAGTGGTCGATTAATAATTCATACATTCGTATTTCGTACATAGATTTTAATGAGCTTAAACTAAAAATATTGAACGAATGATTAAAATGTATTATTATTGTAGGTATACAATACGAATCGTATTTAACTTGTTTTTTTCTCGTGAGCCATGAAGTACGTACTAAGCGTGTATTAAGATACAAAAAAAAAAAAAATAAATGAAAAATGAAAAAAATTAAAATTTTATTATTTATTTATGTTTCTAGTTTGTATATTATTACACAGCTTGGAATTTTTCGGGAATAATTCTATAGATAACTCTTGGGATATTACGAGTAATATGTATACATAATGTAACGCAAAGGCCTTAATATTCTTAGATGTATTGGTGTTAACTCATTGTATTTTGTCGGAACGTTTTCGCATTCCTACTCAAAAAAAAAAGAAGAAAAACAGTTTTAAGAAATAATAAATTATACGTATAATATTATATTGTGTTCCATAGACTCAATTTTAAATTAAAATTAAGATAATATATTGTTTCGAAATTAATTCCTCTCATCGTGATTATATACTTAATAATAAATATTATTTTTTATGAAATGTTTTTATAATAATTTTATAATTTATCTTAAACGATAATTCCTTTAATTTTAGTCAGTGAATTCGAAAGATGCGTGTTAAAAATAGTACTAAAACTATTAAATAACGTTTAAGGAGAAATGTTTTTATTGTGAATCTCTTATTTAAATGATTATTGAAAAACGATTTATTTATTGAATGGTTGATTTAATTATTTTTAAATCATTTACAATATTATATTGAATAATTATTAGGTTTTTATTTGATTATTATTATTTTAGATCAAAATATGGTACAAATGATGATGTATTTTTTTTTTTTAACTACCTTATTTATGATACAAATATAATTATTTATGTTATATTTTGTATTATTTTAAGAGAAAAGAAAAGTATATTTGAATGAAAAAGGTTTAACCTATAAGAAAAATAATAACAAAGCCGATTAAATGATTAAATGCAGTCAAGCTCATAATAATTAATTACTTCATGATTAGAATACAATTGCAGAGACCTTGAAAATCGTTAGAGAACTAGACATCAGTAATAAATATTAAATAATAATAATATCATTATTATTATATATTTGAAGGTACGTTGTGTTGTAATTTATGATTCACAATGACCTGTCTTAAAACCTTAATTCAGTTTTGAATTGTATTGTAGTGATCACGACTATGCAGGACACTGCGATCGGTACCACGATTATTATTTAAACGACGTAGCACCTTTTACGTAGTTTTGAGACGTACTGAGAAAGGTAGGTATTTGAAATAAATGAACACTTCGCTTTATAGTTAATAAATGAAAATGCATATTTTATTTGTACTTTTTTTTTAAAACACTTAAAAGAATCTAAAACTCTTTGTCGTAAGCTCGTTGTGCATAATTTTCTATAAATGTTAGGTGCTCTACCCCTATTTATGGGTACTATCAGTGACGTATGGTAGCGTGATTATTCTATATTTAGCTAATTTTTACTTCCTGTTAATGTTTACTATACATTTTTATGCACCTTTGATCTAGGCATTACCCATTCACTATAAATGACTATTAATACCTACATTAGTAGTTGTCAGTATAAATTATTATATTATGATAATTAAAATAATTGCATAGGATTTGAGTTTACTACAGTAGCAATAAAAAATATTACAACAAAAAAATGTAATAAACAGTAGTTGGTGAAGATTTCTCAGTTAATATCTTGTATACACATATAACATTATTCTTATACTCGAGTTACGTGTTAAAAAATTTGAATGATATAATTTGTAAAAATAAAATACTTAATAAATATTACTGTAACATTTCATGACATTTGATGAAATAAAACATTAATACTTAAATCAAACTATAATACATTAGTTTTTTTTTATTTATAAAAAAAATATAGATACACATAGTTTTATTATATATTAATTATAAATAATAGTTGTGGTGTATATTTATTATTTTATCAAATAGACTCTTAATTATTATCACACGTTTTTGAACTTGAGATGCATTTAATAGTTTACTTCAGTTTTAACTTATTAATCTCGAGGTACTACATACATAAAACATAAATTACTTTTAAATTACTTATTACTATAGTTTCTACCCTTATAAGTTAACGGTGAAATGCTCTTTTATCTATAAAACTATGTTTTCAATAAGTTTAAGATCAACACAAAGTTATAGTAGCTTTTTAAACTAATTTTTAAAGTACTATTCCATCATTTTCTATACCAAACATGTTTCATTTAATGTCTAATTTTATGAAAACTATAGTAGGATGTATGATAAGTTTATTAAGTTACTTTTAAGTAATCTAAAAATGCTTTTACATATTTTAACATTTAATATTCAAGAAAACATATACACATAAAATATTTTTCTACTCTTTTACAAATTAATAAAATATCTAAAAATATGAGAGAATTTGTATAGGATCATATCAGTGTTAAATTAATACGTCTTACAGTTATAATTATATCATAATAATCAAGTCTTGTAATTATGTCTAATACCTTTATATAAAATTTATATAATTGTTGTGGTTAATAATATTTTTAAGGAACAAACAAACAATAAACTATTTATTTACAATCATGTCATTGGATAAGTATGATGTAAATTCATTAATAGATTTAATTTTTATAATAATATTACACTGTTCTATATTTTTTGAATAATAGTTACTATTTTATTTCAATTTCTTTTGAATTATATAAATTTAAAATTGCATAAGAAAAATAACGTCTATATCTTATAAGTTAATCTGCCTTATAATTTTCCAAAAAAGAAATTTTTAGTTTTATTATTATTTATTTTTTTTTTTTACTAAAATGTGTGAAATACAAAAAAATTGTTTTTATACTTTCAATAACATTGTTCGTATAATTAATTTAAATAACACAATAAATAACGCGGGTGATATACGAGAATATTTAATTTAAAAATACTTACAGAATTCAGTCAAAAAAGTGATTTTTATTTTTTATTTTTAATAATTAATTAATTTTTTTTATATTGATATTATTTTTTTTATTTATTTTTTTTGTATTTTATCTTTAAATTTCTGATATTTTTATTAATGATTTATAATTTTATCAATTATTTTCTAATATTTTAATTCAATTGTATCTCTTTATTTATATTTTTATTTTATTTATAATTTTTTTAAATTTTAATCTGTGCATATATTTAATATAATTAGTTATTACAGATTCTTATCTTTTACCCTCAATAAACTTTACATTTCATAAAGATTTTTAGTTTGGTTGTAATGTTGTGGGGACTGGTGTTTTCAACCCCGCGGTTCACATAGATGTTAAGAGCGGCAGTACTTTCTAAAATTTTTAGGAAACTTTAAATAGTGATAAGTGTTGTTAATAATGTTGAATAATAAATAGTTATATATATTTAATATGTCTTACCCATGGTATTTGGGAAATATATACCAGAATGGCAGTATTTAATATCATAAAGTTTAATAAAAATATTATGGAAATATAAATGAATAATAAATAATTGAAACCATGACTAAAAGTTCTCAAAAATAATATTATGATAAAATGTATTAGGTTTCAAACGCTCCTAAAAAATTACTAATATGATAAAAAAAATGAATTGAATGTAAGATTTACTGAAGATTAAATATAAAAATTTCTGAAAACTAATTATGTTAAATGTATACACAGATTATAATTTCAGAAAAATTATAAATAAAATAAAAATATAAAAAACAAATAGAATTTAATTAAAATATTAGAAAATAATTGATACAATTATTACAAGTTTTTATATTAAAATATTTAGAAATCATAGATAAAATTTAGAAATAAAAAAATTATTAACCAAAAAATAATAATAATAATAAATTAGGTAAAGTTTCCGTCGATGGGAACTACTTTGACGTGGTGGAAGAGCATGCGAATCTTTAATTAGGTTCCTATTTAAGTGGTTTTTATTCGTTCCTGACCTTAATCGATAGGAGGTAGAGCTCTAAGAGTCACCCCTAACCTTGATTGTCTGGAAGGGGACAAGTTTGAGGTAACCTGCTAGTTTTTAGCAAAGTTATAGTGGAAGGAAACCACGATAAAAAATCTGAGTCACCTATCTCTTTAACTAGAGGGGAGCGGTAAGGCAGGATGCAGATTTTTCGCCTTGAGAAAATGTACTGAGGGAAGAAAAATCCTGAAAAAAACCCCTAAACCCCCAACTTGTCATGGAATTCCAGTTACGTGCCCATAACTGGGGTATCAGGCATACCCAACAGTAAGCAGCGTTCGCCTCAGTATTCTACACTGCCATGGTTCGATTTTAAACTCATGCCTTCTTGTAGGAAATACACGGAAACAAAAGTAGAAAACCCCGGATCACTGCCCGCTCTAATAGTCATTCAATTTAGTGATCAAAAGATCAAAATGGCTGATAAGAATACAATAATCGACAAAAACAAGTCTGTGAGCCTCATTGACTGCTTGGTCTCGTTTAGTAGGCAGCAGTCGTAAGGGAATACGAGCAAAGCTGCTCTGCTTAAAAAGCTCGAAAAATGATCGGGTCATTGAGTTAGATTGTTGGCGACTAATAACATATCTTATTTTGTACCCATCCTAAAGTACTATTTAGGTGTACTAGTTTCAAGAACTTTATACTTTTTCTAAAGAATGCGTACCATTTTGCAAAAAAAAAAAAAAAAAACACGTAAATCGGTACAATAGTTGTTTATTCTGTTTATGAACAAAAATAGAAATGTTCATTGATATTTAAATTCAGATTAGATATATTTAGATGTATATATACATTATACATATATACTGTGTATTTTCGATTATCCTCGAGTGGATAATCTGCGATCTTCTGTGGAACCATACACATACAAAAAAATAAAAAAAATTATGTTTATTCCATAATCACTAAATGCATGATTACGGTTTCATGAATCGGCCTAATTGGGTCGTGATAAACGATAACTCGATAACGCGGGTTGCACGTTAATACAATTCGATCATTACGTCGACTTAGTACACGTGCAGTACTCGCTGCGTTATCGTAATTTCCATTTGAAATAAACACTTGTTACCGATTTTTTTGTAAAAAAAAAAATTAATAATATAAAGATGATACGTCATATTATATTTTTAATTCTCAATTTAAAACATAAGGTGTTCTTATTTCGTTTTAATTTGAATTTAGCAGATTATTCACGGAATTTGCTTTTCTGTAGATGTCATGCCACCTTATCTTACGGATAATCGAGAGTATTTTATATTTGCATAAATCTATATATAAAGATTAGTACCATATCAGCATGTGAAATAAAGCAAATTATTTAAGTGTTGATTTAATAGATTCAAGTGTACAGTTTGTAAGAGATGTATTATTCTTAGGAAAAAAAAAACATGTAATACAATAATTTTTATAGATCAATAAAACTGACGATATTTTTCAAATGAAACAGTTTTAATAATTTATGCATTCCATTATAATTGCGTATTTCTCACAAATAGCTTAAATAATTATATTTTATTATTATGTTTAAAATGTAACCAGAGTATAATATTTTATATTATTTTTATCGTTTTTCGAAAGTTTTACTTTAACTTTTATAGAAATACCATTTTTAATAAAAACAATGTTGATGGATATAGTTATTCGAAAGTTATGGTTAGTGATAACAAACGATGTGCGTAATCGTACTTTTAATTTGGAGGACGGAAATGCATACAAAGATGAAATTAAAATATTATTACTGTTAAAAAAGTTATTAAATATTATTTTACAAACATAAAACGTTTCACTAAACATAGCTGAGTTAAACAATATAATATATTCATTTTTTACCAAAACAAAAAAATAAATAATTGGGATAATATAATTATAGATAACTGTAACATAATTCATTAAAATATAATTAAATACATATATACAAAAGTAAACAAAAATATCAGTTATTACACTAAAATATTTTATAAAACTAAAAAGAAATTATAATAATGCTTATATTGTGTATATTAATATTCAAAATAGTTTCACGAGAATCCATACCAATATTTCAATATTTATATATTTATTTAATAATATCGTCAATAAGTATAATTAAAATTAAAAGTTTATTTTGCTAACTACAATGATTATATTATAAATGGTTTATTATTATTGTTTATTTAATTTTCTCCTCGATATTATATAAAAACATTATTAGATACTATTGCATGCTTGTGAACTCAACAATGGAAAAGACAATTAAAAAATATTTACTTAACATAAAGAAAAAAATTGTAAAAATGTTTTCTTAGAATTACAAAAACTTATAGTCATACCTAGTTAAAAACAAAAATACTGAAAATAAAAAAAATCTCTTGTTTGAACATTTTTCATTTTCCCTACAACGTATTTTTATATAAACACGCGTAAATTTCACCTATGGATTACAATGTTAACCAGCAAATAACTTCTGCTTAGGACAATACACTTAACATGACTCCTAGTTTTTAAACAAAAATAGTAAAGTTTAAAATTTTTGAAGTAGTAGTACACTATAATACCATTGATTATGGATAGTATATTCTATAATCAATGCTAGTAGGTATAATAATATATACATTTCACACCTGTTGATACACATGCATCGTTTTACATCTATAATAATATGTAGGTATATTGTATAATATTTTTCGATCGATGATTGGATTATTAATGAGACTAGAAATTTTTCACTAGGAATATAGTAAACGAGCGTTCATTTGAGATCAAATCATATTTTGGAAATATCACACTAATTTTCGAAAATATCATTACAAAAAAAGAAAAAAAGATGACTGATGCAAAATACGAATAAGACGGTAACTGCCTATAAATCAATAGCATTTTTTTGTTTTGAATTAATTAAAATTTATTTTTTTAAATTAAAGATTGGCATAGTATTTTTGTATTTCAGCTTTATTAAGTTGATAACTTGCAAAAGACTTTTTTAGGGTTGATCATTAACTAGTTTTCTTATTATCATGTAATATGTTTGCATTTACATTATTTGTTGTTCTAATAATTTCTGACTAAAATTTAAATTAAATACTATTAAATATTATACAACATAATTATCCCAATAAATTCCCATTATTGGAAATATTCCAGGAAATGTTTACATCACTAATTGAACCAAAGTCACAAACTATTGTTTACATAAATATGTATTTTAATTATTATTATAATAACTACTTATTCATCATACATTGTTCTAATCGGTGTCATTGTTGACCAAGGATATTGATAAATCTATACGATTTCTTATCCAGTGTTATTGGAAGTGGCTGCTAACAATTAATTCCTTCAATTTTAGTGAATTAAATGTATATCCATTGAATTCATGTTTGTTATAATGTAATATTTATGATATCGATTTTTAAAATAATGCCAATGGTCAATTTTCTCTACAATATAACCACTATGCGTCGAATATTGATGTACCTACTCGTGTTGTGTATTAGGTATACATTTGTTTTTTATATTCGCTTGACAGTTGTATTATTTTTTAACTCAGTAATCATAACAAAGTTTTCACATAATTTTATTTTGTCTTTGAATCTAAGCCAATGTATTGAGTTATTTCACAAAAGTTTAAGTCAGGTACAACCACATGGACGATTTTGGAGCGGAGAGGAAAATTTGAAAAATTGAAACACGACATACTTTTACCGTACCAAACGTCATGTATCGACGTATTTGACATGTTATCAATATTATTACAATAATAATAATGTGTCCAGTAAATTATAATACTATATATACTATGTTATTATCAAAGACAACATCTTGTCGGAACATCGTTTTCAAAACTCGATCGATAATCATATAGTTTCGTTTATAATACATCGCCGTTGATGTATCCACCAAAAACATATACTTATATAATATAACTATACAATAAAATTCGAAGGATCATAATAATTATAATAATTTTATGTTTATTTTATACTTAGTGTGAGGTATAAAACATACAGTATAATATTCTGATTCTTTCGACGCTCTGAGACTTGGAAAAAAGGACCGTACTGTTTTATTTTTCATTTTTAGTCAAGTTTCCCGTTGTTCTGGCAATAATTAAAAGAACAGTGATAATTTTTCGTTAAATTTATTAATGTTTTGTAATTTCTGTCATTCCTTAGGGTAGCCCAAGGAAAATGAAAATAACAAGGAATTATATTTTATGTGTATATAAAAAAAAAGATCAAGTAATTTTCCCTTATACTCGTTGACGTTAAAAATAAATATAAATTGATTAGAAAAATAATAGAAATACGTACAACAATTTTTGTCAATTGATTTTATTTAAACATTTTTAATTCTATTATTCAATATAGGTGATATGGGTGTACATCATAATACGCAATAAATTATCTATGATATTTTAGTTTGATATATTGTTTAATTCAGTTATTATTATTTTTACTTAATCTTTGGTAGTACACTAATTCAATAATAAAATATGATAGAAAAATATTTGTTATTTAACTAAGTACCTATATTGTACCAAATAATGTAATTAAATTGATGTATACAAAAATTTTAAACAATTGTTCTGTTTGTTTTTATTTTTAAAACCTGAGTACCTTTAATTAAACATGATATAATATAAAGACTTAAGAGTTATAGGCGTAAATACAATATTATAAGATAATACATCATATATAATGTGGAAGCGCACAGAGAGTGCGCCGAAACGCCGTCGGCGGTAGCGGTAGCGTTGAAACCCAATGGGTTTAGTCGCACGACGCGGCCACAACGACAGGTCGCGAATCGAACGATATGTCGTCTTAATAAAATAATTTACTCTCGTGAATCATTTTCGACAATATTTACAATTATTATAATTGTAGTTATTTTATCCATATACGCGTTTCAAATTATAATAACCTTTATTGTAATATACGAATCGCTTATTTTAGACGAGTAGCTGAAATGGAAAGCATTTACCCCCGACGGGTACCCGTTATGGGTAACCTGACGGGCAACGGATGGACGGTGGCAAGCCAGGAGAGCGTGCTCTCTCTGATCGTAGTACTCGGTAGCAGCGTGTCCTTGGTCGGACTCATATTCGCGTTCATCACGTACAGGTAGGAGTCACGATCTATCTATACGTCATAATGTACTATTATATATGAGTGCATGTATATGTATGCGATGCGTCAATGATCCAACCCTCCCCTCATCACAAACTCAACGATAACCAAATTCAAATTGCCCTCACTTGTCTCTCTCCTACCGACATCGCCAGCGATCCTCCCCTTTACAATAACGGTAGTACAGTAATAAATAGTAATCTTCATGGTCGTCGAAATTATTTTGTTTTTAATTTTTGATAGTATTGACCAAAAACTCACTGTAACTATATTAGTCTAAAATGTATAACTTTTTAACTAGAAAATAAATTTAGAGTGACTAATTGTTATAATAACGTTGCAATCATTTAAAAAAACCATAGATCTTCAATGATTAATATTTTTCTATTAAATAATTTAGTCGTCACCAACAGGTAGCTACCTAATTTTATAATATATAGGTATCAATCACAGTACTTCAAGGATTAAATACGACAAATATTAAAAAAAAAAAAATAATAGTCTATTGATTTAAACAATGTATTTAAGTTTAAAATGATTGTGTAATTACTAAAAAAAAAAAAAAAAATTATTTTAATAGGTAATTGAGTTAAGTCGGTATTTGTATCAATATCAACTATAAACACTAAAAGTGTTATATAATATATTATTTGTTCACTAGTAACCAAGAACTCGATGATAAAAAGATTCTCTTAACTTAGCAATTGAACCTTAAAGTTTTCATTTATACTTTTCTATCTATGTAACCATTCGATCCAGTGTTTAATACGTTATTTATCTGATTTAACTGATACACACAGATCATGACTTTCGCTCTGTCTTAAAATACGCTCGGGGAATTCGATGCGTGTTTTTACCGTATTCCAATAAATTATTATTATAACAATACTATATATGACTGAATATAAATATGATATTTTAATATTATCGTCCTGTCTACAATCGATTCTGTATAATAATAAAAATAATACCGTATTGTATATACAGTATGTGAAGCACACCAATACATTGCTGCATGGCTGCAGGGTATTTCTTATATTACAACTCCAGACGTTATTGTTATAAGAAATATTAATATTATTAAGCTTATTCTGTTCGAGACATTCATGTGTACGAGCATGACAATACGATTTGCACTGATTTAAAAGCAGATGATTTAATCGACTTCAACCGAATGTTTAGAATTATTATTGTTGCACGTACACTCGTATACGCAGTCAGTACATTATGCGCACATTTTGTTCACTAAATATTTCTTATTTTCCTATCAAGTTCAAATCACATTAGTTTCGAATACATAAGCTTTTTAACAGTATACAAAATTATACATTATGTTTCGTAAGTCATCAGAACAAAGAGCAAACGTGAATATTAGAGGAAAATGGCCTAAGTGAGTTACAAACGGAAACAGAGTTGTGAAAGTTAACGATGAAACAGAGGACAGGACAATAAGATTGATCACTATTATTTGTTTGCATTGATAAAAAAAAAAAAAAATTTATGTATAATGTATAAGTTCAAAAGCAATGATGAAGCATTGCGTTCGAAAAATGATTTAGAACTGAACTACATTGTCCATAGATTTCATTATATTATGACATTGCACATTAGATTTCATTATTTTGAGTGTTCAAAACGAAACAAATTGTTATGAACGTTTTTTTGGACTTTTAATACATTATAATAGTCTGTGATAAGCGTTGTAATATATTTCAAATTTCAACTCTAATTTCTAAATGATGAATACTTAAACTTAAAAGTTATACAAAAATATTTTTTTCAATAAAATTTAACAGAAAAATAAGTCAGATTCAAACATATAAAAAATTAAATAGATATAAAAAAAAAAAAAAAATGCTATCCTTAAAATACAATTCTATAATAAAAAGCAGAAGTTGTAAATAAGTAACTTTTTCACATTTATTCAGCAAATCTAGATCGTTAAATTACTGATCACGTGTACCTAATGAATACTGTGTATACTTATCAATACTTGAAAAAAATATACTTTTTGGAAGAATGAATATTCAAAAGAACTACACTACATAAAACTTCTTTGATCTACTATGGATCAAAGATAAAATGAATTAAAATATTTAAAAAAAAAAAAAACTTTAAATTATATTATACTATTAAAATTTAAAATATAGTTGTAAATAATAAAATAAAATTGTCTGTGAGGAATTGTACTATTATACTTATTGATTGCATACCAAAGTATATTTAAAATATGTTTTCTAATATTCTCAATTATTCTATTTATGTAATTATATCTTAAGTATTGGATTTATTTTACACTTACTATTATGTTATAAATATCATAAATTACAGGAAAAAATAAGAAACCGATAATAAGTCACTTACCGAAACAATAGAAGAGTAACGATCTTACCTGTGAAACCATAAGATTCAACCATTTGTATTGGTGACATATATATGTGATAGTAAGATCTAAAATCTAGATGGATGGCCAACATATTAATATTATACACGAAAAAAACAATATTAAAAATAAAACAAATTACTTACATGTCTCACCATTCTGAAAATTATTGAAAAACTGAATATGTAAATTTACGTATAAATTTAGAATCGGTGGAAACATTTAACATAGCGATTTTATACACAATGAATAATAACAAATTCATTAATTTATTATTTCCTTAATTTTATCCGTTTGAGTAATACAATAATTCAGTAAAATCTATGTTTCTTATAAAAATCTTTAAAATGAATGCTCATATCATAAATCAGAGCACTTACCTACATACCTAATAATTAATGATTGATGATAATTAAAAATTGTATGTAACTACATATTAAGCTTTATTTTTCATAAGTATTTTACGAATTCAATAAACCATTCAATAAAAATATTACGTCATATTAGATTACGCTATAGTGAAGGAATCTTTTTAGAATTTAATAAAATATTTCAAATAGTAAAACATAAATTTGACATTATAATAGGGAATTCAGCGTGTTTATGGAATTGAAATATTCATGTTTAACATTTAAAATTCACGAATTGACATCGTATGTCGATATTACAAATTAAGTTTAATAAAACGTCTAAAGCATACATAATGTCATATTATACGTTAAAATATATTTTTAAAAGATAAAAGTCACATAATGTTATATTTTCGATGAGTTGATCAAAAAATGTTTAAATTTATATGGGTTATACATTTATACAATCGCACCGACTGATCACAGGTGAACAGTCATAGGTACGATATTTAATTAGATAGACTTATTTATAAATATTGAATGATTATATTAAATATAGTAATAAACTGACCATGTAATATAGTCCATAAAAATTTAGTTATGATTATTATATGTATTATAAATATTATAATTGTAAAAAACTACTTTTTTTGATTAAAAAAATATAAATTCCAAAATTGATTATTTATGTATATAATAAAAAAAAAAAAAAACGTATTTTTTTTTTTTGACGTATTATCCTTATATTGAGCCATATATAATATGAATGCTATTGAAATGTTCAATATGTTTGAAGTATATATTATTTTTACTTTTGAATTGCCTACATAAATGTATTTTTTTATTCATAATACTTCAACACTATTCCGCGCTTATATTCTGTACGAATTGTGTAATTAAATTGGCTTTCTAATTTAATTTAAAAATGGAATGCAATATAGTGTTTTGTATACGACAATGTATATCAAATTATGAATTATTTGTTTGTAAAAAAGTCATATTTTGGGTAACTTGATAATTATTATTTGTAAAACATTTGAAGTGTAGAAAAGTGGATACATTCAATAGGAATCAATTCTTTTACACTTAAAACTTTTAAATAAATTTTGTAATTATTAACATAAAACTACCTTTTTTTAAAATTATTATTCTACATTATGATTTTATATGTATATATATATAAAGATAATTATAAATTGATATTAATTTTGTCTGAAAAAGGAACTGATAGATAATACTAACATGTTCATTATACAATGTATATATTATTAATATTATTATTATTATTATTTTAAAATAATTTTACTTTACACTAGTAAATACATAATTTTCTAATTTTATTTAACTCTTTTAAAAATTAATATAAGCATAAATATATATAATATTAAGTTATTAAATAAGGCAAAAATGTAATGAAGAATAAAAAATACTTTGTTGTTTTTCAAGTGTTAACTGATAATATTACTTTTTTATTTAACTTGATAAAAAAATACCGGCAATATAATTTTTTTCAATATTTAATTAGTTGATATAATTTCTATGATACGAAAAATAATAAATCATTTATATTTAATGTAAAATAAGCTTCTCATTGTTAACAACTAGTGTTTAATTTAACTAACTAAAGTGATTTAACTGTAACTGATACACACCGTAAAGAAAAATTGGTCTTTGATACAGATTTGTATTTAATAAACATTAATAAAATCATCTCTAAATTTTATTTACTTATTTTATTTTTTATGGAAATTCAATAATGTCTATCAATTATTATATTATAATTTTGATATATATAATTCACAGATGCAGGTTGATATTTATATAATATTGTGAAGTATTATATCAATAATTATATTAATAAAATAGATACTAATTAATATAAAAAAAAAAAAAAATGTATAAATACTAAAATACTAGAATTTAATAGAATACTGTACAATTAATATTTATTTTTAAGCCAAACTATTATTTTATTGTTTTTTACATTTATTGACTTTTCATATTCTGTGAAAATTTAAAAATCATACATGAGTGTTACAAAAATATAACATGTTTTTATTATTCATAAACTTTTTTGTACAATGTTTTATTTTCAAAGACTTTCTATACCCTTTCTTAAATGTTTTAAATCAACTCATTTAGTACCTGTGTACGCGTAAGTATTTTCGATACAATAAAACAAATTTTTCCGGACAATAAAAAATATTTTTCCTGGCGTAATAATTAATAAATGCAGTAGGTATGCGTGAATTGTATATAGATACATAATACATGAAGATGATAATAAAAATGTTTTCAAAATTATTACCATACGGTAAATATAATTTTCTTAAAAATAAAATAAATATAAAAAGTAGTTTTGTCCAAAACAATAAACTATGACTATTATATATCATCGACTTCATTTCACTTCCCACAAATGTTATGATATTTCTCTTATCACTTTAAACCACTAGTCACCATGGTAAGTATAAAGACTAATTGAAATAATAATAAAACACTTCGACATTTAGATAATCTTATAAATCTTATTTATGACCTAATTTCATGATTTTTTTTCTTTGAGTAATTGCCTTTAAAATAACAACAATTGTATTACACGCGCTACGTCTTAAGTGTACTCCATTTACGGAAATTAAAACTAAAAACTCAAATTCACCACATAATAGTCGTAATATTTTCAATGAATAATGTTTTTTTTTTTTTTTGTTATGAGTTGGAAATAAATTATAAAAATATCGTTTTTTTATTATACATTTTAGTTTTACCATTTATAAGGAAGAACGTAAATATTAACGGTTTCAAATTTATAACAGATTAAGGATGAAATTACAGCGTTTGTATTTGTATGAGATAGTTTGTATTTCATATGTCTCTATTAATCTGTTAACACTATATTGAGACAAAAAAGAAAATTAAAAAAGTTTTATGCAATGTCTCTGTGTATTTATTGAACAATGAACAAAGAATGTAGTATAAGTTGGTCATTTTTAAAATTTCCCTGGAGTATTTTGAGAAAATAAATCTAAAAGTCCAGAAAATAGCAATATTAAACAGTAAAATAATGTAAACAAGCTACTTTTAACGAATCTGTACTGTACTAAATATTATATAATATGAAATTCATTAAATATACGTATTTTTATCATTTATTCCGACTATTACTAGTGTAATTATTAATGGATATAAAAAAAAACACATCGTGGGCGTTTTATGTGTAGGTACTGTTTTTTTTTTTATGAGTTAATATATTTTTTTTGTATAATTAAAAAATACACAATATCGTAATAGACGATCACAATTCAATAATGATCACATATTATCGTTTAACATACATATTCTATCACGACAAACCTAACTAATAGGTGACTATACTCTATTATCGTTTTATAATAAGTCAATTTATCTCAAAATAAGAATAATTCAGAATAAAGAATATATGAAATCTGATAATGATTTTTACTTTGGTATTGGACCCTTAACAATTTAGTAGCTGATTATTTTCAAATCACCCAGAAAAAATATTATTTGTAATTTTTACATCGATTTCAAAGGCAATATGTTAAAAAGTTTCTATAAATATATTGTATGATATTTTCAAAGAAATTATTATACCTAAAGAATTTTTTTTAATGCTTACTTTATTTTACTTCTGAACATTGTATATCACAGTGCACAGCAGGTTTATGCTATGTAGCAAAAATATAATATTTTGAATCTATATCTTGTATTAAGTCTTTCAAAGTGTTTTAAAAAATGTAGTATTATTCGTTTTCTTTGTTCTTTCAAATTTAAAACCTAAAATAAAATGTATTTAATTTTAAAATAAAAATTGAGTATAATATAGATCATTAATAGTAATTACAAAACTATTTATACTCTTTATATAAAAATTTCGAAAATATATAAAATTAATTTAATAGATTTTAATGTTGAAAATCAGAAATATATTGACTAAGTGCACACCTCAATAAATCGTATAAAGAAGTCTGGAACTTTATACATGAACTTAAAAATGTATCATTTAAAAATCATTCTATTCGATATTTTCGTGTGTATTTTGATATCATTTAGCTATAAATAATAAATATTACTAATACATTATAATAATACATAAAACTAGTAGAGAATAATATTCGTTTGAAAACGACTGACAAGAATTGTAGTTACGACTTCAGTCTGGATGTTGTGAACCATCCTGTTTAATAAATCTCATTAGTCTAGTCGTTTGAACTATATGTAACATCACGTCCATGTACACACAAACACTGAGTCTGTTTATTTTACCTACAGTTATTAGAGAATGCCGGGTTTTGTACACGAAATACAGAAAAAAGGTTACATTTAATGACACTAAATGTCTCAAGTAATTGTGCCATAGCGAACAACAATCTGATCCAAAATTTTGGTTGGGAAAAAACCTTAAATTCCAACATTCTAATAAGTCTATTTTTTTGATAATGATCTTCCTTTCTGATTTATTGTATACTTTAATATGTGCAATGGCATTATAATAATATTATATAACTTAAATTTAAACATTTTTCTTTAAATAATTAATATTATGTACAATCTAAATTCAACTATAATTTGAACAACACCACGATTAATACGTATCTGTATTCTTTTTACATATGAATTGTTTGTATTTAGATAGACGAAGTTCATTACAATATATATATTGTATACAAAAATATAGAATAGAAATCAATTTTTAGAAAACAATGAAAAAACTGTCGATATAAAATAAATTAGTTGACTAATTTTAATATGATTTATAATTTAATATTATATTTATAAAATACATTAATTGTTCTTGCATTACTATGTTAAATTTTAAGCAAAGATAACTAAGTCAAAATCTGTCGTGAATGCACATTTATTAAAGGAACCTAAGTTACATATTAAACAAAACAGTTTTATGATTGAATATTTATTTTATTATGTTGTAGAAATGTTCTTTTAGGAAAAAAACTTACTTTGCATTTTTATCATTTTTGTTCTATATACAAATATTTTTAAATATTATATCGTTTTATATCGTTTTATTATTAATAAATATTTGTCAAACAGGACTTATTATTTATATACATTTTCAACTTCTCTGGTGAAACAATAATTTTCATTTTCATAAATGTTCATATTTAATGTTTATTTATTTGATTTAGTATAAAGCATAAAATATAATCATTTTACAAGTTAAATATTGTTTTTAGATATTATTAATTTTAATATTAAGACCTTTGTTACTTAGTTTTAAAATGATTATAAAAAAAAAATTATCATACATTTTTTTTTTACCATTCAATTTATAGTTAATATGCTGACCAATTAAAACACGATTAAAGTTCTTAAAATACAAATTAATAATTAATGAAACAGTTCTTTATTACTTTTTAAATGTTGTTAAAAATTTATAGGCACCTATTATAGATCTTTGTAACGAATATTATTATTTATACCTAAAACGTGTAAAACATTTAATAGAACATCATTTCAAACATATATTGTGAATTATAGTCGCTCTAAAAGCTATATGTTAACTAAAATAGAAACCTAGAAAGCAAGAAAAATATTACAACAATAATTATAAAAACGTACACAACTATAACTTGCATAGGTATAAAATAAATCATGCATTATATAGAACGCTGGTTACTTGAGCTTTTACGTATTTGACGCAGGATATTTATTTTAAGAAAAAATTGCTCTTTATACACCCGAGTGCGAATTCACTACGACGTCGTATTATATTATATAGTTACTATAATATATGCTCGTCATAAAACACAAAATATGGAAACACGTAAACATGAAGGGGCGGCTATAAATGGGTACCGGTGACAGTACATAAATATTATACAATAGATCACTCAAATCAGCGCCGTTCTATAAACTATATATCGTGATATCCATTTACGGTCTTAATATGGTCTGTCGAACGGGTAAACAAAAAAAATAAAAAAATAAAATACGTATCGCTTCATGAACTCACGTAAAATATAATAATATAAGTATATGAATATGATATTACTCAGAACACCTTATCGTATAATATTATCATGATTAATACACATAGCTGCTGCGTTGCAGATTATAATATTATATAGTGAATGGAATGAAATTGTAAAACGAATAACATACATAACATAATACTGGTAAATTGTGCCACCAGAATACACACACACACACACACACACGATTTTATATAAGGTATAATATTATGTAATAGAATAATTGGACGCTCCACCGTAAAAACGGTACCACGGTTGTGCGCAGGTGGCGTGCACTGCAAAAGTGTGTAAAATTCGACGATAAAAGATTTCCGCGTCTGAATGGCTAACTCTGTATTATGCTATATAAGTATACGGACATTATTTCGTGGACTTTATATATGTATATACACGTGACGAGATGAAAATGAGTCTACCAAAAGCTGCTATATAATACGCGTCACGGGGTATGTAGTAGAGAGCGAGAGAATAAAAGAAACGCTCACGTTCCGTCTTGCAGACATACCTGGAATTTCACATAAGAGCAATGAAATATAATAATATATCGTAATAATTTTATGAACATTATACACTCGATTTTTCAGAGTGAGATAAAAATCGTATCACCTAAGCACAGGACCGTTCTCTACGAAAAACGGATTATCATGTTTCTTTTATTTGCATATCACTATCTAAATACGTCGTATTCTATACGATAACGTTTTTCGTACAATATTATCTAATGTTTATCTGAATTGCATTAATTTGGCACAATGATGAATGCAGACAAAACATTTCATCAAACTATATTATTTTAATACTTCAACAATTTAATAAAATGTTTTACGACTGAACACTATAATTAGAAAAAATTATCATTATTTACGAATAACTTAACGGAACTATAACTTTGTTAATATACGCTTCGTGATTATTCAATTAATATATTAAAACACGTTACTTAAATTATTTTGCATACAAATAAATTTACAAATTTGATGCCGCGTGTAATTAACCTGATTCTTGTTGTATAAAGTGAAATAACTAAATAACGTATGTCCGTAATATATTTTGTTCCTGAGTACCAACTTGTTTACGTATTATTACATCAGACATATCTATTCGTCGGTAAACGAGAAAATTGCGTAAAATTTATGCCATGGTATTGCTGTCAATTATTGACGTACCTATACTACCTACAATGACATTCGTCGAGTACGTTAAGTCTGAATTTTAAACTTAAATATGCTACTAGGCATTGATTTAAATTGTTTACATTTTACGTTACCAAACATCGAACGGAAATGAATAACGAATTCGGTAGGTATCTATTTTAGAATATACTAAAAACAATATCTTTGAGTAATAATTGTAATTCTTATGAATGGGGTTTTCAAATTAAATGGATTGTTGTCGGTCTGTTTGTGAGTTTAAATGACGTTGACCTTTGCTATTGCAAGAAAAGTTCCTATCACTTTTCGAAATTTATATAAATAGAAGTGCGTTGTAGGTATACGTATAGGACAAGTCACAAAACCGCAAAAATATCTAAACGAATAATATAGATAAACGAAAGACCATAATATATATTTACCAATTTTTCACTCCATTAGACGTGGGTTCATAAAATAAAAAAAAGCATTTCTATGGAAAAAAATATCTACAACAGTAAAATTTCTATCAAGGTTAATTTACTGTGTAAATATAAAATTAATAAAAGAAAAAATGAAATAAAGAAATAAAAGAGAAATCAGAACTTGGATAAAAATGTCCTAATTCGAATGTCCATTTAAATTGTGTTTTTGATAAGTAACTAATAGTTTACATTTCACTGATCAGAAATTAAAATTACCGTTTAAAAATTGTTTACATTGACTTAACACATATAGATATATAATTATACAAATGTTTAAACAATTTTGCTGAAAATAATTAATTGTACTTATACAAATCGTTTAAAATTTAACAACATGGCACCTAAATTTTGTTTGAACAGATCTATAGAAACAATATTTTCCCAGCTATGAATTTTTTTTTTAAATGTTTGTTTTAGTAAAATGTAAATAGCTTGTATAAGATGTATTGTTTTATAAAGTTTCTTTGAAAAATGAGTTGTGTTCAAGAAAATGTCAGAAACAATTCAGCTTAACTGGATTTCGCTAAATACATGCAAAAACAGAATTAAAGTAAATATTATAAACGTTCACCAATTTGTATGCTGTTAGACTTTCACTTAGTTATTAAATTGTACATGTTTGAGGAACTTGTATAATATATCCACAACAATTAGAACGCATGTGAACAAAAAAAGATGTAGTTGATTTGGTCTTAAAACCGTACACGAAATTACGGAATTCGTTAAAGTAATATTCAAGTGGTGAAATTGAATTAAATAATGTAATATAATGATTAATTATTTGCTACAGAAATTTTCATGAAAAACTCAATTTATAACTGTTAGCCGAAAGTAAAAACTTTTGTGAGATTATCCAAGAAAGAAGAAGTAAAGTTTCGTACTTAAACCATACTCAGTACAGTATGATAAATAGTATTTATTTATAAGAAATAACGTGCACAAAAATTAAGCGATAAAGATCATTATGGTTTTTAATAGTGTGGTAAACATATACATTGTGATAAAAATAGAAACTTTGCTTATAATGTCGAAGCAATGAAGAGGTCAAGTAGGGAAGCAAAGTCGTAAAAATAAATAAAATATTTATTTCACCTGTTTAATGTACCATAACAACTACGAACAAAGTTCCTAAGATGGTTTTATTCAAAACAACCATTAAATCAGTCAACTGTCACCTATCGTATACGTTAGATATAAATTGATCAATATAGAAATACGAATGGTTCACGTAGACAAGAAATCAGAGAAAGTACAGAACTGTTAAAAACATTTCTTAAAAAATTATAACTAGGTTACTTTAATCCGATATCATAAATGCGTTGTAAATGATTATTTTAAAATGTGTATTCAATTTATATATTGTAAAGCATTTTTAGGTAAAATACAATTTACTTGAAACGTGTTACGACTGCGACTAGTATAGCGTAAAATTTCGACATGATTTCGTAAAAAAAAAAATAAAGGAAAATCTGATTTATTTTGTTAATTAACTGCCTTTGAATTTTCGCAATTCACAATGGTTTGTAAAATGAAAATAAGTACAATTATTGAATTTAAATTAATTTACTTATATTGATGTGCAAAAATAAAATTCCATTTATATTTTGTATAAATTGACGCAGCTTCATTAAATTGAAATTTACACAGCCATTTGAGCAAACATGAATCAACTTTGTAATCATGACGAATTTACGTATTTTTACACGATAATGAATTCACATAAGCTTTCTCGTGTAGGTTCATTTACACAGCGCATTACCAGTTGTGATTCAACAACCTTTTTTTTCTCTTTTTTTCCTTTTACAGTGCAAATGCGGTAAATTACATGTGGGGAATGTATGTTCAGGGGTTAGTATAACATTTAAATTAAAAACTAATTACATTTCAGCTAAAATGTTTGTATGATTATTTTATAATATGTTTATAGGATTACATATAATTACCTTAGAGTATGTAGTGTAAGAGTAAGCGTAATAGAAAAAAAAATCGATAAAGAAATAATATTTTAATTTGATAGCTTCTCGTATTGAACAACCGATTAAATGTTTTGTTCATTAAAAAATAATGAAAATTATTTTTTTTCATCGATTGAAACATACACATTCTTGTATGAAAAGTAACATTATTGTTATGGGTACATCTAGAATTTTAATTTGAAATTCAGCCTCATTTGTTGATAAAACTTTAACATTTTAATAGTTTTTTATATTTATTATAATAAAAAAAATCCATTGAGTACATACATCTAAGAGCTTGTTTTATTTTTATTTTTTTATGTATATAACACAACATAACTATAAAAACTTTCGGGAAAAACTTTTTTCTTCATTAAATCTGTTCAATAATTTGAATGATATCTAATTAGCAAATATTCTTAAGAAATATAATGAAACGCGGAAATGTCATTCTATATTATTAGACTTTAATTGTATTAAATTCAACAACAATTTATATTTCATAATTAATTCAATCCAAAAATATGATTATACAATAGTTAGTTGTATATTATAATGTGCTTACGGGGATATCCATTAAATTAAATATATGATGATAAGTTGAGGGTTACTAGAAAAGTATGTGTTTCTTTATAATATGTATATACATTTGTTAATATTTTGAACAAACGCATTGTTTTATCTTAATAGTTTATACTTTTCATAGTAAATTATTTTTGATTATTATGTGCATTAATAAAAACCTGTACACACAACTAAACTTCGTTCATAAATTATTTTAAAAATAAACATTTTCTACTTTAGAATAATAATAATATATTATAGTCTGTATCGTATAGTTTACAGGTATTCAAATACATTCAAATACCATAATACATTGTTATAAAAAACAAACAACCGTGAAAAAAAATTAAAAAGTTCAGTCAAGAAAGAAATAACTATGACCGCATTGTTTAGGTGATATTATAAATAAAACAACACATATCATTCAAAATCTCTTAGCAATTTTTAATTTGTATAAATAAATAATGAGCTACAAAACTAAAGCCATTGTCATAACTGCTATATCAGTACCTACTGTCCATAAATGTATAAAAAAAGTGTGGGTAAATAATATTTCACACTTAGTTTTAGTTTATCATGGAGTGGGAATCTATATTATTCAATGTAATATAATTAAATAATGTAAACGTTTACTAAATATGTATAACATCTTAATGTGATTACAGTTAAATTTTGAAAATAGATCTGCTAGTAAATACGTTCCAATAGATATTTTATAATTTTAATAATACATAGTAAACGATTTCGCTGTTTGACAATTATATATACATATAAAATTGAATATTGTATATAATAATTTATAATTTATTACTAATATAGTTTATATTTTGTTGAATAGATATACTGGTCTCCATAAATTATAAGAAAACAAATTAATAAGTTTATGACATTTAATATTATGAAGATCTTTAGTATATAAATAATTGTACGGATTAAAATGGAATTAAATTAATAATTAACAAAATATTCTATACGATAGTATGAATACCATGTATGTTACGTAAGGGTGTATTATTAGAGTAGCATAATTAATAATTAGATTAAATCTTCATACATCCAAATGTATTTATAAACTATTAATGATCGGAAATGGTTAATCAAATATTTCGTATACTATAAATTATTATAATATGGTTATTCAGTTATTCGTTTCCATTATATTATATTCAAATAAATAATTTAATATTTTTGAAGAAAAGTATTCGGTCACATTCAATTAGTTTGTATTTAAAAATTAATTGTTATTAAAAAACTATAGTATATTAAACAGTGCAGATAAATTTTTGAATATGCAAATTCAGTATATCCATACGATTCATACGTTAAAATTCAATTTTTATTTATAAAATAAATCATATTACTATTTCAAATGTAATAAATATTCATGGATTCATGACGTCATTTTTATTTTGCGTATGACTAATGAGTAATGAATATACAATTTCAATTTTCAACTTTCATAAAATAAAATCGACTGAAATATTTTGTTTATTTATTTAATTATTTTTTTTTTTTTTAATTTCTCTGAATACACAATATTATAAAAATAGATTTTTCAAAACAACCATATACAAAACAAATAGAACTTATTAATAATAAAAACAAAAAAAAATTACAAACTTTTTTTGCAGTATGGATTTTAAATAATTACATTTTTAAGAATAACAATGACGTAGTACTTAATATTAGCATAATCCATAGGTATTTTGCATAATTTCTTTAATATTCCATGTTTAACTATCCAGAATTTTGAACTAGGATCAATCGACTCACAATAGACACAATTTAGGTTAGTACCATAACATAGATGGGTAGAGGAATGGGAATTAAACTACTATTCGTACAACTGTAATAGGAAACTTCAGGGCAGGAAAATTAATGTCGGTATGCGAATCTGACGCTTCCGAACTTGAAATTTAGTATATAGTACAACATATTGTTCCGGTTAATACATACGGTAATAAAAATGATGGTTTTCTAGCATGTGAGGTGGATAAGTGGAGGCGTTGACCGAGGGCACTAAGACTTATGTATTTTAACTTAAACGTTGCACGGCAGCCTCCTCACTTATAATACGAGTAGTTTCCGTCTACAGCAAAAAGAAGAAAATATAAAGCAAACTACAACAATATCTGTTATATATAATTAAACGTAAATATATAAGAAAAACTGCGATGAACCATTGTCAGTGTTTAAAAAAAAAAATCGATTCGATTAATACCTTATATGTATATATATTTTTTTTTAATACATGGAGTGATACAGGTTTCTGTTTACAAATAAGAAAATTCATACCGTTTTATATGCAATTGGACTTTTGAATCGTTTTCTTCGAACCCCGCGTGGGTCATGATTGTACGGCGAAAAAAAATACCCGAAAATCATCACCCACACTGACATAAAACGCGCACCACTCACACTGAATATTTTGCTTTCACACGCCGTTTTTACAAAATCTCCTCTTCACTTATCTTCGGAGAGATATTTTACAGTTAAACGGGGTCCTCGTGATGTGGTTACACTATATCTTTTGCGTATTGTTTTGTGTTTGGCGACGGGTGTGACACGGCCGCGGGCTTATCTGTCGAATCGCGAACTCGCTTTTGCTTCCGTTGTTCGGATGTACACGGAGACTGTATTTGACATATATTTCGGTGTATTCGTTTCGACTGTTCGGGGACGAAATTTCGTGTGGGCTTGTCTGAGGGCCTAACCCGAAATCGCACGCACACTGACGACGAAATCCCTCAAAGCCGTGTCTTACCCCTCCACGACCCGTACACTGAGCCCCATCGACACGGTTTTAGAATCGCAGCGCATGACGTACGTATATAATACATTTACACGCGAACACAAGCTATTCATCCGACAGTCTTTCTATGTAATTGTATACGACGTATACATACACGAATCGTATTTTATTTGAGCGAGTAGTAGTAGAGTACAAGAACTATAGCAACACTATAAAATACACGATAATATTATTTTTATATCTGTTAATAAATAAAAAAACGTTTAGAAACCAATATGTTATTTTTGAGCATTGCCGAATTTTTGGATAAATATTTTATTTATTTGTTTTTGCGTTCAATGGGCAACGCATATCGTTCATAAGTTCCGTCTTAATATCTATTTTATGTGTTAGCGAATACTACATAATATACTGCGTGCGTTATAATATTTCAGAAAACTTAATATCTGTAAAGTAAAATATTATATACAGTGAAGTAATAAAACGTTCACCATAGTATAATAGCCATTATCAAAAGTATCATGATATAATTTACCTATACTCGTATTTTCAATATCCTAACATTGTATTTATATAAAACAATTTTTGTAAGAATATATAATATGATTTATACGTGTTAGTCCACCTTAATAATTCATTATATCATTAAATAACCATACAGCGGCATAGCTGGGATTTTCCAAGAAGGAGGGGGAGGTTAAACTTAGTTTTTTAAAGTTTTCGTTTTATTTGTTGCCCAATTGAACTATTCAAGAACAATAAAGTTCAGTTGTAACCTCGTGAATATACAATATTATTAACATCTCAATATGAAAATAGAATTAATAAAATATACAATAATATAAATAATACATTTATTACATGTGGAAAGACAATACAGGTGGAGGAAGTTAAACACTCAAACCCCCACATTTCTGTACTGAAGTTGTCTATACAAAACACGTCGTATTACAATACTGTATTATTGAAATGCATATTAAAAAATAAAAATAATACAAGCACCGAAATAGTAAGCTCAAAATAATCATGAAATAAATTCAACGTTTTATTTGATTTTTTTTTTTACAAAAAATATTCATTTTTGAATACAAATAGAAGCTACTTGCATATTTGAGTGTGTCAAATTACATTATCATGCAACAGTTTATTTTTGTGACATTTTTTTTACTTTATAACATGAACAGGTTGATTTCACGTAGATGTGACATTAATACATTTTATCGTCCCCAAATTACCATGTATTTTTATTTACCTTAACGAAAACAATTTTGAATAAAGATATTAAATAATAAAGAAATAAGAATATCAATTTCATTTTACTTTACGATTTTTTGTATCATAACGTATCCTTTTTAATCTTTTTTTTTTTTTTCAAATAAATACACACCACACTTATTATATAGATATAACATAGTAACAATATACCATCATAAATATATATAGTAAACCCGTAGACGTAATAAAATTAAAATCTATTTTGTTTGCTATAGTAAACTTGTTAATTTTGTTTTAACCCTACACAGCACACATTTATTCTAAATCGTATAAAATGTTTTTGTTATTATAATACTCACTAAAATATTACCTATATTTGAAAATTAAAATTAAACTATTCGAGTCTAGGTGATACCAAAACAACAAAACCTTTAATTAAAATGAAACATTATGCATACTAATTTGCATATTTTTAAGCATTTAGTTTTTTATAACCTTTGAAAATTATTAAACTTTACATAAAAACATATTATCTTAAGCAATAGAAAATTATAAAATGTGGTAATAGGAAAAATTAATGTTCTAATTAACATAAAAAAAAAAAAAAAATACAATATAATTTTTATAAAAACAATCATTATTATTTGTATTTAGTCATACAAAGTGAAAGGTACACTTTGCAACAGGAGATAAGTTGGCTGAATCCTTGCGTAACCATTTTTCTTTTTTATATAACTTAGAATATTTCTCATTAGTAAAAACTGAAAATTTTGATAACTTACTTAATGTACTTTAAATGTTTCATATCCTATAAGATGTTACTAAAAAAATAATTATTATATCAGTAAATAATGCAAACATAATTGTTGATTTTTTTTTTTTTTTACAAATGTTGACGATACGATTTGAGTATTAGCAGACTCGTCAAAGTCTGTAGTTCAAACAACCGTCAAGTCGTAACGCAAATATAAGAGAATATCAGGAAAACGACGCTAAATATATGAGACTACATGGACAATCTATAATAGTGTGTCATGTAATGAATTCGTTATTCGAATAAGAACATATGCGGTTGTTTATCCATTGTAACTTGTAAGACACTACGCGCTACGCGTATCTTGTAAAATGTTTTGAACGATAAATCAATTCAATTATTCATTTATTGATATTAAATGATAATATAGTATAATATTAAGCATATAATATATAAATTATTTTTGTTTTGCATTTAGTTTTTTTGAAAAATATAAATTAAATAGGTAGTTAAATCAATATCATATTGTTCATATTGTTTTCAGTCTGTAAGGCGGACGAGCTTTGTCACGTATTGTTAGTCGTCGATCAATTCATATCGCACGTGCCACGTCGACTCCATTTAAAATAAATATAACTGAATATCTATTAGTATATTCGTAACCAGCGATAAATTACAGTTCACTACACAACACGTTTAAACGATTAGAATATTTTTTCTCCAATAATTATTCCTCCTGGTGATTTTTTTTTCGTATTTAAATACAGTTCAAAATAACATATGCATTTTTTATTATACGCATACATTATATTCGCAGGATACATGTGTCAGTAGTGTTTTATATTACCCAAACGGATGTGGGACAAGAGAATGCTGGATGATGGTAAAAAATGATTTCAAACATCCGTTTGGAACGGGTTAAATTTAATTTCACTTAAAGTATAAAAACTTTTAATATTCCATAAAATCTTGAACCTTTACTTGATCTGTATATTTGATTCTTCGCATATCGACGAGAGTATTAGTTTTAAAGCAATATGTATTGTTGTTTGCATTTCTAACATAACCTATTGAAACTGAAAAAACCAAAAGTTTTCAATTTTGAGAACAGTGTGTTATTGATACTTTGGTGAATGGTAGAAAGGATGTGTGAAAGTCCTAATACTTTTATAAATAAAAACTGAAATATAAAAATTTTAGGTATATAATAATATAGTATATATTATATATATTATATATATATAATATATATATATATATCGTCAGATTTTGAGAAAATATGAGTATTTTTAATTTTTTAAGCTATCTATTGACTATTGACATTTGACATTTTTAACGGTTTTTATTATTATTATTTATTTTTTTATTTACATTGACACATTTTCCATGATCGTGTTAATTTTAATTTTTTAAAGATAACTAATTAATAATGCTTTTTGATAAACCCTAAACTCTTTAATAATAAACACAAAAAAGTTGTAAACTATGTAACCGATTAACCAACATCAATATTTGAAAATTTTGAAATAGAGGTTTTTACAAATATTAAATAAATTTATGAGAGGTAAGATTGGCTTGTTAAAAGTAATGCAATATTTAATCAACGCAATTTTCGTGAATATAATATGCAAACTATTTCAAAAATTAACATAAAAACTCAATTGGTTATATCCCAGAGTTATGTATATACTTTGATTTCTACAATACAGCAAATCTTATTTTATGCGATAAAAACAAATCCTATAAATATTTGTGTATTCATTTTTCGAAAAATGTTGTTATTCTATGTTATATTATATTTGTACCTATGATTATTTTTAATATAATATACTAGGTCAATATCACGCAGATGATCAACCAAAGTATTTTTTTTACAATTTGTATTTTAGATTCGGAGTGGATAAAAAACTAAAATCATTTGTTGAACATAACAAAAAAAAAAAAAAAAATTAATTCATGTTTGAAGCTGAACATTTGCTCCAGTAATAAGCATTGAGGGGATTTCTAGAATAATTGTTGATTAAGTTATTTTCTATTTGTTTTCATAATTTTATCGACATCCTAAGACAATGTTTCACTTACTTCTCACTTTTCAGATCAAAGTTAATATTGTTAATATTCTTTCTTCTTGATACCTGTTATTTAATTCCTATTCCGTGTATATCTGTATGCAATATACATATTTATATTTTTATATATTATATTTTATCATATTGTTGTCAAAAATAGTTATTTAACACACGGTGAAATGTTTTGAAAAAAGTTTAACGCGTGAAAATTAAAAGTATGCGGTGTTCCTATAAAAATAATGTCACTGTACAGCAATAGTTAGTTTTTTACACAACCATTATACACACTAAAATATGCATTCGTAATACGTATGATATTTTTTATGATTATATATTATAGTTTTTTATAAATTTTTTTTTTCTAAATAATAACTTAATTTTTCTTATGAAAAACTTTGATTTCTTGTTGAAAACTTCAATATCAACTATACAGCATTTATACGGTTTTATACATAACTAAAAATTCATTAAACATTGTCGTTGTAAGTATGTGAGTATAGACGTTAAAATAAACTTGCAATATACGCAGTAAACTTTGTATTTTTGATCGAAATACATTTAAACAAAAATATAAAAATAGTCATCATAGAATACAAATTTAACAAATAACATTTTTAAAAACCTATGCATTATTTAACATTTAAATTAAACAAAATAATATGGTATAAATTAATTTAAAACAAAAAAAAAAAACCAATACGAAATATTTTTTGAAATATAATTATTTCTTTAGGGGTTATTATATAACTTATAAAATAAATTTAATCTAAATTTAAATTAGAGTACCTAAGTACATTTTTAAGAGTTAAAAAAATATTTCAACAGACAAAAAATAATTGCTTATACTTGTGTTTACATCAAAGTTTAGTAGAAAATAAAATCAGTTGTTAAAATTAATAAAAAATATATTATTCGATTTTAATAATTGTAAAGTTATTTTATAAATATGTAAAAATATGTGCTTAATACTCATACATGAAATATAGATTAACTTTCAAAATAAATATATTTATAGATAATAGTAAGCAAGAAATACATGCAAATTCTTAAACATTTCTGCCTTGGTAAGATAATAGATCAGTATATTAAAATGGTTTGTTTGAAAAAAGTTGCAAAACTAAATTATATGTGAAAAGGTTTACTATATTTTTACGAATATACATTTATGTACTTTAAAAATACAGGTTGATATTTTTTTTATTCAACGGCTAGAGCGAAATTGTGTTTTAAAGCATAAATGGTTATGTTTGCGTATAGTAGGTACCTACTGTAGATAGACAATTTATATCATAAAAATTAAAAAAAATACAATCCTTGATAAAAAATTGTCCTATTTATCCTTGTATAACAACATATTTGTGATTCTGTTATACATAATTTTAGTGTTACATGGTAAAACTATTAAGCACATATTATTTCCCTAACAATGTATATCGGTGAAAAATTAACAAGACAATATTCTGAAGTTTAAAAATTATTATTAATTACATTTTTCTTTAGATATTTATTTATTTATTTTTGGAATACCAAATTTTTTGATTTGCCCGAAAAATACATTCAAATTTATAAGAACGTCTCAAATTCTCAAAAGATGATATTTCGATTACAAATACTGCTTTATTTATATATATGCTTAGAGCTTAATTATTTTTATCAGAATGAGTAATTATTAAAAAAAATATATACTCAGTAGGTATGTTAGCTAAATAAATACCTATCCTATACCTGTACTATTCTTACATCTCATTAATTCTGTTCTGTCATTTACAGAACAATATAAGTAAAATATATATTTCTCTACTATCTAGTTTGGAATAAAATAGATACTTAATTTATTATCGTAGTTTAAATGTATATATTTTAATGAGAAAAGTTGGTGGAAATTTATATAAAACGAATGATAACCTAGTTTTATCTTCGCTCGTCCAATTATTCGTCGTTTTCAACTTAGCGTTTCACTCCGTGTCCGTTTAGATTTCTATACAAAGGACATTTAGACGATGACAATATGGCGCGTCTGCGTTTCATTATTTTTCATTCTTTTATTATAATATTAATGAAATTTATTTTTGAGCATAACTGCTGCATCAACATTATCGTTGGGTTTATTTAAGTTCCATGATATTATACCGTGGATAATAATTAGCCTCTTCGAGAGTATTCTTAAAAGCATTATAACGTTCGTCATTAGAAGAAAATTAGAACAACAGCAAGTTATCTTTCACTCCGAATATAATATTAAGACATTATGTTATGATATTTTATTACCCCATCATGATAGCATGACATTTTTCTTAATACCTATTGTTGTAGGTGATTATTGCGTTTTAACACAATAATATTATACTGCAATGTTACAATTATTGCAAAAACTACTTCAAAAAAATTAAATTTTGTTATAAAAACCAGACGTGCAAAAAAAAAATACTGATTAATATCTGAGAATAAAATTGGTCTTCCAAACATTAAAACTGTAATTGTTTTGTCATTCAAATAGACTTTATTCAATAAGTACAAAAAACTTCGAAACTTGTTTAAATTATATCGTGCTTTTATTTCATGTCATAAAATATAACTATAGATAGTTAATACATTTTTTCAAATGAAACATATAACTAGATAAACTATACAATTTTATAAAAAACAATTTTGTTTTAAATGTGTGATTGAAAAATATTTTTATACCACAGTTAAAGTTATAACACCTGAAATGATTAAAATATGTGAATAAAATGATAAAAACATTTATTTTTTGTATTTTTATTATTGCAGTTAATTGTGGTACTTAAAAACAATAACATTTAGATATCTGAAATCTAAATTTTAACGATCATTATAAAACCTCAATAATTAATTATTTTTTTTAAAGTTCTAATTAGGTAGGTATGTTATATTATAACCATTATAGTAAACAGTATTAATATTTTAAAATTACAACACATCAAAAATGAAAACAAACACCTGATGGTTGATTGCTTGTAAGTATTGCAAAGCTATAGTCAGTGAAACAGAAATTGGCCCTTTTTTAAATAAGTACCAACTTCCGTTGATTTTTGATCGATACATAAGGCTGTTCGAAACTCTTATACATATAGAACGCACACCCTCACCAAAAATAAGTTAGTTTACGAAGAAAGAATCCAATACATCACCTTGTACCTAATCCCAATAATAATCTTTTATCGACATAATTTATGCTCGAAGATTTGCGCCATTATTTATTATATGAGTACAATATTTCGTCGATTCGTCTTTCGGTGGATTTTAACGTGACACCGCCTAAATCGCGAACGAATAGATAAATCGCTAGTCATATAACTGCTCATACAACTGGTATCCATTTTAAAACTTTTTTAACCGTTTTCGAGATAATATTATAAGATTTGTAGAACGGATAATGCGTCATAAAATAATTTAATGTTAATGATGGTGAACGACAAAAGCTCCACACATAGATGACCGCATTTCGTAATATATTATTCAGTTCAATTAATTCGATACGATGGTCGCACCCCGTCGGCGGCGTTTAAGACCGCGGAAGGGCTCGAACCAGTGACGCGCGAACTGATCGTTGACATCTGCACGACACGCGCGTCATCACCACTAGGTGCAGCGGTGGTTGCTGTTGCTCTGTCAATTTGAAATTTCCAATTTCCCGAAACGACAAGACATAAACAATTCCGGGAGTGGTTTCTCGTATAATAATATAAACGCGTCGTTTGTACAACAATGTATAAAAATACTTGTATTATATAATACATGCGCATTGTTTCAGGTCGCCAACGAAACGATACCTTAAGCAAAATACAAGAAATGTTTTGATTCTTGTTTAGATCTTTTCAGAACGTACCATATTTACAATATGGAACAAAAACCACAAACCATTGATCCCCGATTGAGTACGGGATTTATTTTATGTATATTTATATATTGAACAACCCGATTGAACGCTGACACATATTGCGTAACGTGATAGCCTAAATAATACAACACGATGACACAATAAAACATGAAACGATGATAGTATACTAATATTTTAATGATAAAATAATGTAATTAAATGATAAAATGTTATTTATATTGCTCAGGAGTGACTAAATATTAAACATGTTTAATCCCAATTCCCAATCGCATCAGCCAGTTATCGTTCGTAGTAATCATACGTTGCTCAAGACTAATATATAATTTGAAACTGTATACGTTTGATATCGTCTAAAATCAGACATTGCTTACCGATTTGAACTCAACCTATAATAATTTAGTAATCAAATTAATATACGATATTACATCTTCATTATTATAATTTAATTATACTACAAAATAACAATGGTCGTAGTTTTTGGCCTATCTTAGTAAAGGGGAAGTCAATTTGTATAATATTCGCTATCTGACAAATCACTGTTTTAAAACAGTTTATTCTCATAATTGTGACTTTTCTTATAGTTAACAACTGGCAATGAATAATAGTTATATGGTTGTAATAACAAGAGATTTACCCACAATTTTTTACTCTCGAATATACCGTCAATATACAGCAACGTGTAACAATACCCTTCGGCATTTTGGTATTTTTAACACGGATCTGCCCACCTGTACGTTAATGCGATGAGTAAAAATAAAAATTTCACAAGATTTTATAGTTTTTTTTATGATATCAAAGAAAAACAATCATGAATTATTATTTTTTGGATATTCGTCTTAAATTAACGAGTAAAATCAAAAAGGGATTTTTCATTTTGCAAATAAGATACTTTGAAGGATACTTCTAGTACTTATCAGTGAGAATAAATTGAGAAATTCTTGATAGTTTAATTAAAATAGGAAAAATAGGGATTTTTGAATGACTGTAGTTATCGCCTTCACTCGCTACTCGCTAATGTAACAATTCACAGATTATCGACTTGTCATTTATGGTCACTCTCAACGAATTTGGTTAGGTTTACAAATCACAGGAATGTTGAGTACAAGCATATATATTAATATTTCAATCGTTTAAATAAACCTTGTATGCGTTACTGTATCGCTTTTGATTGTATTAGTTTATAAATGCAGATCATAAATCTCTAGGGTCTATAAAATAAAGCTTAGAAAACTTTATTTGTATCAATCTAACAATCTAGTTCTCAAAACTGGTTCATATAGTGAGAATAACTAACCAACTAATCCTTAACTTATTATTCCTATATAGAATTAGGTATAAACATCGACAGCAAATTTAATGTGTTAAGAATAACGAAGTAAACGAGTTACACTAGCATAAAATTGTTTTCAAATTTATACCGAAACACTCTATATAGCACCAAGTAAAAGTGACAACCGTAATCATCACATACGCCAATCGATGGTTATATTATATCAAAGCTCAGTACATTATAACTAATATTATCACTAATATATATAACTATTAAACAACCAGATCATAATATATATAAAATACGTGATAAAAAAATATTTGATAAATATACATTGTCTTCACAAGATAAAATCATTTTAAATTCCTACAAAATAATGGTAATAAAAATAGAAAATATAATAGACATATATTTCAAATTATTCAGTATCAATATTCAACAATATATCTTATCTACAACATGGGTTTAGCGAGAGTGAAGCATAATGGGGAAAGTGTCCCTACCCTCTGTGGTTCAAATTAAATTCTATTTCTTATACCAAGTATGTAAGTTTTACGTTAAAATCAAAAGTTCAGTACACCAATGCCCCCCCCCCTAATTGAAATCCTAGCTACGCCCATTTCTACACACTGTATAGTGTATTAACTGAATTAACAATATCTGAAACTTAATATTCTTAGTGAAAAATGCACGATTTTTCGGGATCTCAGTTTTTGACCTATAGACATATCTCTGAAATGGTTTTTTTTTATTTTTCAACAAAACTATAATATAGTATAATGATTACTAAAAGAAGAAAACTATTTTTATACTATTGTAAAAATACTAATACAACAATATTTTTAATATTATTACTATCTATAATTCAAGTATTTTAATTATTTTGTACCTACATTTATGAATACGTTTGTACTTGTATCTTTTAAAACTATAACTGATCCACTTAAAATCACTTATTTTGATTCATAAATCATATGTAGATATAGAAAAACAAAATATAAAATATAAGTGAAGAGTTATAAAATAAACTTTTAACAAGATTTTCTGATTGCAAACTACTATACAAATAATATTAAGTTGTTTAAAAATTAATTTTCTACAGAGATTGATAAAGTTGAATGTAGTTTACAGAAAAAAATTCATATTATACAAACCAACAACAGTCTTAAAATGGGTTTTCAACAAACGAATAACAAAAAAAAAAAAAAAATAAATAAATAAATACAAAATCCCAACTTTCAAACTCGACATTATTCATAGTAAATAAATAAAACGAATATAAATTTATTTTTATAAATGAATACAAAAACGTTTAACTCTTTTTATGTTTGATTTATTTGCATGAAACGTAGAGTCCTATATCATAAGACGACTATAGATTTCGGCTCATAAACTAAATGGCACTTTTTTATATTATTGTGTTTAAAAAAATAATTAATATTAATTGTATGTATCTATATCTTAATTTTTAACACTCATCTTATTTTTAAACCATTGCAGTACACAAATCACGTAATCTATAACCTATTGAACTTGTAAATTCAATTTTAGAGCATCGAATGACGTGAAATAAATAAATTAATAAATCAACATATATTATTAAACCATTCGTTTAGCATGATGAGTAATAATAAATTATTAATAATATATTTCGAAAATAAAGGCCCACTGGAAGTCAACTTCTTATGAGCGCCACCCTTTGAGTGTAATTCCCGATACCATTGCTTATATCGAACCTACATAAGTAAACCAGAGTTTAGTGAACTATAACTTACATGAGTCTTCATCCTACGATTTTAGGTATGTCTCTTGTTTCAGTTAATATGTTACACAGCTCTATTGGATCTTAACTCAAAATCTGAAGGTAATTGAGATGAAGCTTTATAAATAAACCATCCACATGGTTGGATGTAGAGGATAATATAAACAATGGTAACCAGTATACTGAATATATTATTTTACTAATATCATATTTAAATATATCGTCGTTAATTCATCAAGCATACTATATACATAGTATTAACAGTGACTAAATTAAACTGAATAATTTTATATACATTTTTCCTATTTATTTCAGCAAACCATGTATAAAATGATATCAAATATATAATTAAAATGTTCCTAAAACTAATTAATTAATTATTTTGTGTTATATAAGGCTATATAAAGTGCTTTTGAATCAAATAAATGTGTAATAATTGTATAAACCATTACATTTAGTACTTGTGAAATATAAAAAGAAGTTGTTTTTTTTTAGTATCTTCAACAAAATATTTGGTTATAATTTAAATAACTACTAAGCTTTGAACAATCAATACGTCAATATGCGTGACAAAGGTAAAAACTAATTATAATTAGCTTTTTTTTAACTGAGCTTAATTAAACTGTTCTCTATTAGGTACATAGCATATTACCCTTTTAGAGTTAACTATATTATATGACATTTATTTTTAATTTCAACGTTACGCTCTTAATGCTGACTAAAGCTCTTAACAAAATCAGATTATTTTTTTTGTTTTGCTCATTTTTTTACAACCCTTATGAAAACGTTTCATAAAGTATAATAATAATAACAATAATAATGATAATGACGTGTGTTACTCGTCTGCCACAAGCCAGTACCTTATGTACATGCAATTTCGTACAGTTCAACAATAAATAATAATATACTTACTCAGATATAATCAAAAATGTCTTTTGGGATTATGTCAAGTAAATAATAATAATAATAATAATAATAATAATGTGATATCCCGATGGACAAAATTATAGCTGATCAGATAGATACACTACGGCAGTCATAGATATAATAATACACCAATAACCGATGTATATTACAATATATTGCATATAGATATATATTATACAGCCACCCCGCCTGTTCGACACAAAATCGAAAACAATATCGGCCGGTAAATATTGGTAGAGGGGTGAGAGAGGTCGGACACGCTGGTTTAATGCCATACAACGTAATCGGGTGGAAAGTCGATGAATATTCAACACGGTTACCACATTACCTCTGCAGATTGCCGATGAACTTACGGCGCACATCCGTTTAGCGTGAGAGACATCATTTTGCAGCTTTAATAATAATAATAATTTCATTATATTATCTATCGACGAATTTTAGTTTATTGCGATTGCTGAGGTAATTAAAATGGCCGTGAACTGTGAAGAATATTTCGGGGACTATATGAGGTATATTATTAAACACGATCGCCGTTAGTGGTTCCCTCCGATTAATATACCAGCTAGTAACATGATGCCGATAACGAAATACAATGATAATATGAACGGAATTGGTAATTACCATAAATCACGGCAACTACTATGGGCCAAGTTAAAAAAAAAAAAAAAAATTAAATTAAAACCTGCGAAATATGCACACATTTATATAAACAAAATTCTATGCAAAATAGAAGTTAAAAAAGCAATTAATCTATCCAAATCAATTAAAGACAATGTTTATGTGTATATGTATAAACAATCCATTATAAGTTTTGATTTTTTTTTGTAATGGTAATGGTATGAACCTCAGAGACAAATTTTTAAATTTTATATATTATCCAGGAATTTTTGGTTCACAAAAAGAAGATATTTACTTGTTTGTATATAAGGTTGCCATTGATCATAGAAAAAAAAAATATTGTAATTGAATATAATTTTAAATCTGTATTTTATATTTGGCCAATACTACCCGAATAACTATACTAAAAATCTATACATTTTATATTTAAAATAATTTATGAAAGGATAATTCCACGAGAATTCAACTTCTCGCGGTCAACATACTACGCTGTACGCTTGCGCACGATTAGCAAGTTAATTCATAACCGTAAAAATAGGTCGATAAAATACAATTCAATTTAAAAACAATAGTTATTATAATAAGTATAATAACACAATATTTAAAGTATATTTTATTTTTATTACTATTTATTACTTTGAAAATATACACCTCATTGACACTTATAAAACTATTGATTTATTTTGGTAGTTAAAATTTATACTTCCATAGTATAAACAACTACTATTTCAACTTAATATAAATATTAACACGACAAAATCATAAGGTTTTTATTTTCAAATCTTTACAATTTTCACGTAGTATGGCCTCGTTTTTCAAAAACCTTATAAATTTATTTATTCAACTCTTTTCTTAAATGTTGTATATGATGCGCGTAACTTGTTTTGTCATTTATGTAGCAATATGTGATTTATATATTTTTGGGCCCATATATTCAAAAATAAACTTAAGTTTAAGATTACTAAAATTGTTCCAAGCAAGCTATATACAACTAAATGCATTCATGTTTAAAATCAGGTGCTAATTATTTTAACTAAAATTGTCGGAAATTAATATAATGCATGTCTTGTGGCAGTTGCTTAATTTTATCAACTGTACGTGTGGTCTCAATTATTGGAACGTAATATATTTTACACGATATACCGTTACGTAATATATACATTCTCAGAAATTTCAATTAAATATTCTATTCAATGGTTGTTCAACAATTAATTTGATTTTTATTAAAAATTACAACATATAGCTTATCTAATTTTATGTAAAGAATAAAATATAATAAAAATTCTTTGTTGAAATAGTATCTGTGACTGGACTGTGCAATGCAAATGTCGTGAAGAGTTAAATGTGATGTATTAAAAAAAAAAAAAGATTGAAAACCACTGGTCCATGTTGAGCCACTAGAGTATTTATTTATTTATTTATTTTTTTTTAATCGACTATAAAATCTATTGTCATTACTAAGTATTCAAATTAAAATTCATATTTCATTATTTCGATGTTCCGACGTAGATATTCAACTGCATAGTGAACGTAAAACGCAATAAAAGTCGATAAAGGAACGTTAAAACTTCTCGCAATATCTCTACAGCAATGAGTAACACTAGTGACCCAAGCAAATAATAAAAGCAGCTGTTACAATCGTTTTACTAATAATACTGTGCCAGGTAAATAGTAGTATTTTATTAACACGTTCCTACATTATTTAGAACTCACAATATATTAGTACGCACGAGGACAATAAAATCGATATATATTATGATGAGCATTCAAATTAATTTCAACAATACGTTTATTTATTATTTAAATCATATACTATGTGCTACATAATAATAAACAATGTTTATGTGTGTCAGATAAATAAACTTCAACGTAAAACTGTCTTAGGTGTACATTTTAAACAGTTTTCATTTAAAATACAGGAAACACTTAGAATACGATTCGTATATAATACAATTATAAAAAGTGGGTGTATATTATAGTTTAGAAAAAAATTTTTATATTTTTAATTTTTTTTTGTATATTTTATACAATTTGTAAATATATATTTTTTCATTATAGTTATGTAAAAATGCTTTATAGCTTATAGTTTATACATAACCTAAAAAATATATATATGTATAAGAAGCTATAGTTCACAATTTTATGAACCACGATGGTTAAATTACTATACGTTGAAACTAAATAATTTGAATACAGTTTGTTGTGTTATCTCAATATGCATTTGAAATAAAATTATTTTATACGTACGAATAATTGCGTTTTATTCACGAAACTATATATACTAGACTATAGACTATAGAATTTAAAACACAATAAAACGCAGCTAGTTCAGTTTAAAACTTTGTTGTCATCTAAAAATTCGTGGAAAGATAAACGAAATTGCTCTCTTTGTCATCTTTATTGTTACTATTTTAATGTGTATAATTTTATTCTTATTTAATATTATATTGTAGGTGGTTGTTTGCTTGTACAATACATTAAAAATGTCAAACAATTCACATAGTTCAAAGAAATAATTAATTAGATGCCTAGAAAGGATAAGAGTAAGATATGCGTATATTTGCATAACATTTTTTTGTCAAATATTAAACTGCATTATAAAAATAAAAATATAATTTTATATTATACTTAAACCAAAGCTGTTTTTCTTAGAGAAAAAAAAAGTTATGTAAACAGAACTTCATAAGTTAAAAGTAAAACCTATTTTTTGGACAAATTTTTTTTTTTTTTTTCATTCAATTTTGTTATTATTTTTTTTTCTGTTTATTTAAAATTTGTAAAATTTGTAAATATACTTTTACAATGACCATACATGATTATTAAGTCAATTTAAAGTGAGATAAAACTAATTAGCTACGTTTTGAAAAAAACTGAACACTTGAGTGAATGAGTGAAGGAACCTCTAGTGATGAAACATTGTGAAATGGTGGTGGAGTATTAGTAAAATTTTAAGTATACATCTTAGAGGACTTATTTAATAAGTATTACGTTTTATTAAAAAATAAATTAAAAGTTTTTTTTTTTCCAAAGAACGTTATTACAATTGGTAATTGTAAAAACATTGGGTATGAATATTTACTAAATAATGTCTGTACAACACTAAATTGTTACATCAGTAATTCAATATAACAATTTTTATTTTTATTTTATTTTATTATCATAATATAGTAAAATTTATACAAATGGAGAAATAATAAACAGTTTTTGAGTTCGGTTATACTTAGATATCACTTAATGTGTATGAAACGGCAAACTGGTATACTCCTTATGCTGTATAGTTAGTTATGAATGTATTAGTTCATTCAAAAGTTGTTGTATTAATATATTAAATTTTAATTTGTAATTTTTATCTATATTAATCAAAAAACTATTTTAAAAATGTATTATTTAAAATCTTTACAAATAGTCAAACTATTTTTAAATTAAGGTTTATTACACACCTATCTCAAGACTAATGTGATAAAAATATTTGGTAAAATATTTTAAGTCTCAAGTCTTCAATCATTATCAGGAACAAAAAAAAAAAAATACATAATTTTATAACCAATACGTTACTTGTTCCGTTCTAAATTTAAAATAACAAAATTATACCATATTAAAATATAATTTTTAAAGTTAATTCTGAATAATTTGTTGGACATTCACAATAAAAATAAAAAAAAATACAGTGATTTTATACTATATTTATTATATTATTTAATTTTTTATTATTACTCATAAACATTTTTAATATTTATTAAATATTATAATATAAAATATACTTAAGTATAAGTGAACTATGGTGGAACCAAAAACATATTTTTTTTTTAAATTTTAATTTATCTATAACAACTTATATTACAATAGTTAAGGATAAACCTAACTTAACTGCACAAAGGGTGTTGGTTGATCGTGAGTTGACGAAGAAATTTTCCATTAAAAGTACTTCGTGACACAAAATATGATTTAGAAAATATTTCATTTTCATTTTGTCGATACCTATCTTTAAAGTCTTGTAACGTTCGTTACACCCTACATAAATATCTACATACATTAAACACATGATATAATTCATTAACACAAAATATACACACTCAACACATTTTACACGTCCCAAATTATTATTTAATACATTAAAATGTATTATAACGACACGAGTTCGACACTGATCATCAATGCGAGCGAACCGAACAATACATTAATTAACAGCCATCTAACAAAAACTGTAAGATATATTTTAAATATATGTTTACTAGATATATAAATCAAACGTGTCTATTATTGATAAACACCTCACAATAATAGTGCTCTAATCCTGCAGCTACGGAAAACTTATCCATAAGAAGTAGAAAACCTTCCATGGATAATTAATGTCGTAATAATGTTTCCCCGACCACGTTCAGTCTGCTTTCCAGATAGTTTTTAAGTTTGTCATTATAATTTTCACTCGCTCATTAATTTTGTGACGACAACTTCACATTTTTCTCTTGAGTGGTTACGTAAAGTAAAAATATTTATTTTAGAAGTCATTCTTAAATTTTGATACACTTTATCAAGATATGTAAAAATATAAACTATCAATTTAGAAACGATATAATAATATACAAACACGAACATAAACCATCAGAATTCAGGTATCGCGACCGACTCAAAAAATCATTAAAATATGCAAACAAATATGCGACCTTCTTTGAAATATGCGCAAAATATAAAACGAAATATATCAAATATGTATATTATTATCATAATAATATACCATACATATGATATTTTATGATGTACGCATGTAGTTCATTTTATTTACCTATTTTATCAGTACGGGGTATTTTCACAATGAAGAAGCGACCTTTCTGATGTCCACGATGTATATACTACGAATACAAAATGCGCTGGATATTATCTTCTTTTTGTTTTGGTTTTGTAATTTATATATAATATTTATTTTATCGCTTCACAAATAATCCAAAGAAACTTAAAACCTTGCGCCCTACAAAAAATTCAAGACTTTGTTTAAAGTGAATAACGCAATGAGTATAATAGCAATATCCATAAAAAATCTTAGGTCAAGGTTGATTTTAAAAACAAATTAGGTGTTAGTTTTTTTTTTATTTTATGAAAGAAATTCGTTTATGAATAGAAAGATTGAACAATAAAAATAATGATATAAAGTAAAAATAAATCCTATTTTTAAATTGATGTTATTATTTTCATATTATTATGTGTATAAAAATTATATAATAGTTTTGTAAATCAATCAAGAAAAGACAAAAAATATGAAAAAAAATCTGTCTAAACATATTTTGTTTTAAAATAAAAGTATTATATGTATTTGAATGAACCTTTCCCTACGCATGTTGAAACGAAAAAGAAAACACGAATTAAATCTAATAGAAGTATCTACGCTACCGGTTTACTGATAAGATTAAAACGCGTCAAGTCTAAAAATATTACCTGATTACCAGCGCCTTGTTGTTGTCCATACGTCACTTTATTGTTGTCAATCCCATATGGACTTTTAGTGGTACGTGTCAACACGACCACAGTTCTAACCAAACCTTGTCGAATGTTTTTAAGTCGTAGGAAGTCTAATAAACGTCAAGAGCTAAACTGAGTTTATACTAGTGCTAAATTTAATTCGGGACATTTACTCATAGAATAATCACAATCATTGTGTACATAGGTATGGTATTTTCTTATAAACGTTGCATAAGATTAACTATTATGATAAAAGTACTTAAACGTTTTTATAGAGGTTTATGTGGCCATGAGGGTAGTAAGGAAAAATTCATTGATTTTATTCAACATACATCATACATTATTTTAATAAAAACGTTTTCTAATTAAATTTTTGTCCAAAAATGACGAATGTAAAAATATTTTAGCAAACGTTAATTTTATTCAAATAATTAAAATACATAGACATAAAAACCTATAATAGGTTGCCTAATAGCTCAATAGGATTATCCTAAAATGTGATAGATATCGTGACTATTTATTTTTTCAATTTTATATAAAATTTATTACCGACTGAATAATTGTAATTGCCAACTTAGAAATTTTATTTCGAAAATTTGAACAATATCATAAATTATAGTACCTAGTGACGTTTTAATAACCATTAAGTATTAAAATTCAACTAGTTTATTCATATTTAACTATTTCCGAAAATGTATAAGTGTGTTTTTAATTTTTATAAATAGCAATTTAGATAATTTGAAATGCCCTTAACATTATTGAATTTTAAGATGGGTGCTAATATAATAACCTAAGAATTAAAGTAATAGAAATTTTATCAAAATACTGTTACTTTTATTTTACTAATATACCATTATATTATGTACTTATATTAAGTTACCTAATACCTACGTTTCTCAGTAATATTTTCTTATCCATTCAATTTCAAATATTTGTATGTTTCATAAACTTGAAGACAAATGCACGTCTATTGGTCTAAAGATAAACATGAATGATCCTCGTTAATTTGATCTGAGGGTAATTTTGAAGAATAAATGTACAGTGCTGTTAAACAATAAGAGAATTTATGCGCCTGTTACAATATCATAGTTTAAAACGTCTAAAGAAACCGACAACTACTATAAACATTATGATTTTGTAATACACATAAATTAAAAATAAACGGAACGATATGAACCACTGTTGGGTTCATTATTACATTTTAAACGGTTATTTTCTCGATACTTTCGAATTCAATTATACGTTATTAGTATAATAAAAATAAAACTGTTTGCAATACAATGCTTACGATAATCTAGAAACTATTTACGAGATCGCTGTATAGAAATTTTAACGCGATGTTAACCTTTATTCACCCATTAGATTTTATTGTTATTAATATAGTTATATATAGGTATTCCACATTGACCATACATCATAAAGATGGTATAATAGAGTTTTCAAAAACTTGATGCAACATAATATATTGGATAATAACGAGTAAATACTGAATACAGCATAAATAGCGTATAGCTAGTATAGTATTCTTCAAGTATGAAAATTATCTATCTGATTAAATATCTTATTAGTGAAAAATATACATTATAATATCATAAATATGAGTAAAAATTATTCGAATTAACTAATATAAAATGTTAGTTATAGGAATTTAGAAGAATTATTTTACCTAGAAAAACCTTCGATAAAAATTTTATATTGCTGTAATTTAGTTTTATAAATATATTTATAACTATAAAATAATATTATTAATGTTTTTACAATAATTGTATTTACTTTTTTAACACTGAAGTTTTACAAATTTAATTTAGGTCATATTCAGACTATTGTAGTTTTATATAGTTAAGTTAAATTCATAGTATAATAATATGATTTAAGAATTTAATAGTTCCATCTTGAAAACTAAGAAAAATAACTTATAATTACGTTTGGTGGTCGAGAATACACACAGAAGTTTTCTTAACTAAATTATTTTTCAGGTAATTTTCAAAGAAAGTACCTGGACAAAATATGACGTTATCAATTTGGGAGTTTATGAGGTATAAAAAAAAAAATATGTATGTTTACACTATAAGTCTGCAATTTAAACTGAAATTTGAAGATTAAAAAAGACGTTAACATTAAAAAATGAATGCATCAAAAGTAATTCAATTACTAACTGAACTTAAAAACTGTTAGTAGTTATTAAAACCAAATATTCCAAGAATAGTATCTTATTTTTTTTTCTGTATATATATGATAGTTATTAGTAAAATGTAGTAAGAATAATATATACTACTATAATAAATGATTATACACAAAGACAATAGTTATAATTACAACAAATTGCATTTCAATCAATTTGAGTGCCTATTTATTTTTTGACAAGCCATATTATTTCATGATAAAACTCCATAATATGATAATTGCAATTAAATTCAATTACATTTATACAAGTTATTTTTTAGGTACTTAGAATAATTAAAACTGAATAGTGAGTATATTATATGATAAAACGTTGATAGAATAATAAATTAAATTTTAAGTTTAGAGAATTTTAAAAATATAATGTTTACGGTTACATTAAAATAATTGTTTTTAAGTAATAAATGCGTTTTATTAAAAGTTGTTAATTCAGTTTCGCAATTCAGAAAAATTATTGATTTCAACTGAATTTTCAATTAAATATAATATAGCCTATATTAAATAACATTTTATTATTACTTAAAATAACTGCGTATTGTAAATATTTCTGTTACAGTTGTACAAATTAAAATAAATATGTTAAAAAAAAAAAAAAAAAACTTAAAATAATACAAACAGCTATATTTATAAAAATATATACTATTGAAAAACTAATTAATAAATAAATACGATTTCCCGTTATGAATTCAATATTTAAATTTAAAATATAATTTTCTTATAAAATATGGTGTTAATACATACTTATTTATACGTGAAGTTAGTATAATAGTTATACTCAATTATTGTCTTAGCTTCAAAATGGTAATTTTAAATTTTTACTTTCATTTATTTATGTATAAAAATCAATAAATAAGTACTGAAAAAATAATACATTTTTCATACATTTTAGTTTCATAAAAATAAAAATACTTCTTATTTCTTTATTACTTTTCAACCTAATCAATATTAAATTTTAATAAATTAAAATTTATAAAATGCTCATAAAGATATTTTGCTTTAGAATATGAAGTAAAAAATAAGAAATGAGGAATCTTATGAAAGAATCTAGGTCAAAAGATATAAGTTTTTTGCTGTGGATTCAATGTTCCATTCATTTGGCTGATTTTGATCTCATCAACAACTATAACTCTTAATTTTCGTTTTTTATATACATTTTTAGATTTTAAAATGATTATGGATTACATAATAATCAAAATGATTTACAAACAATATACTTGTAAAATTTAATATAATTACAAAATAAAATTAAACCAAGAAAATATAATAATGTTATATTGGCAATATATTTTAGTTAATAAAAAATATTGTATAATATTTTAATTAAAAGTTGTCAAAAATAATGGAAAGAAGATCTTATTTTAACTAATTAATAATAATTTTTGAATAAATATACATTGAAATTCATTATACTGATTAAAGAAAAAAGTATTTGTAGTATTATATTTACCATAAAATGAAATTTAACCTTAATGTTATAAAATAATATTCTTTTTTTAGGAACACTACTGCCCACTAAAACTATTTAATATTTAACTATCCTAGTTATCAAGCCTATAAGATCTTTAATGCTTAAAAAAAATGATATAAAGCATACTTATCTTAAAAATAAAACAAGAATTTAGTTATTTTATTCATAATCATTTTATTAGCTGCTAATAAATAAAATTAATAGTGATGAATATAAATTTTGAAACAAATAACACGTATTTATTTATCTTTTCTTTTTGTGAAATATTATAAGAAATACACATTCATGGAATACTAATTACACCTTTGATATAAACACTACATAAATATCGACTTAAAATCTGTTAGGGATGAATTTACAAGCAAACATAAGTTGTAATCTTTTATTTTACGATAAACCCGCAAATTTAATATAAAAACAAAATAATATATAATATTATTTTATATGAATACAAAATAAAAACTTTATACTTTCAATAACTACTTTAATTTTTTTTTTTTAACTTAATATTTATCTCATAGTATTTTAAGTCTTCTGAAAGTATAAAATTTATATTTTAGTGTATCTACGATGTGAACGTTTAAATTGAAATAACCAAATAACGAAATAATCAAAGATACATCCCAGCGGACAACCATAGTTATTACTATTTAATTTTATGCCTAATGTTATACTGCCCAATCGATATAACGTTTTTATTCTAATATAAGTCGCTATTAATATGTATCTATATTATAATATATATATATATATTTAAAATTTCTTTTTTTTAGACTTACGGGACTATAATTAAATGCGAGTTGTTTTATGTTAAAATAATATTTTTATGATTTTTAAAACGTCTAAAACAGTAGTTAAATCGTTTGTAACGTGTTTCAGTAATTTCGCTAACGTTATGGACTTTAAAAAAAAAAATGTATACTTGAATATTATATAATTTCTTTTCTGATCTTGACTACAGCTATCACTGTTTTGTGCATTAATACGCAATTAAATAAATAAATATTACTTTCCGTAGTAAACACAGAATACATATAGTACGAACATTTTTTTATTGAAATTAAATAGTTTTTATTATACAGGTACTGGGTTAAGTAGTAGTTTTACCCTTCACTTCTAGATAATAATGATGCTATTAAACCTTTGGAAAAATAAATTCTAATCTGAGTGATGAAGATATTGATTTTTAAATTATGTTTTCTTTTCTTCAGTAAATACTTCCTGGAACGGCAAAAAAATTCAAAAACTTAAAAAAGTAGATTTTGATGAACACGCACATGTAATTTATTTTAAAAAAATAACAGTGTTGAAATACATATAAAAATAAGGATATTTGGCTATTATGTATTGTATAACATAAATTAACTGATTACTAAAAAGTTAGTTTTAAAATTTATTATTATCGATAGTCAAATTCTTGGAAATATGTAATAAACCACTTATTAGAGACATCAGGAAATGTGTTAAGCTTACCGTTTAATGATAATTTTCGCGTGTATGGATGGTTTAATATCATAAAACAATTAAATCCTCATTAGTCTTATTAAAGTTCCCGCTACCCTATTCAACCCTAGTTTAACTAATAAAATCCTGGAAACTTGCTCTACTGTATAGGATATTTTGAGCGTGCTTGTTCATAGAATAGGTCACTGTAATATTATAATAGATGAGTTAAATTTAATATCTATGAGGTAAAAATACGATTCTGCATTAATGAGAAGGTACTGTATAATATTATATACGCTAATAAACTTTATACTACAACATTATTTTATATTATTTATATGTTTTTTAGTATTATTAATTATTATAATAATTTTTGCAGGTTAATAATTATTTTTTATGTTTTATAGTTAATCTAATACCTTCAAACGTATCGTTTGCTGTGACTTGTTTTTAAACCATTTGGTACTAAATAATTATAATCTAGAATAAAGAGTTCAAAGGTAGTTGATCCCAAAACGTGTAAAAGATTCAAAAAGAAAGGTAATTAAGAAAACCAATAAATAATTTGCTTCACTTGCAATATACAAAAGAGTGTCGTATCATTTTGCATTTAGGTATATTCAATATTTTAATACATATAAATTGCACGTATATCATTTTTATTATTATTATTATTCTTATTGTTTGCATCAAATTCACATTAATTTGTGTATATGTATATGATTTCGACGTTTGTCAAATGGACCTAATAATTTCAATGAATAATTTTGAACAATAATTTTCTATAAATATTTATAGAAAGTTTTTAAATTTAACAAACATTTTCAAACAATACTATAATATTATAATAATATATAGAACTATATCACACTACGAGCGTACTATAACCATCAGATAGCCAGTTATCTATCAAATTCTTTGTTTTGGTTAAATTATTGATTTATTCAGAACCTCCATGAATCACTGCAAAAGTTGTGTTTATTTTATCTTATTTATAACATATTTTATGTCAATTTAATGTCCTTGGAAATTCGACAAATCAGTGTATGGTATCACGATTGAATAATAAATTATCAATTGTTGCCAAGTGAGTCACTTAGAGAGGTTATTTTGTTTCGACAATCTTAGTCAAAAAGAATAATCTTTATAAAAGTTAATTGAATTTTATGCTCAAAAGAGCTAATCTATAGTTATCAAAGCCATTAAAAACCTAAATAGTATTCAGTAAGATAATTAAAAATTTTAAATTAAAACTATTATATTATTTGAAGCATATGTTGATTGTGTTTCACTCAGTTTCATAAAATATTTCTTCTATTTTTTTCATTCTCCAATTCCAGTGAATATGATTGAAATTTTATTCTTTATATTACACAAAAAACTTAACTTTTTTCGTAGTTTTATCAAAGTCCAGAGTATTTATAAATTATCATGTTATTATTTTTTGTTTAAACTTCACCAAGTTTCAGATTTTTTTTATATTTGATACAATGTTTTTGCCAAATATATTACATCTACAACATACTTTTTTACTTTTTCATAATATTAAACTCGTTAATAACGAGATAGCACTTAGGTGCTAATTTACTTAGTCACTAGAGTGTTACAAACTAATACACAAAAGCGATCTTATTTTGAGAGTTATGTGTGTCACTATCAGTAATCTGATTAGCTATTAAGTTCCACAAAAAAAACTACGATGATGTCTAAGTTTTTGAATAATAATCTTATTATTATGATTTAAAATAAATATAAATATATTATAAAAAATGGACAAAAAATAATTTTTTACATAAATAAATTATGCATGATTGAATTGGATCTTTATATAAAATTATTACAATATTATTAAACAAACAATATATTATTTCTTTTTAAAGTTTGAAATTGTTATTTTTGTAAAATTTTTGTAGATTGTTTTTTTTTTTTTTATTTTAAAGTAAAAAGTTAGCAAAAAAATTAAATTTTATCTTTTAGTGTTTATAAATAGTCGAGTTATTGACTTTTTCAAACACTGACAGCTAAACCATACTTTGGTCTAAGTTATTGTAATCCTTTTTTTTTTTCCGTTATCACGCAATATTATGTTTGGTTGATCTACGTATTAACTCTTTATTAACTTCAGACGCTCCTAAGTTTTAAAACAACACACCGATTAGTTTAAAGATGATGTATTATTTTTTTTAAATCCCTGTTCAAAATAAATTTAAATTAAAATCTAAATACACATTGAAATTGTATTCTTTTTTTTTACTTTGATAATTTTTTCTGCTGTAATATTATGGCCTTAAATTCCCCGTTCACACTGGGTTTGAGTAATTGTTCTTAAACCACGTAATTAAAAATTTATTTATTTTTTTACTACTGATCAAATTGACAAATATGTAGAATTTTCAGTTCGTAAAATGACAATTAAAACAATTTTAAGAGAGGAGCATGAATTGTTTTTCTTGTGTAAGGCAACAAATCCTCAATAATCAAGTGAGTGTGCATATTTTAAAATTAAAATTATATATTATAGTCGGAGTCATAGTGTACTGTCATGTAAAAATAAAAATAAAAAAATAATTCTACGTTTTATATTTCTTAATACATAATGCAATTTATTAATAATACGATTGTTGTAATATGTTAATATTTAAAAAAACAATATAGAAAAGTAAAATTAAAACTTCTAATACATATATTTTGTATTATAAGTTAAATCAACATAACAAATTGTATAGAACTTAGTTCAACGTGAAATAAATATTAATGAGTAAATAAACAAATAAAAACAAAATTGCATGAAATAAAATTAATCAAATAAACAATGAGGATAATACGTATTAAAGACTAACGTGAGCTATATGGTAATAATTAAAGCTTGGAAATGTATGAAACTTTAAATTAATGCCAAAGTTTTGTATCCAGTTATGTATATTCTTATTAGCTGTGTAAATATGAATTGTGCCTCTGAATGTCCACGCATTTAGTCTTTGTATGAGATATTGTTTGTCATTCATATCCACAGTCGCACGAAATATGTAATTTATATTTGTGTGTTATGTAATTACACCTTTCGCGACCAGTCCAAAAATAATTCAAGGACACCCAAATTTTTCTTGGCAAATCTAAACCGGGTTGGTTGATTATTAGATTAGAAATAATGTTTTCTCAATCAGGATCCTTCGATATTCAATCCTTAGGAGATTTAGTATTTCTCTCGAAATTTACTAGCACTAACTCATTCCTATAGTTATCTAAAATAGTTTAGAAGACTTGAGTCTGTGGTCTTCACTCTATCGTCTTTAAGGTCCATATGTATTCGAAGGTCCATTTTATTAAATGTATTAGTCAATTCTCGGATGATGACTTGTTCTCTTCGACTTTTTTGAGGAGCGATATTGCTCATTACTAAATTACTAATTAAAATCTGTCTTCTAATAATTATACCAAGTATACAATGTCGGTATTTTTCACTCCTAAAATAGATACATGTAGTTCATATTATATATTTTCTGTTAAATTCACGATCTGAAAAAATAAATATTCATATCTAAATATATAGATCATAAAAATATTGAATTGATTAAGTGGATACAACATTATTACATAAAAATTATCATTACATATTACGTTTAGAAATTGGATATTATGGAGTTTCTAATATTAATGTGATTTCGACAAAAATACTAAACGCAAAAATTAATGAAAATACGAATACAAAATCATTTCATTAAGTATACTTATTATATTTATATTATTTAAGTGGAAATTTAGTTTATATTATAGTACATTCAAAATTGGACTCTTGGGGCTAATAAAATATACGAGAATCAGTGGAATCCCCATAAGCCACATTAAGCATATAATGTCTAGCTTTCTGGACTGTGACCAATTTTTTTTTTTTTTTTTTTGACGTTATTGTAACTTAAATTTTAGAACATTTCTACGATAAGCTGAGTAGTAAAATATAGGTAGGTGACAAATCCGGGTGGATTTACCCGTACAATAAGATTTTTATTTTATTCTTCCAGTGTATGTTTAATATTTTTGAATATTATGACTATAATACGAAAGAAGCTATTTTATTTTATTTTGTTTTTTCGGTCTATGCTTAAGAATAACTTTTGAATATTTTATCAAGAAAGTTCAGTCTCTGAATTTAGATATTCGTATATTATTACATAATACTAAATTCAATAAAAGACTATATTTATATAAAATACACTTTTTTTATATATATTATTTTCATATTTACTTAAAATGTACTTAAAAAAATATATGGACTATGGACTGGTTTTTATTAGTGTCTGGAAATCCAATTATATTTATAACGAAGCCCCCCCAACATATAAAATTTTGGGTCCCCGTACAGTAAATGTTTTTGTAGGTTCTATACAGTAAACTTCAAACAATACCACAAATTATTAAATGTCAATAATAATAACAATTTTGAATATACTAATATAATTTTTATAACAATATTATTTTAATAAAAACGAAAAGAAGGCATTTTTTATTTGGTTTTATTGAATAATAAATGTATATTTATTTTTTTTAATAAATATATATTAGAAAGGAAAATGAATTAATATTGATTTGTTTCATTCCAAATAAACCAATCTCAAAGAAACTATTAGCGATTATTTGATGAATTTGTATAAAGCATAATGTTAGCAAAAGTTTTACCATTAATGTCTTTTATCAAATATTTAAAATATTCAAAAAATTCACGAAATTTAGTTAGATAATAAATAATCGCATCATAAACCGACTTCGTAGAGAAAATTGGCCACATTTCAGGGTCCTTTAAATTTATGAATGTCACCAATGTCAACAAAATTGATGTTTTTTCTCCATTTTCTCGTAAAATGAAATTATTATTACTCAAAGAAACAATATTAGTCTTATCCATGTCGACAATAACCTCAGGGTCTATATCTAGCACAATTGTATCGTTATTAACAAGCACGTCAGTCTTTAAAGTTGATTTAAAAATGTGTGTAATAAAAGGACAATTCTTTGCTTTCTTAATATTTTTTTCTAATCTTTTTCTATGTTTTAAGCATCCAATTTATGTTTAAATGTTATCTGTGTTAAAATAAACAAACAAAAAACGTAATAAGATAATATAATACAATAAAATAATGAGAATAATGGTGTACAATACGCTTGGCGTGTGTATTGAATAATATTCATTAAATCTAGCTGAGAAGCTTTAAAAATAGTATAAAAAAAAAAAAAAAATAAATAAATAAAAAAAATATGCATAAATGATTTATAAATATTTAAATATTAAATGTATACCTTTTAAATTTAATTATTAATGTAACACACACAATTTAACGTATATACAAGGCTAATAATCTCAGATGTTAGAACCTCTTTACTTTTCTAAATAATAAAAAAAAAATATTTATATAAAAATAATAATAACACGTCCCGTACACGATAATTTCTATATTTTAGGTATTCCAATGAAATGTTTAACATTTAGGTAATAGCTAATAAGTATACCAAAATATCAAAAATTACAAATCTATTTCAGTAGATCCTTATAAATCCAGGCCCCTGTACTTCAAGTCTAAACGCCCTCTCACCCTTTGAGCCCTCCCCCTCACGGGCCTATAGCAACGTATTATAATTTTAAATTCAGGCTATTTATTTATTTTTCATATAATTTATTCTCCTGCAATCATAGCAACAGATTGAACTGAAAAAATAAAATAATGATACGGCTTGTGGATTGGCAAATACGAGCAACATCGTATATTATGTCTCCCTTTGCTTGCTCAGGCCAAGGACAAGCAATAATACTTGTATTACTATTATTTTGAATTCAAATAAAAAAAAAAAAAAAAAAAAAAAAAAAAATGATAAATAATCGCATTAAAAAAAAACGATTCTGAGTCCGGTTTACAATAGTATTTATATGACATTTTTCACATTTTGTTTGCTCATAAATAAAATTTATGCGGAAATATTTTCAACATGTATTATTGAACATATAGTAATGCATAAAATAATATGTATACTATAAACTATCAAAATTGAGTCATCAAAACTACAACATTTTGAGAAAAAAAACACGAATATCAGCTAATATTCAATATTAGTTTTATTGTATATCATAAATCCAATCTTCGTTAATATATTAAACATAATAATCTAAAAATAAATCATTATTATTGTTACTACTCGTATTATTTTATATGAAAATATTATACAAAATTATATAACGAAAAATATACGAATATACCTAAATGTAATATTTAAATTTTTAATAAATAACATTAATTTTTAAAGTCAAATCGGAAAGTACTTTTTTTAGATTTGTTATTTATTATAAAAATGTTATCTTTATAACACATTTATATTGTGACTATTTTTGAAAATTTGAAGAAATAAAAATTGAAAAAAAAAATCAAATATTAAACACTGAATAGTTGAGTGCTTACCTATTAAAAATGGTTGATTTATTTTAAAACCTAATCATGTCTACAAAATAGTTTCAAAAATAATTAATCGGTTTAAATTTCAAGTCTCCGATGGTTAATTATAAAGTTGGAACTTAACACAAAAACTTTTCTTCTCCAAAACGTCCGGTCCTAGTTTTGCTGTAGTTTCGTCGTTGAAAATTTCGAAAAAATTACTTTTAAACGTACACTATAATGTATCATATGCCAAATGTAATCTATATTTCGACCCACGGATATAAAACTTTTAAAACACTTCATCTATCAAAAAAGGTAATTACACACAAAACGAACAATAATACACGTTATGTGTAACCAATGGCCATTACCTTACCTAGCCTATGCTCAGAATATAAATTATATTTATTTCGATTCGACGTTATATTTTATCAGCTAGCCATACAGCTTCATAAACTTTTATAATCGAAAGTAATTTATTCCATTATAAATATTAATATAAAAAAATAAATACATATAATACTCTAAACCACTATAAGTTAAACCAAAAATCTATCCAATTCAATTATTTTATAAAATCCGTTCACGCAGTATTAATATACGTATTACATTTATTTAAATCTGTATATGTATTATATTATTAAGCACTCACGACTAAGATTCATATTTCGGGCAAAATTATAAAATCTACCGTTAAATAAACAACAAATAAGAAATGCAAATAAAAATTTAAGTACACCCAACAACGTATTAAAAACATATTAAATTATTTTTTTTAAAGCTTAAAATTACAAAGAACCAATTTTTTTTATTTTTTATTCTATATGATATTGTTAATATTAAAAATTAAATCATAATTAACGTTGATGATGCATTAATTATCACATCTCATTTTACTTATTTTTCATATAATGTAAAGAACTATTTTATAAAAGTCGAGAATTGCGCGTCACACACATAAATGTGTAAAGATATAATTTTAAACATAAAAACATTTTTTCGACCCTATTATAATCACGCAATCTCTCTTTTGTTATTTATTGTTTTAAAAACGCTTATTACATTGTGGCGCGAATAATTTATATTGTATTATTATTATAAAAGGTTTTTCAGTGTTATAAGTACGTAAGTACGTAACCCACAGTACTTTTCACCGATATAATTATGTTTTATACAGAGCGATTACCTAAATATTACTTCATTGCATTATTTTACTTAAAGATTTCATTCTAATTCTGATTTTCAAACATTTTATGTATGCATTAATACTTTGTATCAAAATATAATTGTTTGATAATTAAAGTTTTGAAATATTGGCCATTTTTAAAATGTCTGAAAAATTCCAACCAGTACGATAATAGCCACCATATTTAGTTTAATTTTATATGTATTACGTAAAACCATAGCCTTTGTATCGTTGAAATTTATTACAGTAAACTATTATGATTAATAACTCAAAAACTACTTGAACGAGTGAGTTTCAATTTAAGATAGGTATTGTACTAAAATTTTAAAAATAAATCAACTTCAAAGTGGTTTAATGCGAAAAATAATAGTCTTCGTTTGAAAACAATAACTTTCAATCATATGCTAATAGCTCCAAAAATCTAAATATCTAAAAATATAGTCTTCAGCGCCTAATACTTTTTGATATGTGTCGTTCTGAATTATAATAATAATAATTATTACCATGAAGGATGAAAAAAAAAAATCGATAAATATCATCGGCAAACCACACTGTATACACCTATACATAAATCCTTTTTAATATAATAAATAATAATATAGTATAATATGCTCCGAGTGTTCTCTTACGAGTACATACCTATACTACCGTATATTAATATGGCCGTTCGTCTCCGAGAGTATAATACATCTGATGGGGCGGTAGATAGGTGGGGTGGTTTGAGGGGGTGAGAAGGCCCGTCCGTCCACCCGATCGACCGATAGTTTACTCGCATTACACTGTGTCGGTTTCGACAGAAAACCGCTGCATTGGTCGTTGTAATAGTAATTTTTGCTGAACACGAAAAGCGATAATAATAGGACTGAAATTTATACGATATACGTCGTGTCGTTATGGTATCGCGATGATATATTATGATGTTGCGTGCTATAATACGTATATCCTTGAACCATCGGATTCGTATCAGTGATTACAACCCAATGGTTACAGACCCATGTGCCCGAGTTAAGCTTCTGCTCCGAGAATGTCTATATAGATAGGTATAAACGGAGTTTTTAAAACCACGCAGTTGTATTTTTTAAATACAAATCCGGATGGTTTCGCAACCATCAATTTATTATGATTAGACGTAATCGTGATGTAGGTAATAGTGACAGTAAAATTATCACTCTATATCATGTTAATAATATGTCGATAACTATTTAAATATGTATAACGTTTATAAAATATTACTAACGACGATTATTGTAAACGATATTTAAACCGATAACATTGAAAAAAAAAGTGATTAATAATATTTTTCAAATATGAATATTATGTTACGACAAAAAACTAATCTAAAAATAATTACACAAACCATATTACACTTGTTAGGTAGTCAAGTGATGAGGGTACGGGCCTATAAAATATTATATCTGTTTAGTAATTATATTATATATAGTGATTTTATTATTTATATTTTTTGTTTAATAAAAAAAAATAACCTTAACAAATATAATTAATTTAATTCCTGCCATAAAATGAGTATATAATAATGATGGATTTATACAATTATAAATAAAATCAATTGATATTGACAAGTTAAGATGAGTTAAATATACTTTTTAAGAAAATATATATTAGTAGCACAAAAATGAGAAAGATTGGCAATAAAAAATCAATATTATAATATCCTTGTTTGCATTAATTTCACGTATAATTTAAATGATATTTACCTTCATAATAATGAATTTTCATTAGCATATCATTAATATATTTATTAATAAGTAGCTTATATATATTATAATATGCAACAGACATGTGATGAACCATTATCAAATATATATTATTTTTAGTTACCCAAATATATCTAATAAATTATAAAATTATTTTTATTATAATTATTTTTATTATTGATGGTTAAATGTTTGTCAATATAATATAAAACCTATACCTTTAAATCATAAGTATTTATAACAGTATATTAAGCTTGTAATATACCAAACACATTGATCATGATCACAAGACTATTTTATGTACTTTTAGAATAACATTAATGACTTCAAGATACTAATGATATTTTTATTACATTTTTATTTATATAATAACGGTTTTATTTAATTATTTATGAATCACAAAAACAAATGCACCATATTCTGACTAATTTAATATTATTTTATACGGATAATTTTCATTAGCATAACAATAATATAAAATTTCGTTTACAGTGTTTAATATTATTTACATAATACATATGCATGTGCATATTTATTCATAACGAGTAAGTTTTCAATTTTAGGTTTATAATAGAGCGAAAGATTCATTCATTTTAATGATGTGATTTAATTTTTTTTTTTTTTTTTTTTTTTTTTTGTTTAATTATTATTATTTGTATTCTCAATTAAAAAATGTAAGCAAAAAAAAAAAAAATGTTAAGCCAATGAGATGAAATGTCATAGAAAACAAAAAAGTTTATTTTAATGATTACATTAAGACAAAAACAAATAGAAAGTATCACTAATGGCTTCTTTCATTAAAGTGTGCAATGTACAATTAAACTTAGCTCATGCAGTTTTAGATTGTATATTTAAAACAAAAAGGAAAAAACATACTTAAACAGAAGTATACATCATCATACTTCAACAACGACGAGTTAGAATGTAAGCTAATGACTGGTGTTGCAGATTTTCCCAAAAAACGACATAATTTATTTTACAAAGATAATAATGAACTTTTTATTATTTTTAAAACGATAAATTATTTTGTAAGTAAAGTTTTAATTTTCTTATAGTTATACTAACTATAATTTTTTAATTAACATACTTGAAATCGATAAAAATTCAAAATATATAGTTGTTGTTTAACATTAAAAAATATACAATTGCGATTTACGCTCAAATCAAATAGGTTTAAACAACCTTTATAATTAATGTTTTATTTTATTTATTTATTATTCTTTTTTTTTTTTATTTGAACGTGTGATAATTTAAATACTATAATTTATTTATATTTCATTCAATGGGAAAAAAATTGTTTATTTATTGAATCATCATATAACCAACCAACATATTTTAAACTCAAATTATACGAAACTCTGTACGCAATATCTACTATTCATAGCATTGTAATAATATAGTATCGTTGTATGTATTGTATTATATTAATCTGCTTTTGCAAAACACAGTTTCAGTTTCAGTTTCAGTTCCATTATTATCTCTTACTGAAGTGGTTAACAATTAATCGAACTTTACTAGGTTAACGGTTGCTATATTGTTATACAATTATGGATAACTCTTGGGAGCCTCCCCCCCCCTAATTACATAAATCCTAGATTCTATTAAATCCTATAGTTATTTTCACTACTATTATCTCTAATAAACAGAAACACGATGTAAATATAAATATCTTATTTACTATGATACATTTCAGTGAATTTAGTAGAGGGTAGTGTGTAAAATGTTTATTGTACGGTGAATATAAAATATGATTATTACTTATACAAAATACATATTGTATTAATTATATGCTATTTCTGAAATAACAAATATGAACATTTATAAATGTTATTTTCGTGAAATATGTAATTATAAATATATATTAGATGTAATTTTATGATATAATTATCAATAAGTATTAAAATGTATTACTATTTTATAATAATAATTACATTTTCATAAACAATAAAATATCTTAATATAAATTAAATACTGATCAAACTAATTCATTTTTTATTTTTTATTTTTGATATCATATCGTTAGACGTTAGACTATTCAACACTGAAACGGTATTCATATGATGTGAAATCCCGCCTCGTATAAAAATACAACTCTGAGTCGTATTTATTATGAATGTAATTTATTTTTATACACATTAAAATGTTGGTTTTTAACACAGAATTCGGGAATATGGTTTATAGTTAAAATATAACTAATAAATATATACAAAGTGTACCGGATATTTCCGGTGTAGTCGTCAATTACGCTTAAACCTAATGTTCGCTGTCCCTATTAGCTCTAGTAAATACCAGGGATAGTCAGGACAAGTGAATAGGTATCTCGGTCAAGAGTGTAAACACATTCAAATAAATGTGTTTAATAGAAGTCACACCCAAATAGATGGCTGTTTAGTAAATGTAGGACGAGGAGGTTGGCGTCTTCTCCGTCGACCGTCGTTGTCCGGATTTGGCGGTGACTCAATATCAAGGCAAGGGTGTGCCGGTAATTAAGTTGGGAAAAACGGCGGTTCCAAGATATTTATCCGCCAAACCTCATCCACTGATGGATAATACCTTATCTTGCGGTAGTCGTCGGGGTTGCCACTGGATGTTATTTACGTGGATAGATAGAACAGCGTTCGTAAATCAAATTGCGGGGTTTGCATGTTTGTCCGTCGGTCATATGACGATTTTCGCTGTGGTCGATTGGCGTTGCCGCTGAGTGCTGATTGCTCGCTGGTAGTGTGCTTCGGTGGTTCCACTTATCAAGACTTCTAATTTGGTATGAAGTCTTGATGGTGTGGCTGGAACTGATCTCGTTTGTTTGTTTCGGCTCGTATTTATGTAATTCCGGTGGTGTGAGCGTGCTCCGTCATTGGTTGACCGTCGGTATTATCTGTTGGGAAATTTTGCAACTATCCCGCTGTTATTTCGTTTGCTGGTTCCTCACAGGATCCCGCCGGTCACCCGTATGTATCGGGTTTGACCCGTTACAGCACGAATGAAAATAAATATTGAATTACTATGCTTAAAATAAAATTCCGGGTTAAATAAATTATTATTATAGCATGACATAATGTTAAAAATACTATTGCGATAATATAATAAATAATAATATAAGTAGGTTTACTTTTAACAATAAAGATAAGACACTATAATCAATAATTTATCATTTATAAAATATTTTATTTGTCTAATTCATATGGCGTACTGCAGTGTTTGATAAAAAAAAAAAATCATTAGAATAAATAAAAATTACACCTAGAATGTTTTAAAATACCTTTGTAGTAGAAGAACGTGTCCTGCATTAACGAGTAGTGACCTATAGCCTGTCATACGAGAGCTTTTCACATTCCCTTTAGAATACGTCAACATGATGACTAAACCTTCGATGAAATTAAATTTTATGGGTTTTCTCATCACGTATATTTGACAAAACTGCGGCTTAATCTTCACAATTTTGTGACGTTTTTGTAAGATATATTATTATTATTATTTATTACTAATATTTTTCAAATTATTTGATATTTGTAAAAAAAAAAAAATAATAAGTAATAATGAATAGTAAATCTTTTTATTCATAAAGAAACAGTTTTGTACAATTTTCCATTTAAAGAACAACACATATTGTTATTATTCTCGATAACTTTTATTTTTCAATGTTAAGACAATAATACAGTCGTCATCATTACTGAATTATTATTAAAGTTAATTTTTCTATTGGCTGGCGCGATGTATAGGCAATTTCGGTACACCGCTGTGCTGGTGGCTTTTGAACAACATTCCGTTTTGATTTGACGGCGGTGAATCATTGAATTTCAAATACCAAACTATATTATAATGACAATTATTTTAGTCTAGTGGTCTACCATAGTAAATTTTTATAATGAATATTTATAATTTGATTATATATTTACTCATTATGTCGTTATAAGAATTACCATTTCAATTTTCAATACAGGACGAATGTAATAAATATAAATAATTCAAACAAAATTCAATCCCCATTTTTTAGTTTATGTATTCATTATAAATAATTGTATTAGTTTCTTTGATCTATTTTTGTGTGTTTGGTAGAGGAGATGATAAGTGTACTTCGGCAATTGTGCATAAAGAATTAAAATAATAAAATAAAAACAAATTTACTTATTTAAAGTTTTTTTGTTTAAATGTTTGCTTATGTGATATACATAGTTATTAAAAATTTTAAAATATTTCTGTAACACACATATATTTAAAGTATTCAATTTTTTATTATTATCATCTATATTTTCTTTTAATGAAACTATTTTTGTAGACACTTTAATAGAGTGATAAAATAAAATATTAATTTATAAAATTATTTAAAAAATCTAAAATTTATTTAGTACTCACAATTTATTCATAATCGGCAAAAATGGGTATATAATTTAATAACTTCTATGTCAGAAAAATTGAAGGAAACACTTAAATAACATTTAAAATACATTAATTGGTTATTACTTATTAGTGTTATTACCAGTGCATAACTAATCGTATAACTATAACAGTTAACATAGAAATGAGGTTTTAAAGTAAACATTTCTAGGTAAAACATATGATTAAAATATTTTTATCTTAGAGACTTTATCAGTTGTTTCAAAGTCATACTGCTCTTAGGTTATACTATAATACATTTTAAACAAAAGTGTTGTCCCAAACAGTGTCGATTAGTGGCAAAGGTGCATCGTTGATGAGAGTTATTTAATATCGTTTACTTTTATACCGTAGTAGTACTCCATTTGGAATATTCATTTTTTTGATTACTCAATAGTTTATCACAGTAGATAATATCTAATTTATAATATGAATACAAAAAAAATAAAAACTGTGTCGATATTAGGATATCAGGTAAGTGAATAACGTAAATCGTGGTATTTAAATAAAATACGTTGTTTTTAAAATATTTTGCTGTCCAGTTTAACTATATTGTTGACGGTTTCGCTAAAAAAACGTGAATAATCGATAAAAATAAACAAAAAACTAAAAGTAGTATACCCTTAATTGCCTGAATAAAATTACTAACAACAAATATCAGGGTAAACATAACATAAAACAGTTTATATTTTTATTAAATTTAAATTTTGCCTTATACATTGACCGATAAGACATTATATATAGTAAAATAATAGCAATGCAATTTACTATTTTTAAACCTAACGTGCACGAAAAGTACATTTTTAATATATTTCACTTTATACTAAAAACCTATACTTTGAATAAATATTAAATACCATAAAGGTTAGATTAGGTTCATGTCAAAAATGATTAATAATTAATTAACCTATGATCTCAAACTTGTAAATTAAAAAGTAAAATATGAAAAAATACAAAATTCAAAAACCACTATCAGTTTTCTTGTAAAAGATATACTCAATAGGTATACTTTTCATAAGAAACTAAATTAAAATTAAAAACTTCAGTGAGACCAATTTACTATCATTCACTGGATACGCTTGATATGTTCAATTGTCAACTCGAGTCCGCATCATAAACTTTAAAACGTGCATATTACTTAATTACTTAATATAAATTAGTAATTAAAATTTTAAAGCATTTACCGACATAACTCATCTCTAAAATGTCAAATAAAACGACAAATAGTATTATAATATAAATATATATATAAATATTTAGAATAGCAAGTTTCCACAGTGATTATTTTGACGGTTAATTACATATTTAATTAAAAAACAATTTAGTTTGGGTAAAATAATTCTTATCATTCACAGTGAAAAGTTGAGAAACTTATAAATTATAATGGTATTCGAAGGGGTTAAACGAGTAATATAAAAAAAAAAAACACTTTTTATGAGATTGCGTAACCTGTTTTCTATCACCTAACAACACTGACGGCATACTATATATGTACATATACTGTATATTATACTGAAACTAAAACACGCAGTGGTTAAAATGGTGATGGCTGCATAGGTCGGACGTCCGAAAAATAGTGATCAAATACGCAGACCGGATACGTTATTTATGTGGAGGATAAACACAGTGAGCTACAAATTACTAAGTTCAGTTCAACCTACGGTAGTGTTAATAGTGGTGAGCTCGTTTCATGGTATACGGTGAACATATGGCGTTCCGACATTTAAACGAGATGTATACAAGTCACATAATATATATATATATATATATATAATGTATTACTGTATATGACGCGCCGATGAGTATGGTATATGTTATATAGTATAGTGAGTGGAAGTGACACACATAGAATACAATATCGTGTAATAATGATAAATCGAGAGGCGAAACAAACAGGTTTCTTTTTTCATCAACAACGAGTAAATATACGATTTATACATATTATATTATAGTGAGATAATTAAATCCGATATACGAGTACCCGTCGTATTAATAAGCAATATCGTATATATACATACCTATGTGATAAATATAACAAAGTATATAATATGTTTATGTAAAAAGGTTGAGCAAAATGTTTGAACAATATTTTGAAATTTCAATCAATTATCACTGACATGGTAACAAAATAAAAAAAAAAAAAATAAAAAAAAAAAAATAACCTGTCTAAAGAAAAATGGTAAACTTCTATAAATTTATTGTAATCTACTACATAGACATAGTGTTAACTCCTACACAATTTAGTGTTAGCTTCTATAAAAGATAGTACTAATTCTAACAAAATATGAAAAAAAAGGATACCACTTATACCACTGTAAAAATATATCAGTTTTGCAATATATTAATGCATAATATTATACAAAAGTATAAACTTAAAACAAAAATTGTTTGAAAAATATGAAAATTTAATAAACAATAGTCATAACTCATAATCATTTACGTTAATTTTTGTGGTATACTAACTATTTATTTTTTGTGTAAGTATAAATTCATATTTTCAAATTGTTTTTTTTTTTTTGTTGTTGTTTGTGTTGTGCCGATACCAAACTAATTATTACTTTCACTGATCTATTAACAATTCGTACTGCAAAATATGTTCTATTCAAGTTTATCTTTTCAAGATTATCCATGACTCGATTATCCGTGTTTGCGATTAACCGTGCCCATTCTTCCGAACATTTTTAAACATAATACTCGATATCGACAATCGTATTAATGACATTTTTGACGATAACTTCATATTTTAAGCCCTAATAACTTGTTGTAGGTATACAATATTATGGATGTAGAACGTATGTATAACATTATTGTATGTATACGTCTTCTTATGTATATTTCTAATCAATTGAATCAAAATTTTTAAAATTTCATTATTATAAAAAGTCTCGATTAACCGTGATTTTCATTTATCCGTGTGACCCTCTCCCCATCATTACCCCGGATAATCGAGGTTTTACTGTATTTATTATTTTTAAGTTATGATAATTTTTAACTTTTTGAGCTTTTCAACTACAAAATCGTGAATTTATTAAAAATATAGGAGATAACAGTATCTTTGATTTTCAGGTAAAAATGTAAAAATATTATTGGTGTAGGAGTTTATATTTAATGATGACACAGGTAAAAAGATTATTCATGTAGGAGTTTACATTAGGCCTGTCTAAACTCTAAAATGGTAAAAAGTATCAATTAATTACGATTTCTTATCTTTGAAAAGACAAGAAATTACGCCAAACTAATAGATTTTACAATCTAAAATGATATCTAAACTAGATTGTTGCTAAACCAACATTTTTTACATCAATATTACGAACAACGTAAAAAAAAAAAATACACATACTTTATGTATATAATATTTTATTGCAAATAAATAGTTTACAAATAAAATAAAAATAAATGCAAGGTTACATTGATAAAAAAATTGTATTCATCATCACCTCGAAATGAAATCATTTTAAAATGTTTACTAAATTAATGGGTTCTTTATAACTCTTAGCAAAATTTAAAATAATATATTACGATCACCGACTTTATGACTTTATAAATGGAAAAATATATCTATAAAATAATATAACATGTATATTAATCGAGTTGATGTGTGCATGTTTACATGAGTGTTTTAACATAAAAAAAATAAATATGGGAGAACGAGAGTTAATTTGTAAAAAAAAAAAATAGAAAAAACCGAAATGAGTTATGTGAACCAACCTCACGGAATGTGTATTAGGGTACTTCGTGTAGTACACGTTTTGAATTATGGGGACGACAGCATCGCTGAGGTCGCTGAGGGAGATGTCCAAAATGACTCGTTGATAATCTAGGTCAGCCCTTGACGGACAAGTTGTGTACCGTGAGTATATATGTTATGTGTAGAGTAAAGAGATGGTGGTCTTGTGGTAGTGGTCCAGCATGATGACTATAATATACGTCACTAGACTTTGATGTAATGTTGTTTTTTTTTTTTAACTTTGACGAAAATACTAATATCTTTCTAATATGATCGTGTAACCATCAAAATTGTATCAAATGTGTATTATATGTTTATGATATTCTTCCACCATCTCTTTATCCGGCATCATTGAAAATGTACTTAGAACGTTGTTATATTTATATAGTTATATTCCAAAAACCAAACATAAATACATTCATCATAAGCAAGCGACTTAAATGGATTGGATACTTATGGAGAGAGAATGACAATATGTAAGCAAGTTCTGATGGGCAGAATCGATAGCAGAAGTCCTAGAGGCCGCCTTAATCATAGATGGATGGACACTTTAAAATCTGATTTGGTAAGGATTACACCAGGAACAGAGCTAGCAGAAAGGGAAAATAGAAAGAATTGATGAGAAATAGTGGAAGCAGCAAAGACCCTTTAATAGACTAAAAAACTAAAAAAAAAAAAAATGTATATATATATATATATATTAAAAAAAATCTCCAAAACACGTATTACCTTTATGTTTTGTTATTGCAGTGTTATTGATTTCTGATCTCGTTTACGAATTGTTTACAACAAAACACATCCAATTGAAAACTTTTATACTTCTCGTATTAATAAACGACTAGAAATACACAATATGTTTTTTGATTCTATTAAAACGTTGAACATTATATTATTCCATTTAAATCATTCATGTCTACTTATAAAATAGATGGAAAATTTATTTTCATAACGTAATATATACAGAAAAAATGTTCTTAGAAATTATTTACTTCCTAATTTAAATTAGTTTATAAATAAAATAAAAAATAACTTATTTAAACACCTAAAACTATATAAATATTATAAAAACTAAAAGACGTAAATTTTTATTTTTCACTGATATATAATTTTCCAATTGTTTCATGGTAACTAAAATTTAATTCAGAAACATTAAATTTAATCATATATAAATATGTTGTCTTAATTTTTTTTATTAATTATGAAAAAATAATATAAATACTGTTCTGAGATAAGTAGTGCAAAATATTCTAAGATTATAAATTATCAACATACACAATTTGAAAGTTGTAAAATCAAAATCATTGCAATCGAAAAACTCTTCCAGGCAGAGCCTCTTTAAATTTCACTTTGTCATATTACATGTGTTGAAAAATTAAATTTATTTACACTGATAACCTTAAATAACATACCTAAAGTACGCGGAAATATTTAATTGGTAGTAACTCTAGTAACTATAGTAATGCATACATAACTTACATGATTGTAAGTTACTATATAAAGTGAGTTTTATTAAGAAATTGACCTATTTATGAACTCTATAATCTCAACTAGATTAGATTCAAATTTATGAAAAAAAATTAGAAAAAAATGCACTTAATTTATTTGTCACATTTTCTATTTAAATAAAATAAATAAATATATATAATCAATTGAAAAAAACAATGTTATTGAAGTATGTCAAATGTACTTTAGTCTATCAGTGTTGGTACTTAAAAACTCAAACTCTATGAAAAATGCGAGAACATTGCTTGTTATGTTTTTACGATTGATACACATCACACATATATTTTTCGGTATATCATATTAAATTTCTATGTTCTATTTTTTATAGTTAAACATTTCACTGTGAGCTATTATACACATATCATACATTTTTTTCATTTAAAATTTTCAAGGTGTTAAAATGGATTATAATTAATACAATTTATATTTGGAGTATTTATAGAACGTTAGGCATCTTACTTCCCACACTAAGTTCGTTCTAAACTAATAGGCACACAATTGTGCACTGTCAATGCAAATATTATTACAATCAATTTTTATTTTACACGACTACACGAGTTGTAAATGTTTCAATATTATTGATGAAGTACACAGTACTTAAGTTTTATCTTGTACATTGTTATCCAAATATTTCAAAAATACCGTGGTTTCTTGCATTATGCAATGTTCATTAATTAATTGCTATTCTAAGCTAATCTCGATGAAAACTTTGTGAAAAAAAAAATTATATTAATAAAATAGATAAATAATAGTGCCACTATTTCTTGACACAACATATTTATTTTGTTTGCACACAACTGAACGTGATTTACGAATTTTAGTGCCAGACACGTATAAGCAATACATATTACAAGAACCTATTAGAGACAAAAGCAACGTAGATTGGTTGATTGACCGATTTAGTAAGAAAAATATCTCATCGATTCGGCATGATATAATATTCGACCCTTAAAATATTGTCGTTGCAAAGAACGCTAGCGAAGAAAATTTCACGAAACGTCAATTGCAGCCCATTATTTTTATTGTCCTAGTATATAACCTCAAAAGCTTACCATATTTCCTGTCTCTCCCTCTAACTAAAATAAAAAAATATGCTTCCCTTTTTCTCAAAAAATATCACGACTCCAAACGTATAGGCTCGTTGATATAAGGTTGTTCTATCCAAAAACTATCCTTCTCTCTTCCACAAAAAATAAAACCACAAATCCAAAACTAATAAATATAGACTTATCCTATCTACTATTTTATTATCTATAAACTTATGGTTGGTATGAGAATCGTAGTCATAATTCACTGCTAACACGCAACTTATCAGGAAACATATTATATTATAGTATTAAAATATGTAGTTTATAAATTATTTTTTGATTTGTAAATTTGTGAAGCTGTTTAAAACACGGGGATCATATGACTACTCGTCTGGAGTACTAGCTTTAATCAAACCTTATTTAAATTGTAATATTATACTAGATAAAACCAGAACATTACAATCATTATCTAATATATTCACAATATTTTTGAATTAACTGACAAAAATCCTTTTCACCACTAAAACGATTACATTTGTTTATATAGTGTCTTAAGTTCTTTTTTAGCGAGTAACAATAATACGTGTACTACCATATTGTTTAAACCCAATAAGTTACAGAATACTTTTTATTTTAAATGGTCAGCAACAAACACCAAAAACTAATAAGAAAAAAACATATAATACATATTAGTTTATTGTATAAAATGAAATTTTCCTTAAACGGATTCTCGTCGTGGACCTCACAAAAATATTATTTTTGAACAGATTTCTTATTAAATAAAGTTGTTTGAAAATTCCTATCTTATTTTAAGTATATAATATATATAGTATATTATAGTTATATCATACACTTAAATCTATAAAAAAATCAATGTATTATATTGATTTATTTTTATTTTTTTTAATCTATCCTATTTGTATAATAAATCTAAAACGGAATTTGTTTAAATATAAATATATTTCAATTTAATTAAAATATAATTAAATAAAAGTTATTCAAAACATTTTATCAGTAAAATTTAATCATATTATATTATTATCGAGATAAATTATGCAAACAAAACAATTGTAATTTATTTAAAATTCGATGAATAATTATAATTTTCCTGTTCATCTAATGCATACAAAATGTTGACAGCAAATTATAAAAGATCGTTATGCTATTTCATTATTTTCATAATATCTAAATATCATTCTTATTTTTTAATTCCATTACCTTTTCTCAGGGAAAAAACAAAATTGACAATCATACGATAACACGATGTGGTAATTTCGTAGAAATTAATACAAACTCGAGTAGTCAAGTTATTTATTCGCTTCGGAAAATGGCATGATACTTATTTACTTTAAAACGTGTATTATAAATATTAAATAGGGAACAGATTTATAATATACGTAATAAAAATATATAAATATATACTTAGTATAATTTATAAAATATGTGCTGAAAACAACAAAATATAAGGAATTTTTTTTTTTTCTGTATAAGTAGATTTATGGAAAAAATACATTAAATATAATTATAAAAATATCCAAATGATCTGATACATTGAGTAATTATAATTTATTTTAAATTAGTGAATATTAAATGTCACCTATATTAAGTCTCAAATTATTTTTATAACGGCTAAACGATTATTTCACATCATCCAATGTAATTGGAGCTTATTTGAAGCGCTTTATCTATAAAGTCGATAATTTAAAATTTTTAGTATGGTGTCTACCAATAATTATTTCATTAATTGTTTTAAAATCAATATAGGCTGAATTTTTTATTTTTTTTTGTAACAGCATGAATTTTATTAAAATATCTCTTTTATTTGTTTATTTATGATTTTGAATTTTTCTATCATTGATAAGACAATTTTCATACTATCGTTCGAGAATATATTTTTCAATTAAATTTTGTTATTTTATGTGTAATAAAACTAAAATTCACTGTGATGAAAATTAAATTATTTTTCAATGTTTTATTTTGCATAATATTTTAAACTTTTTCGATAGCCATGGAAGTTTTTGAATCTAATTTAGAAGTATTTTCAAAAAATGCTCATAGTTAAATTGAGCATCTACCAACTATGTGCCACGCTTAGAATTGGATCAGAAATCATATGAAGCAAAATAACAACTAAAAATGATAATCACGAAAATATACCGATAAATTACTGTTTTTGTTTACTGTGACGTGGCTTAAAAACGCATAAATGATGAAATTATAAAATATTATGAGCAAAAATATTTAAAAATTAGTGAAATATGTAAAAAAATATGTAACTATATAACCAAACACTGTAAAAATATATAAAATAAAATTGGCGTAATTTTAATAAGAATGATTTAAATAGTGAATATTTTTTATCAAATTTTAAATATCTTGATCTCATTTTAATATGCATTTATACTCCTTTATAAATCAATCTGTTCTCTACTTATAAAAAACAAAAAATAAAATGTTTGCAAAAACTTCGAATAGTAGTACTCTTATTTTTTTAAATTTATATTTTGTATTTACATATTCAATCACAAGGTTTATTCGTACAGTATCTACTTTTATAAAACAATATAATTTAAATAAATACTTACACAATATTAAATTGTTATTATGAATCAATGTACTGTTATTAAACACGATTTACGGTTGATGACCATCATATATGTATTTGAATTTAACCATTCAATTATTTCCGGTTAGTTATGTATTAAAAATACATTTCAAATAACTACAAATTCCTCATTTTATTTATCAATATATATATATAGATATATTTGATGTCAAAGATCATACGTTTTTCTGATTTTATATAAAACATGTGATTTTCGGTTCATAGGAAACAAATATAATTAATTTTCAAATAATATAAACTAAATTAATTAATTTCCATGATGAAAAAAAACGTTTCTTTAGATTATATACTGGTATTAGTTGTTTTAAATATTAAGTGTATTAACCGTTTATAAACTGTGCTGTATCAGAACGTAGATACATACAAATTTTTATGGAAAAATTAAAAATAGTGATCTAAAAAATAAACAAATACATTTAAAAATAATCTATTTTAAATTTTGTGATATAAATAAAATAATAAAATTTAACAATCTTCCCCCGAATAATATAAATATTTCAAATTTTTTTTTTTTAACGATATATAATTTATTATATTATGTTAGAAATTACATTAGTATAAAAAACAAAATTTATATTATGTAGCTTTACAATGTAAATTTATGTGTACCCCCTATTTCATGCCAAGAAAGTTCATAACAGTTTTAACTCAAAATCATGATTTTTTTTTTCATAAACAGTCATTGCTGCACTGTAAATAATAAAATTAATATTATGTGTTGTATCCAGCAATGATCCGAGATTAAACATGAATTTGGAAATGTATTATATTTTTATATTATTCAATTTTATTATTGTTCCGTTTGAATGGAAGTTTCAGATTATAGATTATAGACGAATTAAATTAATGCACGTATTGTTTTTATTAGTTTTACTTTTAACGTGTTGTGGTTTTAATATTACGGACAATACAAAGCTCAACTTTATAATTTAAATGAGCTTCAGATTATGCATAATCTCATTTAAATATTCATTGTTGATGATATTTTATAGATTAATGGGCGTTAACCATTAAGTTTGTTCAATACTCATTGCTAGTTTCTCGAATTTAAAATCTTTTATTAGTATTTATTTATACGATATAACTTATTTGAATGTTGATATCAATTTAATTGAATTTTGATAGTAAGCTATATAGTAATACATTTTTGAACTAGCACATTCAAAATACACAATCGATAAAAAAAACGACAAGTTTGTTTGATATTCCATCACTATGGTTCCTTGAAAATTAATTTTTTTAATACAATTTAAAATAGCGCTATTTCTAGACAAAACTTGATGATTAACATCGATTTACCTACATACATTTGATTTCATCTTAAAAATTTTTACTACTCCTATATTTTATTACACATTTGAATACCTACGTTTATTGTATAAATTAATAATAATCATCGATAAATTTCTTGAACTATTATCTAGTATTTGTTAAAGTTCTTATTTAAAATGACTATAAATCATGTAATTTAATGCATTTTTTTGAGCTTAAATATATTTGCCCGTAAGTTATAGAGATAACGATGAATTTTGGTATAGCATAAGCTTATATATTATATAATAATACCATCTTGTAAAAACTAAAGATATTGCCGTAATGGCAATTACCCTTTTAGGCGTAGTTTAAAATAATTGTGTAGAAATTGTTAACACGCTTAGGCGCATTTATGAAAACACATTTAGATAAAATATTGAATATTGTAACTAGTAATCTAAAGTTAAATTTAAAAAAAAAAAAAAACCAAAAAAAAACAAAAGTTTGTTAAAGCATATTACGTATGAAATTGAAAAAAAATATACTTAATTATAAAAAAAAAAAAAACATTAAAACTACGTTTTGTGACAAACGATTAATTAATTAAAATTAATTAATAGAATAATATATAATAGTATTAATGAATATAAATAAAAATATTAAATTAGAAAATTTAAAAAAAATCTAAATTTAAATATTTTGGAAAAGAAAAAGTGTTTAACCAACCCCTTCGTGGTATCTGCTTGGTAAAGCTAATATGCTTAAATTTAATATACTATACTGATATAAGCAAAAAATTTAATTGCCTAAACGTGCTATAATGAATTGAAATATTACGCCTAAACGTTGTATGGATTTACACCCTAAAGTATTCTGTTTTGAGTAAATGCACCCATACGTATTTCTCTCCAGACCGTTTTGACTTGGTATCTATACCAGTAGAGAAATTCATAAAAGTAAATCCAAAAACTATATAATATTTAGTATGAATTCGATTTAAATTTAAATGTGAGTCATGTGTTATATTTGTCAATGTTTATTTAGTACTCAAACAAAAAACCACGTATCGAAAAAAACCATATTACTGTCTGTTGGATTACAAAATAATAATAATATTCTATTATGAATAATATTTTATATAAAAAATAAAACTTTATTGCAGTTGTATGAATAGACCGACAAAGAGCGTATTATCTACTCGCATTATACTAAACAATATAATTGCCACATTTTACGCTTTTACGGTTCGTTATATTTAATAAGTAATGAAAATTACAATATCATGTATTCTAAAAAAAAATAATTCGTAGCGCCTGGTTATATTATTATCGTAGCAAGTTTAAAACCTATTGTATAAAATATTATTTTTTTTTATAGATACACACAATACACATTTTACACCAAAACTTACACACATGAGCCTCTAAATCACAAATGTGCGCATTTTAATCAGCTAATAATAAATAGTATTATAGTAAATATAGATTAGAATGGATAATAGATAAAAGATAATTATTAGTCAATGTTCTACAAACAGATAATAAAAGTCACAAAAAACACATATTATTTACATTGATATTATGGGTATATCACGTCATATTATACTTTGAAACACTATATAAATACTTTAATAGTTTTGAAATAGCTTATTTAACTAATTAACAATTTTTTTTTTTCATATAACATATTCATATTTTATTTTTTTTTTTTTTTGCCAACTAAATTATCATTTTTACAAATTTAATTTTAAAATGATCGTTTAACTATTAATACTAAATAACATGTATAATGCATGAAAAAAGTTCACTCGTATATTTATATAATTAAATTTTTTTTTAATGCAATAATAATTATTATATTGCATTCAAATTGAATAAAATATACCTAATACACCTGCTGCAGTGGTTGCTCAACTACTAGAGCTGCATGAAGATAATCTCCTTTTTAAAAAAAAAATATATTAACTATGCTTTGAAAACACGAAAAAACGTAGGAAGTATTAGGATTAAGTACACATTATCCGATTACTACAAACACATTTAAATAACGAGGTTTTTTACATAAATTAGGTCAGGTTGGGTCAACCCACAGTTGAGTAAATAATTTAGTGTTTTTTTCTAAATTATTATATGTATTGTTTTCTGGCCAAACATTCCAACCTAACTCCAACTCGTTCTAACCCAATATAAACATTGGTGTAATATTTCAGTTTTTCAAGAGAAATAAAATAAAATATAAAATATATGTTGAAATAGAACATAGAAAGATAAAGGCATATTGTAACATATAATGTATGATATTTGTATCTGAATTTGTAATGCTATGCTCTCTTTATACTATTTTATTATATACATCAGAAATGTATTGCAATACAATAGTAAAGTTTACAAAATAAATATATCTGTCTGCCTTAGTAAATTGAATTACATACTATTCACTTGAAGAACGAATTTTGTAAGTAGTTTATTTCATTAACCATTTTCGTACAAATTAATAAAACTACATATTATATCATAACTGTATTACAAATATATATTATCAAGATTTGTGTTCTCAAGCTTAAACTTTTAATGATCAAATTATTTTCTAAGCTACAATAACACACTTTTATAAATATAAAGCATTTAAATGCATATATATTCTAGCTAAATAATTATTTTATTAATTACGAACAATATGATTGTTATTTTCATCTGAAAAATCAATAATTAGTATTAAAAATATTTTAACATGAAAATTTCTCATAAAAAATGAATGTCTTAAAACGAAAAATATGCACAAATACTACACTACAAATTATTAAAATTTATTAATACGTGCAAGTGAACAATAAAAACAATATTTTTCAAAAACCTACGTATGTAGAATGGTTAGATTCTTAAAAAGACAAGGATGAATTGTGTTTTGAGGCAGTGATATATTATTATACTATGTAAATATTGTGGTTATGCCGTGTTTTGCTTCTTTTTGTGCATGTAAAAGTATGTATATACAAAGGTATAAAAAAATAGATCGTAAATCAAATTATGAAAGTATATTTTATGAATGTTTGAATAATTAGTTATTTATATTATTGTATAAAGAAAAATTCTAATTGTTTGTATTTTGGTTTTTAGAAAAAAATCGTAGTCATACATTAACAATTTCGTAAGATATTATAATTTATTAAATCACAATGTTTTTCCATGAATATAATATAAAAAAACTAAATATTCGGTTTGAAAAAGTTAAATTATTTTTTCATGTTTGAGGTATTTTAAGTATATGTTCGGTACCATAGAAAAAATGACAATAATACCAAATTAATATACTTAGTTGATATAAAAAATAAAAAAAATAAAGATTAATATCTTCACTTTTGAATTACATTGGAATTCGTTTTATATTTTTAGTATGCAATTCATATCAAACCGACAATAGATATAATATTTATGTAAATAAAAAAAACTTGGGTGGTATAAGACTCAGAAAATTGATGAAAGAATTGATGATAATACTTTCTATTGTGTATGTTTATTAATCATCATTATAAGAGATCGCAATATCATTTACACTTCAGATATAATATAAAAATTATTTTTACATCGATCCACGACCCACGCATCAATGTTTTTAGCTATTTTTGCTGTATATACATAACCGAGTGTTAAGGGGACAGTTATGAATATGTCAAGAGAATACATTAATTCTGATGAATAGGTTACTAATTCCCATTATCCTAGTTAATCTCTAATTACTTTTGTTCACATATATTTTAATGTCTAATTCTACTCTTGCATATTTCATAATATATTTTGGTCACTTAGTATAAACTTAAGTATACGAGTATATGGTCGAATGCATATAAAATCCCGTAGATTTTTTTTTGAATCTTTTATTCTTTCCCACATTTTGCTGTATTCAGATATAAGAAATAATACATACAATTTGAAATAACTTATTTCACACTAGATTGACTTTAATACGTATATCCAATATTCACACAGAATGTTTTAGATCTCCTGTGGTAATGTTTTACTTTTAATGTGAACCTATGACAAAAACGATTTCTTGCGTGAAACAGAAAAATAAAAAATAAAAAGAGTAAATATTATTTATTTTTTATTTTTTCCACAAGAATACAAAAAAAAAAAAATGCACGTACTTATATTTTCCCTGTAGACATTTTTATTACAAAATATTATATTCTAAACATATTTTTTTTATTATTTATTTCATTGTCATTAATTTAAATTTATTACTATATTTCATAGTAATCGAAGTAACATCTTTAAGATCGGAAATGTATTTGTTCTATGTACAAATGTTTTCATTCATTGACATGTTAAAATGATATATTAATTTAAATATTAAACAATTTCGAGAATAACAACATTTAACCATTAGATATTTGCATACCCATTAATAAATTGTATTAAACATGACTTCATGCAAATTCAGTGTATATTTTAAATATAGCACTTTGAATTTAGAGTTTGAAGATAAATATGTTCATTCTTTATAACGTGATGCAAAATATAATGTTTACAAATAAAACTGAATAATATAAAATTAGTAGCATTGAATTATTCAAATTAAATCAAAGATAAAATGTTTTATGTTATTTTTTTTTCTTCAAAAGTATAACAAATAAGCGTATTTCAAGGTATGAAAACAGTGTTTGTATTTATAATAACTAATAAGTAATGTATTTTTTTTGAAAAATATTTTTTTATTATGTTCCACCACTACAATTGTTACTAATAAATACTTTAACAATTAATCGTTTAATTTTTATCACGTCTGTATTTATTGTGTTTTTATATTGTCCTGAAACAAACATAATAGTATAATATTTGAGTATTATATATTATTGATAGTTATGTAAAATAATTTTATGTAAATAATTTCATAAAATTTCAATTTTACCAAGAAAGAATTCAATTCTAGTTTATCAATTTTCCTATTTTATAGTATCATTTATTTATGTATTTTATAAATAGAATCCGTATACAATACTTTATGAATATAATGAAAATATTTTTGTTCCAGGTATAGCACATATTATGACAATTTATGACAATTTCAAACAGCTTTGGTACACTTGACGGGTAAATAAGTAAAATTAGTAATTTAAAAATTTGAAACTTAACTGGATACTTATTGAACACGATGAATGAAAATATTATAAAAATAAATTTACATAATTTTAAGTTAATGACATGCCAAGTACCCGACTTTCATTTTAAATATAAATTATATATTAGCAAGTTATATAAGAACATTATATTTTTATCAGTAACGAAATTTTGAATTAGAATGAGTTCCCTTATACGCGTGCTTTATATTTGCTTCTTCCGGTCTGGTTACAATAATATTTAAATATTGTTATAATGATATTATACTGATATTTTTCAATGAAACACGTGGATATCAATTATTAGAAATACATAATTTCCAAAACATTTGCTCTAAAGTTAGAGAGATCTTAAACATGCGACATGAATGTTCAGAGCACACAAAATGATTGCAAAATTGTGCATCCGACTATGTGAGATAAAAAGTAGACGCAAGAAAAATACCGATCCAAGTAACCACGCCAAGCTTTTCAATACTTGTATTACAAACTTGTAAGCTTTTAAGTGACCCCAAAACTAAAAACTAAAATATAAACCTATTTTTATTATTATTTACTTTTTTAAATCCTAATATTATGTTCTTACTTTTTCATATTCCAATAATATTTAATTATTACGTTTCATCAAAATATCTGTGAAAATTGAAGTTCAGCAATTTCCAAATAAAAGAGAAAAAGTTGGTATGATATAAAAACAATAAAAATAATTAAATATAATATAATAAATGTTTATTATAAATATCTGTGGTTATAGCAAATTATTTTTGGCAAAACGATAAGTACATATGTAAACGACCCCCATATTATAAAATACATATAAATGCACCCCTAGCTCAAACCACTATACATATATTTTGCTAACTCTTATCTAACCTGTATTATGTACAACATACAGAAGGCGCAAAAACGTGATATCAATGACTGAGCTTTAATAAAAATACATCACTGTTGAAAATATTCCAAACTTCTGCTAAGTCCAGCTCGTATAGTTGCATGCTAATTTACGAATTAAAAATAAGAAAGATAGTGAAAATAATTTACCCGAGCAAATAGTTATAATTATTTAATTAATTTTATCATCAAAATCGATTTTGTACATCGTATTTTTTGGCGATCCAGCACAATTATTGAAAGAGATAACGCGCTGTAAAATAATTAAATCTGGCCAAAAAAAAAAAAAAAAACGATTTCTTTCCTTGCGAAACCATTACTACAATATAACAGTAAATATTACCAAAATATTTGATTGATGTATATTAGGTATGTATTTTTATACCGCATGACATTTGACGTCGTTTTTATGCATATTTTATATAACTGGTTTTTAAAAAAAATAGTAGTTGGTCATAATTCACTGTAAAATTATATATAGTTCATTGAATTTGAGAAATTATTTTTTTAGTCAAAATATTCAACACTTAATTTACGGAAATATTCTATGAACTTTATATGAGAAATACTGAAAAATGAAATGTTTTCAAACCATTTTAAGGAGAACCCTTTTGACGATTTTTTTGAAAGAGAAGTATTCATAAGTGAGCTAAGTCTTTTCATCTTCTAAAATTCTCCCCTTCAACTCATCCATCAAAACAATTTCACCTATACGACGCATGCGGTTATATTTTAATTGAGTGAGTATCTACAAGCATTTTAATCGCAATCTAAATAAAATTCAGATGCGATACAATAATATTATTATGCTTACCACTAATTGCTATTCATCAGTATACAACATTTTTCAAGGTATCATGTTTGTAGAAAATTATAGTTTCTCTATAGTTGGAAACACGGAATCGACCGAATTTGACTTCTGCACAAATCCGAGCGCGAGACTTGAAAAACAAAAACTTTTGCCGAGAGTTCTGGTCAAAGATATAACGATAAAACCAGCGTAATAATACGTTGTTATACCTTTTTACATCTGCGGATAATTTAATGATATATTACCACCACGGTGCGGGTCTCTGTGAATACATGTTTTGCCCAAAAACAATCCGTCGGTGGTTATTATAATATGCGGTCGTTATCATCTCAACCGTGCTACAGATATAATATAAAAAGACGAAAGGCCGAAGACCATTCTGATCAGGCGACTTTTGCATATTAATTACTGCAGAAATAGCAGGTAACACCCTCTCTTACTAGTATTTACTACCAGTCTTATCACCAGGCTCTCTAAATTAATCCAGTGGTCGTTACCAAGATCACCTAGTCGTCATCTGCAAATTGTTACTAATAATTGGTGAGAATATCTTCCGAAGTTTTCTTTATCTTCAAAGTTGCAAATAACTGGATAATATTGGTGCAATTTAAGTCCTGTGATTGTAAATCAAAAATCAGAACGTAGAGAAACGATGATGATGATAATAATAATAATAATAATAACATGAAGTATGATTGATACAAATTCAATAGTTGTAAAAAAAAAAAAAAAATCTTGATTATTTTACGGTCAACTAGCTTATCGATTTTGCATGTTTAATTTGATTAGCTCATTAATGTATTTCACCTGTCGAGTGCTACAATAAAAAAAACACAAATTTTACTTTGATTTTTATTATTTTTATATTTTATTTTCACTTCAAAAGGTCACGTTTCAAACACGCCCTTCTTTTTACTTAGGTCGAATACTCTAAAAACGAACTGACAATGCAGCAAACGTCTTGAATATTAATTTTATAAAATTAAAGTGTGCCGGTCGTTTTGAGTTGGTTTAAAATTATAAACATTGTACACCCAATTTCGATTCTATATTATACTTTATATTGTATAATAGATATTATTGTATGTATTTAATAAATATTCTAATATTTATTTTAGAACAAATAACTGCAATATATATTTAGAAATAACCTATGTCGTCCTAAAAATGAATACATAATTTAAATGTATACATAATGTTAAATATAACATTTCTACACTTTTTTAAATTAAATTAAGAATAGAAAGAATTAAAAATTGAAATAATTACACAAAGTAACTCTAAACACAAATCGAACATACATTTATAATACATAATATTATATTACTTATAAATACCATTAGTATCAATCAAATCAAAATAATTCTATACACCGTATACCTACTATTATATACGTAGTATATATTAATATATTATATAATATAAAATTCAAATAATTATTTTTTAAACTTCCTTGATACCAAATAGAAAATAATGTATTCGATTGCTAAATATCAACACAATTAAGTATATTTGAATGTATAGGGTTTTAATTAAAAATGGAAATGAAAGCTATTATAAACAATATTATAATAGAAGTATGTACATTTTTATTCTATAAAAAAAAAAAAAAAAAAAAACATTGCTTAAAATGATACACAAAAGTTTAAAAACCTACCATTACAAAATAACGATTGTAAAATGTAATGATATTCAAAATTAATAAACAACTTTTAATGGCTTTATTTAGTCAATGTTAATTTTTATACTAATAATGTAATTAATAAAATACAAAATAACAAAAAATTAGAGATATTTTTTTGGTGTATGATAGTTTGTTGAATGTACCTCGTTATTGGATAGGTTACTGAAATTGATATTTCAGTTCAATTTGAAGTTCAATTAATTCATTTCAGTATACATTTATTTTTTAAGGATATTTTATAATTTATTTATATAACAATATTAGTAATTTATTTTTCTGATAGTAATTAACTGATACAATTGTTGAGCATATTTTCGCAAAAATGACTGCATATTATAGGTATATTATAGTATTGTATCATAATGATAATATTATCATGTCATTTTTATTACCTTATAAGTCAATACCAGACATCATGAACGGTATGAATAGTTTCGTGATATTAATTAGTTTAAACATTTTGAAAATGTTATGCTCAGTTTGGAAAAGAAATAAACATATTTAAGTAATATTAACACATAAACTCATATAATAAGACATATTGGAGTCTACAAGATAAATGTTTTTTTTTTTTTTTTGAATAGCAATAAAATAACAAAAAATATTACAAGAAAAAGTCTTATTACATTTTATGTTCAAACCCTTAATCTCGTCAAATTGTTGATTATGTAAACTTATATATTTTGTAAATATTTAAAATAGTATATTATAGTATTAATAACCTTGAACTATATTTTAAAGCTTGGCCACTTAACATTTGAAATATTATGAATTCTCAATCAAAAAATAATTAAAATAATAATTATTAGAATGATTAAACATATTTGCTGTTCTTAGAAATATTATCAATATTTTAACTTAAAAGGTTTTATAAAAAAAAAAAAAAAATTATATTTTCAATATATTTAATTGTTACATATATTATAAGAAAATATATAGGAAACTATGTTTCCAAGCTATTTGATTAAAAAAATAATAATTTTGAAAATAGGAGGAAATTTCTTTTTTAATCCAAATTTAAAATAGCTAAATTAACTAGTAAGAATAAATTTATACCCAATTTTATATATTTAAGATAGAAATTTAAAAATAAAAAAAACAAATTACAGGAATATCTAGCTTTTAGTATTAAACTGTATATATTTCATTTAAAAAATTATTAAATGTAGAATACATTTGGTTGAAAAATGACCAAAACACGTTTAGAATGCAATTTGTATAATTATCACTGTTAGGTATGAATAAATTTAATAATATCAGAATAGGATTGTGTTAATTTTATAAACAATTGAATGTGCTTAATAATAAGTACTATAATACAAAATATATTGCCTCTGGAGAAGATTGGTATTAATATCCGAGGAATGAGTTAATTGGCTTTTGGAGCACAATCTAATTAATATTAGCTATCTGAATGAAATGACAAATTATACAAGGCAAATACTTCCAAAGGGATTACTATTTACTTCAGATTTTTTTTTTAAAATGGAGGTAAATCCTAGTCTACTCAGGCAATCCCTCTATTTTCACGACACCGTATAAAACGCTAATATATTGTCCACTGATTATGAAAAACTATAATTAATGTAACGTTAATTAACTTGATGTTTAAAAAATTATTATTTTGTATTTTATGAATGTATCGTTATTGTTTCAAGTATAATATAAGTAAATGTCATTATTTGAACATAATATACAATTATGTATTATTAATATTACATTATTAGTCAGTATTATGAATATAATAATTGATACAACACTTCGAGTTATGATTAGTATGAAATTTAATAATTGATCATTTGATTTAATAACAAAATCAAATGATTAATATAACTTTATAAGTAAGTACTTAAAGTATAAAAACTACATGAACATTAAGTTTTTTAGTTGTACAGCAATTATTCTTATCGGATTGAATAATTTTTCAACTAAAATATCTAAAAACATTTAATTATTAGTATTTTGTTCCCTTATCATCAAACAAATTTATGGATTTAATAAACAATTATTATACTTTTATAATATTCAAATTATCCAATAAAAATAACAAAAAAGTTATAATATTCCATAGCTACAACGTACTTATTACGAATCAAAGTAAAAATATTTTAATTTTTTTATGTATAAATTTACTAGTTATCAGTTATAATAACAATTGTTATCGATATTTGAGTTCCATCTTCCAGTCATATATGCATTATTATTTTGATTTTTGTTTTTTAATATCATTTTTATATTATCTATAACATGTAATGCTTTAATTTTTCATATAATCATATCATACTTGTATTGTACTGTCAAAGATAAACGTAATGGATAATATAATAACACCTTTTTGATTCTCTCATAACTATTAATATTGTTTTAATAATACACTAATCACGATTCATACAAATTGCAATATACATAATATATTAAAAGTTCAAATGCCTAATTGGAGATTAAATTGATAATCAAATCAAATCAGTAAGTTTAATGGTGGATACGAGCCTTCCAACTTTTCATCAACATATCATTACTAATAATGTTGTATATTTATATCAAAGCTGAAAACTTAGATTAGTGATTTTGGAGTTGATTCACGTCACAGTATAATTATTAGGTAGGTACGCTCAACGTTCATTGAGAATACGATGACAGCAAATTGCAATCTTTATATTTTCATCAACTTTTAGATACACATGCGTAGTATTATATTATAATATATTATTCTTAATATATCAAGAAAGAACAAAATTCGATAAATTATTCAATAAAACAAACCTATTTTTTGGCATAAACCCGGACATTTTATTTTAAGAAGCTTACTTTTAGTACTTTCAACCTAGACCATAAAATATATTCAAATTTATAAAATATCACTCGGGATTCAAATATATATTTATTTACTTTGCTATTTTATAGTGGTTTATTCTATTAAAAATCTAAGTATGTATTTGATTTTTTCTTCAAAAACAATATGTAGAATATAAAACTTAAATTTAACATATTTACCTGCATAATTATCTACGTATTACTCGTATAGTCGTATATAATCGTAAATTCATTCACTTACTCACATAGCATTATTACTTCTATTTATTAATCAATCTCTAATTATAATGATGCATTGTCGTCAAAACTACATTAACAACGATTTTAGTTTTAATTGTCAATTAATACATGTGCTTCATAATAACTTCAAAGATTCGATATTGTACATATGCATTAATCATAAAACAAGCATAATAATGCTATTGAAAAAAGCCGGAAACTAAAACTATTAAATATCATTAAATAAATTGTAACACAAAAATAAAAATAAATGTATAAGCCAACTGTATAAATATTATTTAAATTTGTGTTTTAAAAGATATTATTATGAATTAATTAATTAAATATAGGTACTATTAAACTTATCTAAATTTAAACATAATACAAAAATAAATTTAATTATTAAAATATTAGAAATTATCATTCATATTACCAAATTATGAACATAGTAAACAAAGATTGAAAAAATAACAATAACAATTTAAATAATTATATTATGCTACGTTTTATTTAAAATTAATTTTCATAAATGATAAATTTTTTTTTTTGTTTTTTATTTTTTTTTTTGCTATCAGCTGTTAATAATACTGTAAAATAAGTGTACTTACTAATATATTTTACACTACATAGCATTTAAAATACTTTATAATAAACAAATAAATATAGTTTTTACTTTAAAGTTTCTTTGTAGATTTTTATCAGATATGATAGAATTTTACATAATGAGCAAAGCGTTTAATGTATTTATTTTAAAATTATGTATACGAGTATTTGTGTGTGTCAGTATATACGACAAGTACATAGTAGAAAAAAATGCTTTGATTTTCAACTTTGAAGATGGCTTTGAATAGAAAATTTGATCTTGTTTTACTTTAAAGAAGACAAAATTAAAAATTACCAGTATTTTGTAGTATATAATTCATAAAATCTTTAATTTATAAAACCAAGGTACAAAAGTATAATACAATATATTTCTCATAAATAGTTCAAACAAAAAAAAAAAAAAAAATACAGCAATTCAGTTATTTTTTTTTTTTTTTAGACTTTTGAAGAAGTTTAAATGTATAATCTGAACTTTACTATACACAATAACTTTTCAAAACGTGTTAATTAATTTTAAAACATTATCTATCTACGCTATGAACTTATTTCATGCTGTATTACAATATTTTACAGTGAGGTGTAAATAACTCAAAACTTAATTACAATAAAAAAATATAATATGAATATAATATATTATAACAATTAAATACTAATAATGTAATAAATAAAATAATTTATCAATCTGCCATAATAAAAAATAAATTACTTTAATAGATATATCAAAAAATATATCATAGATAATAACATAGACTAACAGACCATAACCTCTTAGAATTATTTTTCGTGCACAATGATATATTATTTAACACGCATCCATTGCAGTAATTTTCTCACTTTCTTGATACTTAATAATATATAGAATAGCGGTACCAACTTGCCCACCTTTTTAACTTTAAAAATTTATAGTTATATAAGTAATTTTATATTTTAAACTTATTGTATTGCTTAAATAAAATTAATATCATATTATATTAAATTGAAAAATATTCTACTTTCATTTAGAGATAAATTTTCTTTTACTTTATCAAGTAAAGTCCATTTAAACCTTAGTATAGATGACAGTTTTCAAAACTCAAATATTTTAGTATACCTAATATGTACATACTGTTGACTATCCTTAGATCAAAACCCATTCATTTAATCGTTATAAAACAAACTTGGTATTTGTTATCTAAAAGTTTTCTAATAGTAAACGACCATCTGGGTAGGTGAGACAGTTAGAAAAGTTTCTACCAAGATTTCCAACAAAAAAAATGTGAGCACATATACTCGGCTTCATAAATGATTCAGATCAATTTAGTATATTGAAATTTTATTTAATAGCTTAGGAAAATTCAAATCAAAATAAAAGTTATAAATAAAAAAAGCAAAAGTTTTAAAAATATGAGTATATTTTGGTTAGATTTTATGTTACAGGTGTTGTATTTATTTATTTTTTGCATATAAAACAACATACATTATATTTCAATAAAAAACCTTTGGTATATAAAATATCAAAATAATTTTAGTTAATCAAAATCATATATTTACTCTAATTAATTAAGATTAAAACATTAAGGAGAATATAAAATAATCCACGATTAGTAAGAAACTTAAATATATGCAAAAAACTATTAATTTAAAAACTTCAAAATCACATCAAAAATGTGACTGAAAGTTTCTTCAAGTCTATTCACCAGTCAACAGATTCAATGTACTACTATCTACTAACTCTACCATATTCACATAGGCATACCACTCCAATATCACCTAAAATAAGGACGTATTCTCGACTTAATTATTTAAAATAAATTTAAAATACAAATATAGTATTGATAACTCTTTATTACTTAATCACTAGTTCATTGCAATTAATTAACTTTATTTATCGGAATTAGAAAAATGAAACCTGTACGTATTTATCTTACTCAGATACAAACAGCAAAATTGAAATGTTTTATTGTATAAAAATAATAATAATAATGTATATTACCTATTCAAATTTCATCAAGAGAAATTAATAGACTTATACCTACTTACATTTGGGAAATTAAATCAATTTAATCCACTAATAGCTGAACTCTCTATCCTCACCATCCCTGGAGACCCCAGCAGGCGCCTAAAAAGAACGTGGTGCCGAGCCTATTGGCTGACTAACTATCGCCAAATCTCTCCCTGAAGTCCCAACACTGGTTGGATTCTTCGATCATGACTACTGTCTCATTAAATACTTATTGTAAATATTGTTAACTATTATCATCACTTGTACTTATTGAAAAAAATATTTTACAGATTGTACAACAAAAAAATAAATGACAAAAAAAAAAATCAATTTTATCAATTTCTAAAATAAACCTAACGCATAAATATTATAAATAAATTACACTCCTATACACATATACCTTTAAAAATAAGATTTGTAAAATTAAAATACATTTTAATTAGTTTTATAAGCAATAAGCAGTTCGAAAATTAATACAAATACATACTATGTATTTAACTCTAAATTATCAATAATATAATAAAGTGAACATCTTAAAACCTGTTGTATTACTTAGATTACATACACATATTACACATACCTATAATATAATTATGGTTATTTATTTGTAATACCCATAAAAAACTTATTTAAAATAAAATAAATATATGAATCTTAAAGATTAATATTATTCATAATTATTTTGAAATTGTATTTCAGTGATCAAACACTATTTAAAAAAAAATATAGAATATGCAAAAAATAAAAATAAAATAAAATAATATATTTTTTTATGATTTTTAGACGAAAATGTATTATCAAAAATTTTTATTCCAGCTAAAATTATATCTACCTCTAACATAATATTAGAAGTTTTAGTTCATCTTAACTGTGCTCAATATAAATTAAAAAACAAAATCGATTTTCAAACGCAATGGTATTTTTTGTTGTCTTAGGAAAAAAAACTTTAGAGAAAACGACAGTCTGACAGCTGACTTATTGATTTCAGTATTACTGTTCTGTATTTTATGTAGCTTCCATAGCATTTTTGTCTATTTGTAAATTTCATATAATATAATATTATCTGTGAAGTAATGGTGAATCGTAAAAATGGTTTTATAATAATGAGGTCTGGGACCTAACCGTATGTTCAACTTGACCAACGTTGTGCTGTTTCAGCATCTTTTACGTTGACATTTACATATTGCAATTTCAGTCATCAATTTATTGTTTTCTAATATTCTAGTTAATGGAAAAACCGTTTACAGAGAAAGGGTTAAAGCATCACGTGTAATAATTTTTTGTTTATTTAAAAACAATATTATACATCAATTATTATTTTCACCACATTATTACAATTGGCAAATGACAAATAGAATATTGTTATTTACTGATGAATAATTTTTATATGAATTAAAAACGTATTTTAGTTTTGAATATTTTGTATTTTTATACTCTTAAAATTAAATTAAATATTCAGATAAATGATAAAATTTTGCGTATGATAACTTTTCAACAGGATACAATTATATCTCACCTATTTTAGAATTTAACATCATGGTAGGTACGTATCATCAATCCATGATATAACGTGAGAAAACGGAGTACTATTACAATCCTTATCAAACACAATCTCCAACATTCAAACACCTCACCATACTGTATGCCATATGGTTGCAGTTATTTAATGTTCCTGTGAAAAGAATTTAACACCAAATCGAATTTCATGTATAGAGGTTCGTCCTGTATAACATAATACATCATTATATATATACTCGCATACCCATACTACAGCACTTATACACTCCACTATAATGTTATTCTACAACGGTAGGGCCTTGATATCACATTGTTACGGAGTAAAGTAATTTAATTTCAGAAAACGAACTGTAAGAAAGGGTTAAGTACATACCTACATAACATTATATACACGTTCTACTCTTATGTATTGTACATATAACGACGCGATTACATCGCCGCACAGGCTCTTCTTGTGTGTTCCGTGTTTGCGCACTAATCGGAAATTAACTCTTCCTTCCATATTTTCACTCGCTCGCTCTTCCTTCCTGCACGCAGTTTTTCGACGTTCATAATGATATGTAACACATACATGTCTGCGTATTATATATTAATATTAAAACATACCGTTTATAAATTATAGTTATATATTTTTCTTACAAACAGGTCGGTAGAATCCGAATGAGAAAGAAAGGTTTTAATATCCGTCACTATTATGTATACGAGCGTTTTCATCAGGCTGTCGGGTAAAAAGCAACGCAAAGGCAGTTAATTTGCTTAGTCGTAAGACTGTGATGTGCATGCTCGGCGTGTAAGTCTGTCGCCTTGCCAGTTCGCCAATCGTACATGACATATATTAGACTACATTATTATGTATAATGTATATAACATTAATAACATTATATATTATATTTCCACAACAAACAAACGTTCATATTAAATTGACATATTGCCATACCGTTATTTTGGATATATGACGCATGTCTCAGGAACCGTTTGCGAAAACTACACTACTGAAGCATGACTATAGATGACTTGGATCAAAACTACGATTGAAACAGTGGCTCTTAAGCCAAGACTAAAACTATATATCATCATATCAGTGGACGATTTTCTCCGTATTAAAACCATCTTGCTATATGTATTTATTTTTTAAATACATATATTACTACAAGTATAAAACAATAGTATTTCCTACATAGCTACGAATAAATAAATGAATAATTTGCTTATTTTTTGTATTTTCGCTAGAAAACATTATAGAAAAAATCAATTAAATTCCAAAAAAAAATATGAGGATATACTTCATACTGAATTTCTTATATTTTATTTTTATCTTTTAACTTTTGACATAAACAATAATTTTAAAACCGTATATGTATGCACGTATTGTTGATTAATATCATACAATTTATTATTATAAATTATAAAGACATGGATTTTCAACTTTTTAATCAAACATATTAATCATCAAAAATTATAATTAACAAAAAGATATAACCGTATCATATTTTATTATTATTAATTTCTATACAGTTTTTAATTCTAAATTAAATAAAAGTTCAGTTATGATTGTAGCAAAACTGGGAATAATTCAAAGAGATTTAAATCAAACCCGTTCTATATGAAAACCTTTTTAAGTTTAACAGTGTGTGGTTTTACTTTTACGTGACCTACTGTACTTGAAGTTCTAATTAGTTTCCATGGTAACAAATATTAATCTAGTGATGATCATTATATTAATATGACGATAAAGTTCTTAATATTTTAGAAATATGTCATACAGAGTTATCCACATAAACATTTGGTAATTGCTCGTTAACCGTATTAATCATTATCAAAAGGAATTTTTCGATATTTTATAGATTTGTCTAACAAGATAATCCGATTATTTGACATTGTTGTATAATATTTCTATAACTTATTATGAACTGTTAGTTTATGGTATCTAATTTTTTTCTGATATGAATATTATTTAATTAAAGTTTCGTTAAATATATATTATATATATATATATATTATTTATTTATTATTACCAGTATATTAAACGCCTAAAAGTTAAAATACAAAATGTTTAACTAAAATGGTAGGTATGTATTTATGGCATGTATACTGTGTAAAATTTACATAAAATTTATCATCAAAAAGTAATACTATATATTAAAATATAATGCAGATTAATATACTAAATAGATTTAATATGTCTATATTATATAATATTCAACAAATTTTAAATGTTTTAAACAATAGTAAATAAGGAGCTGGAATTCTTTGGAACCATAAAGTTGATTTAATTTAAATAGACAGATAGTATTATCAGAAAGTAATTTAAAATTAACTATAACATTGATTTTAAGATAATTATATTAGGTAAGTGAATTGTATTAATTATTTAAATTAAATACAATTTGGAAGAATACATTTTTTTTTTTTTACTAACTAAAGTTAATTACGCCAATTCTGATATTTTAGGTTTATTAATATCTTAAGTTATCATTATTCTTTTATACAATATAAAATGTTATATCATCAAGTAATCACATTTGCCATAAACCTCGGTTCGCACAATTAAATAAACTAAAATTGCAATTTTATGGGGTAATAAAATTAGTTCAACTAACACCAAAGAACATCATTAATAGAGTAATTCGTTTTACTTTGGTTGAAAACTAAGCCAGTTAAAGCTTAATTTATTTATAATATATTAAAAATTAAATATAAATTATCTGTGCTCAGTATATTATCTTTAGTTTTATATTTTCATCTACAGTATACTATATTTATTTTTTCAATATTCGTTGTTTATTAAATGTTATCATAAACATTACTTACTATTAAATATTCTTAGATATATGTTATTTTATCTAATAATAATAATATTATGATTTATTAATTTTACATTTATAGTAGTAAAATAAGAAAAATATAGAAATAATTTATAAGCAATGGTCAGAAATCAATTTATAAACTTTATAAATTAATAAAATATGTAACTAATTTAAAAACAAACTTAGTTTGTACATTTCAAATTATAAATAAAATTTTTATATGGTAATAATACATATTAAATTTAAAACAAGTAAAAAAAGTTTAATCTAATAATTTAGTCTACACTAAATAGAATGATATGATCAGTTTATAAAATGTATAGATACGTATAATAATAAATAAAAATTAAAAATATAATGTATAATAAAAAAAATATAATGTTTATATCTATAATTTAATTGTGCATAACATAGTAAACTGTTTTTAACAACACATTCATAGATCTTAGATAGGTAACTAACTAAATATGACTTATTAAAAATTTAAATTATGTATATAATTTTATGTTGTATAAAGTAATATTATTAAGATTTTGCATTAAACTTAAATGAATTGAACTAAGTCGAAATTATATAACAATTTATACTGTAAGTAATATAACTCATTTATATGCAGAGAAATGCTTTATAGAGTATTTAAAAATACACAAATAAACGTACTAATATTATTTATAGATCTATTATACTTCCTAATAGTTTAATATGTCTCACTTCATTCACAACCAATAATAGTTTTATACACAATAGAACCTATGCATTTGTTATTTCTAAATTAAAACTTGTATCGGTGACAATATTGTAATTCCATATTACATTATTGTAAAATATTCTTGCATTGTAAATTTCATAAAATAACTGTATAAAGACTATTTATTTATTGATTGGTCTTAATTTCACTTTCATTTCTATAAATATTACTAACTTCCAAAAAAAAAAAAAATCATTTGAGTTCTTAATAACTAGGTAATTAATTTTGACAAAATAAAATACGAAATTATTGTAATTTAAATGTATTACAATATTATTTAAATGTCTTGAGTTTGTTATTTTAAAAAACTATATTTAACGATGTTAAGTTAATAAAGTATTTAGATTAAAACTACATTTTTTTAAGAAGTATACAATTTGTACGCTAGGGTATAATAATAAGAATATGTGCTAAATTACAGAGACATAAGAGTACCTACTTGTTAGAAAAACCAACCAGTAGTTAACTTCTTGTTAATTTTTTTTTTTTATTGATTAATTAAACTAATTATTATTTAATTGTTTAAGAAGTCTCTGCACCATTTCGTTTTTAAGCGTCATGAAAGATTATCAAGAATTACGTTGGATGATAACTCATGGATTAATGGATTTGTGTGAGCTATGAGACGACTGTGAAAATTTTATAGAAACATTTTATTTCTTCTTAAACGGTTTTTTTTAACAGAGATCAGTTTGAAGAGTGTGATTTAGTATGTATGGCGGAAATATAATAATTTTTCTCAAGGTAATATTTTGAAACGTCTATATTTTTTTTAAATTTGAGATTTTTAGCATTGCCCCATAATTGAAGACCATATAAGTTTTAGAGAGATATTTGCATAAGTAATTTAATGTTTAGGTTGTAGTATTTATTGAAAGTGAAAAGTGTTTTAAGTATGCGAAACCGAGAATTTAGTTGCAGTCCATTAGTTTTAATATAGTGTTTACCAAATCAGATGACGGTTGAGTGTTAAGCCAAGATATTTAACTTTAGAACTTAAAAAAAAATAGTATAATAGAGACTTACACTCGGACAGTGTACTTGTTTAAAAATAAAAGTTGTATGCATTTTAAACCACCATTTTCTGAACCAGTCCTCCATGAAAGAAAAATGATTTTGAAAATAAGTGGAAGCTAAAATAGGGACACCACAAGTTGATATAATTGCCTTGTCATCGACATGGTGTTAAGCATAATAGGTTGGTATGTAGTATAAATATTAAACCGAGGAAAAAATTTATTTTTGAGGTACGCCAGATCGGATGCCTGCTATGTTTTAATATGCAGATCCATAACGGATTTGACAGTAACAACAATCAAGACAATATTTTATTAGAATGTAGTAGATGGAAGAAAAAATGTCTTTAATTTATATAGCTACCTTATCTAAAGCTTGTGAGATATCAAGGAATACCCGTGTGTAAGAAAAGTTGTTTTCCGAAGCAAAGAAAACTGCATTAATAACCTTGTGGACTAAATAAATTATTGAATAATTGGCACGGAAACCAATCTGGTTATCGGGTAAAATATTATTTTTATTGATAATGGAAATGCGTTTGAGTAAGTCTTTCTAATACTTTAGTGAAAAAAGGAAATAAATTGATCGGTCTGTAGAAAGTTAAAGAGTCAAAGGGATTTGCTTGGCTTTAAGATCAATAAAATTTTAGAAAACTCCCGAAGCAGTGGAATTAAAAAAGTCTCAACATTTCGTTAAATATGTGGGTAAGTAGAATAATTGTACGTTTTGGTAAACATCTGGCCTTATCGGCTTTGTCCATCGTTTTTTGAGTTGATATCATTAAATCGTGATTTAACGTAATTTGGTGTGAAGTATTTCACTAGAAAAGTAAAAGAGAGTGGTGAGTCTGGTACATTTGGATAGTGTTTATATTTTCAAGTACGATTATAACTTGGTAGGGTTGGAAGATGGCATAGAAAAGATTTTTAAATATTTTAGTTTTCTCAAGTTTAGATGAGATAAAGATGCCATCGGCTTTTCTTATCGAAGGAATGTAAGTTTTTCATTAAAGTATTTGCTTAGTTGATTTTCAAAGTCTTCCATCATTTTTTGAGAGGTCGGATAGATAATTTTCAATAAAAATTTCGATGGGATTTTCTTAAATGAATTTGTCAACTTATTATAATTTTGTTTGAGGAATGGAAGGCAAGTTTGTTGATAAATATCTCTAGATCTTCGTTTTTAATTTTATTATGAATTACGACTTATAAGCATACCTATATAGAGAACGTACTTATAGTTGAGTTAGAAAACTAAGTTTCAGATTGAATTATAATTATGACATTTTTCATAACTAAATAAATATCGATATTATTTTTTAATTTTACTAATTAAGTGAAGGAATTGAAATCGATCAATGAATATATTAAATACCGTAGGTGATTTTTCATAATTTGAGTGGTATTCATTAAATGCAAGGACGGATGAGTGATGGGAACTTAGGTTAAAAATATTATCAACGGCGCAGTTTAAACTAGTGGATATTTTCATAACAATAATACCAACAATATCTAAACTTTTTTGAAAAAAGAATGGCCAGTTAGTAGCTTCTGGCCCCTGTGGGAACAAAAATTTTGAACTTTTTCGCATTTGTGAAGTTGTGAAGGACAATGAAATGTTGGTTATTTGTACGACAACCCCAATATTGATCCTTTGCATTATAATCAACACCAATAATAAAATTATTACATATTGTTTTAAAGTAATTTGTAAAGTATCTTTTTTTGTCTTTTTAAAGTGATCATTTATATGATTTTTTTAAGCCATTTGCATTGAATAATAAGATTAAAAGGGATTTATTTGCAATGATAATATTGTTTATATTTTTTTATCAAGAAGACTGAAAACTACTACCTAAGTGAGTAATGGAATTAGAGGATTTTGAATTCTTCTAAGAAATTAGTAAGTAGCTTAACATATGATTGTGAGGCTTTTAGGGAGTACCATTACCCAGGTGACTAGTTTGTACATTATGTGACTTAAATCAAACATTGTCTATTACAAAAACATTACTTGAAACAGGTTTTTAGCAGCGTTGGAGTTTTTTATCGAGACTTAACAAATTATTTACTATCATCAAATAAAAAAAAAAAAAAACGTAGTTAAATGCTCTTAAATATTTCAGATTTTTATATAGATATTCAAATTTTTAATAAATTAAATTAGGTGAAAAAATCATTATTAGTACAAATGACATTTCAAAATTAATATTAATCTTTTAACAATAAACCTTAATAAAACAATTTATTTGTAAAATCAACTAATTTATTGATTAACTCATATTACTTTATTTATTACATAATACGAATCAAAATCTAAAACATTATCATTTTAGCCAATTAATTTTATATCTATAGAAAAATATGGGAAAAATACAATATTTTAATGTATTTCAAATAAAAAATAATTTTTTTAGTTTTAATTTTACTAAGGAACTTTTGCTTGAAAAAAAATTATATAATTATAATATATTATATGTTTTTAAACATATAATATATATATATATATATATATTATATATACATTGAGAAAGATATAAAATATAAAATTCTTGTATTATAATAATTAAAATAATTTTGATTAAATAGTAAAATTAAAAACCTTAAGAATGAGTGATACAACAATTAAAAGATTTATATTTTTAAAAGAAAAACATTTTTCAATTTTTCATTCTTGTCGGACTTTGATATTAAATCATTCCTGTAGATATAAATAACCTTTCAACTGGTTTTGAAAACGATTGTACTATATTTATCAAAAAAACTGGTTAGTTTCAGGGAAATTTTCTAGATGAAAAATATTTATTTTTTTAATTTTTATCTTTTAAATACTTGATGCATTTAAATTATTTTTAAAATATTTAGTATTCATTTTTATCTTTAATTTAACCTATTAGTCATCACCTCAGAAATATTTTAATCAACAAATTATATAGCCAGCAGGTGAACCATGCAGCGACCAATTCGATATTGTAAATAGTAAATTATATTTTACAGATAACAACACGACGAAGATGATCACAATTTACACATACTTTTACTATAATAGCCGTAATATACCAAAATTTAAATACAACAACTTTACTATTGGTTATCATTTAATTTATATTTTGAGTATTTTAAAATTAATTTTTTTTTTTATTTTAGAAAATAAATACATATTTAAAATACGTTTTTTAAATACATTTAATTAAAATGCTGCCAATCACTTCCCACGGGTAATAAATAACTGTTATTTTCTACACTCCATTTAGATCGTTTTGACTAGCATGTAAACACCTTGAAATACAATTTCATCAAAATCTTCAAGAATTTAACAAAGTTTTCAAGAAACAAAATACACAAAGGATTCGTTTAATGTACAGTATATTATATAGTGTAACGCATCATTGAAAATAGTGAAAATTTAGGCATTTATAAATTCTTCAATGGATTCTAATTTTATAACTAGTATTATTTCTTACTTATTTTGTTTGATGAATTTATTGATTGATTTTACAATCATCTGCGTGTTGTTTATTTTGTGTGTGTATGTGTATACAGTAGTCTTGAGTAGCAAATTGGGTCTAGTTTTTACTTTAGACAGGTAAAAATTAAAAACTCCTTGCAATCATTTTTATAATTGGGAAAAAATAAAAATAAATCGGAAAGTTTTATTCAAATTAAATAGTTTTAACAAAATTTTGTTTATTTTGTTCTTGTTCAGATTCTAAAACAAAAAATTTTAAATACTTAAACATTTTACAAAACTTTTAAATTATAAAAAACTATATAAAGATCTTCTTAAGTTGTTAATTTTTAATTGATAAATATCAAAAATCTATATTCACAACTTTTTTTTTTTCATAAAAGTTCAAAGTTAGAACTATGACATATTTCATAAAAATAACAAAAATTAGAAAATAATATTATTTGTGATATTTTGCCGTCAAACCGTTTCCGCTCTTAATCGTTTGTTTTATAAAATGATATATCATTGAAATCAAATTTAGCACATTCATAATATTATAATCCACTCAACATTTTAAGAACAATAAAGTGGTTATTATTTACCATTTTTTTTATTTATTGAATCATTGAAAATGCTTGTGTTTTAATTTATATAAGTGTTTTCTGGTTAAATAATTGTATCTACTAAGTTAGGTTAGGTCCACTATTTTTAAAAACAATTAGGAAAAATTAGAATTATTAAGTTGATCAAGTTTTTGACAAAATAAATTTTGTTTCTTTTTTTTTTTTTTTTTTTTTTTTTTTTTATATAACAATTCCTAATAATTCATATTAATATTTTTTGAGCATACTTATAAAATATATTAGCGTTGGCCATGTTATTTATAAAAAATTTAAATTATTTTAATTTTTAATTTTTGTTAATAAAATATATTTTTTACATGTTTTAAAGCTTAATACAAGGTATGTAATTATAAATTGCATTATATCAAATATACATAGTCAGAAATAAATAATTAGCTTTTTTATTTAATGACATTTTTCAAGATTATGAAAATATGTAAATTATTTTTTAGTTAAAAATTCATTATTTTTTTTTATTTTATCACCTAAGGTATGACAATATAATATTAGATTTCTTAAAAAAAATTTTTTATAAAAATTTAAAAAAAAATAAACGTAAAGTCATACATTTTTTTATGAACGTCTGAAGAATACACGAAATTGTATTTAAATATTATTTGGACGACATTTTATATCCATAAATATTTGATAGTATATCGAGAATAGTTTATCTTCAAACTATAATTTATTTATTTTTATTATTCCATAATACTGACTATTTAAACTTTAATCGATCACCATTAGGTTGATAGGTACCTACTTAAATTATAAACTATTAACGTTTTAAAAGTTATTTATGATTTAATATTTATTTATAGTGTTTGTAAGTTATTTATCTATACACGCATTCGCATCGTTCTATAATACACCTGTATTAAGTTACATATTAAGAGTAGCTACCTATAGTTATAAATTATAATAATAATTTATATAATACATGTGATTTCTTTTAAGTAAAAATCAGTTCAACTAAATCAAAATTAAATATAATATAAAATATTAATATACACTTAGAAATTTAGACTAATTAATAATTTAGAATTGTATTTGTCTATTGTAATTATTTATTATTGGATTCAGATTTAACAAAGCCAATATAGTAACCAACTCAATAGCAAAATACACTTGATACCAACTATTTAGCAGAGCGACTCCCCCAATGCTTTTTCTACCGTGATACGTTTAACGATTATAAAGAGAAAACTAAAGCTTTAAATCAAGTCATATTTTCCAATAGTTATACACCGTCCTCAATCTTAAATTTTTATGTATCGTACTGCTGTTAGTTAATCAACTTTTTTTTCAACATCAACACAATAAAGCAAATTAATCATCATGCATTCATATTTTTATAAATTTATAATTTTTATTAAACATGATTCAAATCTAATATATAAATCTATATAAATTGTACATCATATTGATAAGACAACAGTGTATAAATTACACTAAATCGAAGATTTTTTTTTCATTGGTGCAATTAGTTTAATGCCATGATCAAAAATATTTTAATTAAATGCTGTGTGCAATTAATCAACACATTAAAAAAATTGAACAAATAAATTAACAGACAAATATAAAGCTTTTCTGTATAAGATGAAAGTAATTATTTAAATAATCTACTCTAAATATTAACAGTTATCCAGCATTAGTTATCTAACACCCCGGTATACTATTATGAAATAGTTTTTTATTTTTATTAATAACGACAAATTTAATTGTTTTAAATCATGATCAAAGCGAAAAATTTTAATATTCTTACTACCTATTTTCTATGTTTCTAATTATAGTTTTTGTATTTTTAAAGTATAAAAACATTTTAAAATTTAGACTTGATAGTGATTTATTGAAAAAAAATGATAAAATTATAGTATTTTTCATAATAATTGGAAAAATACCGAAAACTGGAATAATTCCTTCTTTTTTTTTATTATTCATATTTATTATATTTTTATATTTCAAACTTATAAAATATAAGCTTCAATTTAAATTTGTCTGAAAGTATTAAAAAATATTGAAACAAGGTCAACTTATTTTTTATAGTGTTAAAATTTAAATTTTAACGAGATTCAAAATTAATTCGACTTTCCATATTATTAATAGAAGAATCATAAATCAAAAATATTTAAGAATAAAGCCTGACACATCGTCTTTGCACAAAATCGTTTTTCATTAACAATATATCATTTAGTTCAAACTGTACACATCCATTACAATTACTTTCGCCATGTTGTATTCTTTTTTATTTTTTTATTTTCTACTGTTATTTATTGTAATTAGTACAATAAATTATAAGTATATTATTACGTAGTGGGTACATTCGTAAATTTAAAACTGTGTTGTCATTTATAACTAATACTAATTTAAATATATTTTTAAATTATGATTCAACTAATAATTATGAACTAATTTGATTCAAATTTTTTATATTTAAACTTAAAATTGTCTAACTTGTATGAGGTTAAAATTTATAAGCTCTATAAAGCAACCAAGTAGCATATCATAAATTAAGAATACAAAGTTCTTTTACTCGAATAAAATTGCATATAATGAAAACGGATTAATTGAGACTTTATCTTGAAACTTACAGCTAATTTATCGATTATAATCCCTATAAGTAAGAGTTTTTGCGTTAAAAATTAAGACAGATTATATTCACTTAAGTTGTTATTTGAAAGTAAAATTTCTTAATAGATCATTATAAAATAATTTATTAACATTTTTAAGTAGTATTTTTATTTTTTATTTTAAGAATAAAAGTTTTCTTTAAAAAGGTTTTTGTTTTATTTTAGGCTTTTATTGGTATTTAATTTTGAATAACTTTATTATAACGACTAATTATTTAAGACGACTAGATATTTTTTGTTATTATTGAAATTTAAGTATATTTTATTTATTTAACAAACATGTGATTAATGTTTACTAATTAAAAATAATACCCACATAAAACATCAAAACCGAGAAAAAAAATGTTTTTTTTTATTTTATTTTAAAGACATTTCATACTGCATTTTTATTTTTTATATGAAGACAGTTAAATTTTTAATTCATATCTACGAAAATATACCTAAAATAAGTGAATTGAAATTTATTCATACACAACAAAAATAAAAATACATCACTTATTTGATTGATTTAAATCGTAAAAGTGTAAAAATTATAGAAAGAAACTCAAATTTTGTCAATTTACAAAAAAGTTTAGTTAATTAACTAAGAATAAATGAATGAAATATATAGCTAACGAAAAATAACGGTATAGTACCTTGATATCTATTTGAAGAAGATTATTGTGATAAACCCCGCTGTATATAAATATATTGAAGAGCAATATCGTTTTTTTTTCTAAATAATGACATAATTTAATTACATTTTTGATTTAATTTTCGTTTTTTAAACCAAATTATAAGTATAATAATTTCTTGAATTTATGTAAGAGTAGTTTAATAAATTATTTAAAAATATTTTCGATTATATTGATACAAGACTTATCGGTCTGTAAGAAAAAGGCGTCATGGATTTGCTTGGTTTTCAAATTATAAATTATAATTGAAAGTTTTCATTCCAAGAAAAATAAAATAACTAATTTTTCAGAAGATGTTTTCTTAAATTAAAATTTACAATACCGTGATAGTAATCTGTCTTTTTTTAAATTTGATACTTAATATACAATGAATTTAAACATATTGGTTCAAAAATATGACGTTTAAAGTCAAAATAAATATGATAAATAATTGTATTTAATAAGTGTTATCTTATGAAATTCAGAACAATTTCAAAACTGTTAGTGAAGCGTTTTTATTTAAATAAATTATAATTATTTAAAAGATTAATTTTTTATACTTAAAATGAGTAAAATATTATGTACGGTAAAAATAATACTCTATACATTTCCTCCAACAATCCAATAAGTCTGTTACCATTTCAAACTAAACTATTAACTTATATTACTACTAATGAAATTCTATCGAATTCGCAATTTTTTTTTGTTCAGCATCTAGTATAAATGCATCGGATACATAGGTTAATTGAAGCAATTTCATCTCCCTTCAAAAAATGTATAATTACACTTGCGCTTTTTTTTAACATAAGTCAGACGTTTGGTAGAGTTAAGTAAAAAAAAAACTTTTCAAATTAAAAAAAATATCCTCTTCTCTTTATTCTTTTTTCTTAAATATTATTTTAAAGAACTGTTATTTCAAATGAATTCTGAACCTTAAATCTCAAAAATGAATAAAAATTTTTGCTGGTGTTTCCTAGGAAGAAATTTTTTACCCATTTTTTTAGTATCTATATATCAGACCAGCCTATCTTTAAAATACTATTGTAGTAGATTACACAGATAACAAGACCACCATATCAACAAACAAAAACTTTTTTCTGCCTCTACGAATCTCCAAACTCATCTCAACTTAATGTCTGAATGGTACACAAGATGACGCATTAAACCTAATCCAAATAAAACAGTACATACATTCATTCTATGTAACTTATTTTTTCTTAGTATCTACCATAATGATTCTATTCCAAAATCCAACACATTTAGATACTTGAAACTCAAATTGGATAAATGTCTCACTTAAAATAGTGTCCATATTCGTGTCAAAACACTTACTTTAAACGCTCACCTCCACATCTTACGTACCTTGACAATAAACAATAAATCAATAAATACTCTAAATTAAAATTTTAAGAACATAATATAATTTAAGCTACTATGAATCTACATGAACCAATTATGGGGTACTGCTAAAGTTTTTATTACTAACAAAATCCAATAGCCCCAGAATATTGACTTAAAGATAACGGATACCCCATCTTTTATATCCAATTGCTTATTACATATAAATGTTTCAATGTATACTGTAACAGAATAAGCTATGTGCTTCAAAAAAAAAAAAAAAATCTTTCAGAATCGTCTTCAAACCATAACACCAACTCATAAAAACCTTTCCACCCAAACCATATCTGGCAACCCCAAACGTAATCTAAAAACTGATGCCGTGACTTGTTACTAAAAAATAAATAGAAAAATAAAAAAAATGATAAAAACAATTCTAATTGTGTATACCTTAATTAATACATTTAAAAACAAAATTATTATTTACTAATAATTGCACTACCAAAGTATAGTCTACAAACCTTTTTTACATTTATTCAATTATTCAATAATTTTGGTATTTTTCAATATAAATGTTCTTTTTTAAAACTCGTGAGATTTTATTTTTTTTTTCTAAAAATTTACAATATACATTATTCAATTTCATTAGTATTGAATTAGTATAACATTTTATCATACAAATGGAAACATAATAATACAGATATAAAATGAATCAGAGGTTTAAACTCTTATTTTCTATTAAATGCTTTGTCTAGTTACTAGTATTACTATAAAAAACCATTGTATTTTTTATTACCTCATTACATGAATAATAACAATAACATAGCATTATAAATTAATATGAATTCAATTTAGAATGAATATTAATTTTATAATAATATGCAATTTAAAATATGATATTTGAAAAATAGTCATTATAATTATTTAACATTTAATGTAAAATAAATATTAATTACCCATTATAAAAATATGTTCATTTGACTTAAAAGTAAATTATTTTCCCTGTAATAAAATCCTAAATACAATATTATGTCTTATTTATAACTGACAATGTGTATTGTTTATATTTAATTAACATAATGTACTTACAATTATCTAAAAATATAAAACATAGTTTGATAACCCGCACTATTTTGTACTATATAATAAAAATTATCGAGTATACCCATGTTTTAAATAAATTATTAAAATAGAAATATCTAAAAAATATTCTATTACGTTATTTTGGACATTGTATATCTATTATAATAATATTATTTTCTATTTTTCTCTTTCTGTTTAATTGTAGGTTAATAATTCATGCTGTTGAAACCTTTTCTTTAAATAAAAATATTTCTAGTTTATTCTAATGCATAATCATTTTATTAAAAAAAGTTAGTTATTACTATATTTTAGATATTCTATAAATTTTTTTTATTCGCAATTATCATACTGATTTTTATTAGTTCAGTGCAACAATAATATTCAACAAGCTTGTTAACCCTTCGTCGTGGACATGTATAGGTTATAAAAAAGGAATTTAATAGGTCAACCCAATAATCATCGCTCTATTAATTATTCGAATTATTCGTATACTAATGATGTGTATAAAATGGTTTTCACTGAAATATAATACCTATGCGCCATCCGGAAATACTCTATTACAGGTATTTGATAAATGTATGTCGCTTTACAAAAACACTCGAATCGGAATGCGATTCATCCACCCTGTAATGATTTTAAAATATCTAAAGGGACACGTCATTGTTTTTTTGCAACAATAATAATTGTTATTGTTATTCACGTAACAATCGGATTTTAAAACATTTGTCATGTCAGCTTAAATGAAACAATAATCACAATTCATAATATTCGAACATGACACCACGTTCATTAACTACAGGGTACATGTAGGTGCGAGAATACTCATCAAAAGTATATGCATAATTGTCAAATGGAGTTAATATTTTACAATTCTACGTCCAATCATTATTTGACAATATTAATTGATCAGAATGAACACTACTGACGAAAACGATCAGTAAATCATTTAAAATAATTTCTTATTTGTGTTTATTAAAATATTTTAATAAACAAATTTTGTGTATAAACATAATTTGTAAGCAAATACCAAACTATATATTTTAATTAAACTGTAGAAAAGCAAATTAGAATAAAGTTATTGCAATATTTAAAACGTTTAAATTTTAAATATAAATTGTTGATTCAATAATGAATGATAAGCTTTATATTCAAACTTTTTTTTTATAATTATTAAACATAATTATATATCTATACAGTAAATTCATTAACTAAAACAATTATATTTGCATTTAATTTAAAAAAAAGTTATAGTATCTCTATGTTTATTTTAATTTTCTCCGTAGTATTTTTTATAATTTATACCTAAAGTAATTTAAAAAAATTACTAAAAATCGCACAGTAATCAAATCATTTAAAATATTATTAATTCAACGTAACACACTACATTGGTTAAATAAGAACTCTTTTAACCTTGATATCCTAAGTTTGGCAATAAAGTACAATCTTACTTGTGATGTGAGAAGGTGAGGAGTGCATTATTAGCCTAATCACCAACTACGTATATTAAAACTAGAGCAGTAGAACGATACTGTTAAATAATTATTAACAATTACTCGTAGAGACACTTTTTAGTCAATATTATCATCAAATTATTACGATACCATAATAAATCAACGCAAATATCAAAAAATACTCAAGTAAAACTATAATATATATTAATCAATACTTTATGGCATATATTATACACATTTTTAATGTAAAAATAATCGATTTCAATTTCTTTTGTACAATATAAAACATCTCGTATTTTCAGGTGTTGAAAAAAGTATTAAATGATCAAAATATAATTGTCTATCTTATTAACATAAATAGCAAGTGTGAAATTTCATAATTAAAACTTAATTAATAATTAGAATATATACTATATATAACTTAATGTTTTAAAATTGTGGAGATTTAAAATCAAATAGTACACAAAATAATCATTATTTTAACAGATAACATTTTTAAATTATTTATTAATACTTATAACACCTATGTAATATAATAACATTAACTATTACGATGGTATTGATATTTCAAAATGCTTTGCTCAATTTTCTCTAATGTATTTAAATTACCGATTATTTTAATCTTGGAAATATTAGCACACACTCTGCTGATTTTAATAAATGTATATTAACTTTAAATGATGTATTCGAAGATCTCATCCGTATAAGTATTAAAACATGTCCTGGTCCAAATGCAATAGGTATCAAGTATATTTTTTAGTAAATGTAAATTCGTCCTAACCATTCCCTTGCTAGCTTATTCAATTTATCTCTGTCATCCGGTGTTTTTACGGATAAATGGAAAGTAACGTATTTACATATATATATATATATATATATTATATATATCACTAATCTTTTAAAGAGTAGACAATACTCCAGTAACTAATTATCATTCTATTTTGATAATCTTAATAACTCCAAAAATTGTCGAAAGTAATGTATTAAAAATACTTAATCCAATATTTAAAAACATAATTATTGACGAGCAACATGGTTATATAAATGGTAGGTCAACTACTACAAATTTTTTAGTATTTCAATGTTATATATTAAATGCATTTAAGACAAATCATAAAGAAGATATTATCTAAACCGACTTTTCGAAAACTTTTGACAATATTTTGGACTTCTATTTCTTTTTTAACTAGTAGGAAACAATATGTTAAAATTAAAAATGTTTGCTCAAATCAGTATAATGTAAGTTATCGTATCTCTCAATGGTCTCGTATTGCATCATTATATTAAAAATATTCATCAATAATATTAAATTTACCAATTCACATATGTTACTCTTTAAAGATGACTTAAAATTAATTGTATATTTATAAAGATCCCAAATGATGCTGAGAAACTTCAAAATTATATAAACGTTCTCTATGATTGATGTAACCAGAAAACAGATTACATTTAAATATTTTCAAGTGTAAAGAATTAATTTTCTCAAAAAATAGACACCATATCTTTATAACTATTATTTAAAAGATTCTGAACTCACTCGTGTCTATAAAAATAAATTTGATACATCTCTATCATTTAATGAGCACTATTTATGTATTTAAAACAAAGCTTCTTTTATGCTAGGTTTGGTTATTCGAAGTTGTAGAAGTTTTAATCATCCATATGGACCATATACATTAAAAGCACTATGTTGTACGAGTATGATTGACCTTGGATTACAACTCTATAGTTTTGTCACCAAGTAAATTAGGTCCAATTAAAAATATTAAGTCGATACCATATCGCTTTGTGGATTTTCGTCTTTTAACTTCGACATTCAACGTCAACATCACTCTTCTTACCAGTCATTATTATTTCTTTTAAATATGGAATCGTTAGAGATACGTAGAAAAAAGTTAGATCTTTTTTTTTTTAAATTAATTAATGGACAAGTTTATTGTCTCGATATCACTTTTAAGTCTAAACTTTCTGGTCGCAGTACTAGACAACTAAATAATTTTTATTTACCATTCCAGTTTACTTATTACGGTCGTAATTCTCCTATGAATAGAGTTATGGAATTTATTTATTTATTTATAATACATTTTTTTTTTATGTTTAACTTTTAATTCATTCAATGTATATATAAAAAGTTTATTAAAATATGTGTAAGAAAAATCTAAAACCTGTGATTAGTTGCATTGTATATATATATATATATATATATATATATATATATATATTATATTGTAAAATTAACTACCGATCATAATGTAATCATTTTTATTGGGCATTTTTGTCCGCATTAGTAAATAAACAAATAAATAAAATTTAATTCTATTTATTTATATATTTTTATATTATAACTGTTAAAACGAAAACATCCCTCAACATGTTTAACAACTGTAAATAACGTAATATACTTTAACAAAAGTTAGCAAATGCTTGAATTAATTTATATAATTATATTCAAGTTTAGAAATCTAAAATAAATACTTTTTTTATTTGTTATGAGTTAGGTTTTAAATTATATGCATTTATTATACAACACTATGTAATTTAAACTTATTATATATCTCAATAATATAACATTAAATAATCACAAGTAAGTAATAATTTAAAACTAAAACAAAAAGGATTAAGTAAAAAAAAAAAATTAATTTTTTAAACGAACGAAAACTTCTGTTTGAAACATTCCTTTACAATAATATACAAACTCACATTTCTCCATTTTTTTTTTTTTATAAGCGTAGAATTCTTAAGAAAATAATAACACTACTACTATCATGTCTATCTAATTATTTTAATACGATATAAATATTAAGCACAAAGTTGTTTAATTTAAAAAAGACTAATTTTTACAATCAATTAAAATCCAGATGACGAATGATATAAATAACTAATATCAATTTTATCATTTTATTGCAGGATAGTAATAATAATAATAATAATATTTTATAAAATAATTATATTATAAATATATTTACACCCATTTATAAAAAAAAAAAATCGATTTTATACTCGACGTTTGATATTCAATTAATTCAATTACTTGTCTTCAATACGATGCGATGGCATGATACATTTGCTTTTAGAGAATTTAATACCAAAATAGGTATTATTTACGACATGGAATTTTCCGCTATCATATTTGATGTGGTTGATTATTTAAATAAACTTCAAGCAATTGTTAAGCAAACATCGCACATTTACTCGTAGAAATGCAGTCACATATAATACAATAAATACGTGAGTGTTATAAAACGGAGTTGTTGATTTTCGTTAAACTTCTCCACAACCATCAACGATACTTTTTATGAATACGAAGTTTTAAAAGAGAAGATGTGTTCAGCGACGCATAATCTTAGTTTTATACGAAAAAAATATTTTTTTTTTTTTAAATCTAGCAACACATTTGAATGCATTGTATGAAAACATCCATATTTAATGTAATTTAACATGCTATCAAATCAGAAGTGTAAAAGTGTATCAGAAATCAGAATATGTATTCAAATTTATTGATATTCAAATACAAATAATATACAATATCCAATCGAATATATTTATAGTAGAATAATTTACTATATTAAAATTTAAAACGTCCGACATTTTATATTCAGTCAAAATACATAAGCATGTGTAAATTTTACGAAAACACATCTTTAACAAATTTTGACTGATAAGTGATAAAAAACGCACAAATTATTTTTATGATAGAAGCTCGCTTGGCACCTTTCTCGAATCCAAAATATGGTATAATACAATATGTGCTATAATGATAAAATATATCAACATATATGACACTGCTGTATAGATCTAAGATACAAATAATTTTAAATTTAAGATGAAAAATATAGTATTTTAATACATAATATGAGTATATAAAATAAAAATAACTGTGGCCACAATGTATACCAAAATAGTTTATTTTAGAACACAGCTGACACTGACGACTTTCCTCTACTTCATTCGTAGACTATTTATTATACAACTATATTTTTATCAAATATAGTTAAGCATATTTTATATGAAACATATTATTAAAATTAAAACCTTACACATAACTTTCGCTAACTGAGGTATTTATATATGATTTACTTTACATTTTTTTTTTTTAAAACTATTTTTTAATAAGAAACAAAATATTATATAAGCATGTAAACTGGTATTTTAGAAATGCACTTTATTTTAATTATCATCTTAATATTAAATATTGTTATTTATAACGTTAATAAATTGTTACAATAAAATTCCAAAATCATTATAACATTCATAAAATACATAACACCTTTGATATATTTCTATACATGTACTCGTATATATAATATTCTACGTATTATAATAAATTTTTATATAACATTTTATATGATGAAAATGCATAACTGTACATACTTTCAATTTGTTATAATTAAAAATATTAATGTTTTACAAAAAATGTAATGAAAATTTTATTGAAATGGTAATATTGTTGACACATATTCATATTGTGTATTTGTGTAATTGAATAAATAATTTTAAAATCAATATTAAGTTCTTGAAAAATCTTTTTTTAAATAATAACAAACAAAATAGTATTTTTAAAAAATAAACGAAATTTTAATACATTGATTCAACTAATAGTTAACACAATCAAAATTATTTGTGATTATGTTATTCATAATGTAGGTAGGTATCTAACAAAAATAAAATTCTGAATTAGAATCAAGTTAAGCTAACTATCCAAATGAATTAAGCAGATCCTCATATTATTTATTAATGGTCAAAACAAAAAAAAAATGACGTGAATACGTGACCCCTTTAAACAGCCAACTGTTTTAACTTTAAAAACCCTAAAAATAAAAAAATATAAACATTAAATCGTATTATAGTTAGTAATAAATTGATGGTGGAACACGCCTTTATTTTTTTAAAGGGATGACACTTTTTAATTGTCATCCTAGGGTGCCAGAGAGTAAGTAAAAAACATAAATTAAGATTATGAAAGTGAGATGGAAAAACAATGTAAAACTAAATAAATTTTTGATCACATACGTAACTGTATTAAAATTATTTTAAATAAATATACGGTATTTTCATACTTGCAGATAACTTACTCTAAATATATTATACAATTTTATTAATTAATAAAATCAATAATTGTTTACATTATAGAATTCCTTATTTAAATTATTCAGCTTTGACACAAGAGAGGTTTAATTATGGACAAAATATAATAATTATATGTAATTCGAAAATATTATATAAATTAATCAATAGAAATCTTAAAGAACAAATTCTAGGTATAAGTATATAATTCCACGTAGTATTTTTTTGGAAAATTATCTACATGTTTAGATATTAACAAGAAATATATAATTTTCGTGTTCAATGATTAAAAACTTAATACATTTATACCTGAACGCTGGATTATTACTTTAGGTCAATATTTCTATTTTATAAGAGTACATTTTCTCTCTTACATAAAAAGATAACACATCATAGGAAATCTCTGGCCTATAATAAAAGACGATAATCAAGAATAGAAAATATCCAGAGGAATGATGTAGTGTAGTTATCTACTATCTCAAGTCACGACAAGTAAAAAAAAATTTATTACTATAAGCACGAGTTCTGATCTTTGAAATTTCACAAATTTTACACAAATATTGCATTACCTATATAACAATAGATACACTCAAATAAATTACAATTTTTGTTTAGATTTTAATATTTAAAATATATAGAACCCAAGTAAATTTAAAACACATGTTTAAATTTAATTAAAATCATAAGATATTAATTAAAATCAGAAATGACAATACAGAATTCTTGCCTTTAAAAAAATAACTAAAAATTCAGAGATTGAATATTGAGAACTCTTACAAAATTTTAACAATAAAGAGCGAATGTCAAGGTAAAACCATTTAAAAATGTTGATAAATTTTGTATGATAAATATAGTGCTTACATAATATATAAATATAAAGATTTTTAAATCCCAATGTCAGCATTTTCTTTACTAAAATATGTCAATAGTGTAAAAAAGTAATTCTGTGTTAATAGTATTTTTTAAATTTATTTTATCTTATAATAATATGTTATGTAATCAATAGGTACGTAAATATTATAATTTTTTTTTTTTTTTTTTTTGATACATTATTAACTGCAAAGATTATTAGTTTTAATTCAGAAAAAATAATAGGATAATATAGTTATTATTGCTCTAATCATTAGTTATCGCGATATCTACATTACTCGTCCATGTGACAATGTGACAGTCGCATTTTGGAGTTAATTGCACATATAGTTAGTGACTTCACAACTTTAATACAATGAAATATACACACAGTCCACTTAAGATCTAGTTATTTTTATTTAAAGTTTTAAATCTATTCCAAAACTATAGTGATTAAGTGAAAACACTGTTTCATATTTGAATACACAATGTTAATAGTTAAATTGAGTGGTTCCTACATTTGATTTAAACTATAATCGATCAGATAATATTAAAATGTTATACATTACAATATTGTAATATCTAATAATATTTTTGAATTTCGCTATAAAAAAAATGTATGAAAATAAAATAAAATATTATTTATGATATATAATAATATATTTGTATATTTATTTATTAAGTATCAAAGAATAATGCCATTTATTTATCACTCTGCTATAAAAATACTTGATTAAAAAAAAAAAAAAAAATGCATGAATAAAGAAAAAACAGATTTATTAATTTCTCTCTATTGAAATATTTCAATATTTAACACAAACATTTTGACCAAAATTAGTCACATACCGAGAAACTGAAAAATGCTGTTTACTCAAATCATTTAGCTATCGCGTTTCCATACACTTCATATCAAATTGTTTCTTCACTTCTATAATTATTCCTTGTACAAATAAAATTTACCACAAAAAAAATAAAATTAATTATATTCAATATTTCAGATTAGAAAAATTACTCTAAAAAATACAGTTGAAATACATAACAATATGTTATTAAAAAGAAAAAATGTCAGAGCTAAAATATGTGTCCTGCTTAACATTTTATGTTAACTTTTTTCCATCTTACGCATAGATTTAAGGATTCACAAGATTAAATTTACCACTCTATTTTAGACGTAGTATCTTTTTACAGCATTGTTCTAACCTCGTTCGTTTTTTCAACAAAGTTAATTATATTATTATAGATACTCAGACCTTATATTTTAAATATTTAATAAAATAATTACAATATAGTAAGAAAAAATCAGTATAATTGTATAAAAATAATAATTAAAAAGGAATGCTATATCCATGAAACAACTTCAAAGTAGTTTAAACTATTTGTTCTTAAAATTATCTAAAAAAAAGTAAAAATGACAATTAATATTCTCTTAATTAATTTTTCAAAGGAAATCTGTCGTGAAGATATTTTTAAACTTTTAATATTTTTTTTCAGTTAAAAGGGTATTATTTTAATTACATAATTTTGACTTAACAATTATAAACCTAATAAACTAATAATTTACTAATATACTAAAAACATTATCAAATTTTTCTAAAGAAATGTTATAAAGGCCTATTAGTTTATATTAAAATAAAATAATCCATTATCTTTTATCTTTGATGTATAACGTTAAAATATCAATTATGTTGTTGGATAAGTATATAGCGTTAATACTATTATATACAAGTTTAATACAAAGCCAAATTCAAACGTTTACACATTAAACCATAAAATATGGCGTAAAATTAGGTTTATACAGCGATTAAGATTATCAAAATTAAATTAGCAACTCTAACATCCAATCAGAAATAGATTTTCTTTGATTTATGCATCATAATAGTATTATTTGTATTTTAGGATAATGTATGTATTTTTTCTAATTAATTTGAGATCGTTTTATCAAGCTCTAAAAACTAAATATAATTTAAAACTTTATAGTTAAATGGATGAAGAAGTCATTAAAATAAACAAACGATTTCAAATAATCATTATCGAACTTCAAAAATTTAGTTGCTAATATTTATTGTATACCTAATAATTATTATTAACCAATATGGTATACTCTTTTCATATTGAATAATATTAACGTTTTCACATATTATATACTATATAGTTTTAATATTGTGAATTTATGCATTTTATATACTAAATAATATAATACCAAAAACCAATATTATATCGTAATTCACATTTTTTTTTTCTATGATGGTCAAATCTCATAGAGTGGTAACATTTTTTGTCAGTAAAATTTATACATTAGCATAATATCCTAATGATAATAATGTATCAAACAAAGTTGCTTAATTGACTGAACCTTTTTAAATGTCCACGATTATAATAAAAATAATTATTAAGCTAGTCACGTTTGTTTTCTCTTTACCTTATACCTTGCATTATAGTAAAAAACAAATGATTCTGGATATTGCTCGTTAGTCACTTGATCACGTACATCTTACATGAGTACAATCCGAACGTCAAAGATTTTTTTGATTACAAGTAATATTTTACAAACTACTGATATTTAATGTCAAATTGTATTATACTTATAGTTGTATATATTTTAAAGGCTTTATATAGAACAGAGAGAACTTTTTTATGAGGAAAATTCCACTCTTTCATCGTTTGGGTTGTTTTTGTGAACTTTACTACCGATTTTTATGTCGTAGTTTAAAGTGTGTATTATTTATTTATTAGTTCTAAATGAGATGCATCAAAAACGTTAGTATATAATCAATTTTGTGTTTCTATTAAAAAAACATAAATTATATCTATATATATACAATAAGCCATACGAGTATTACGATCAACAATTTTTTTTTACTCAAATTTTTTATTGCGCAATTTATCAACAATTTTTTTTGTAAGCTTAAGTGCAGTACTTATGTGTGGTCGTGTAAATGAAGTAGCCTCTCTATTATACTTTTACCTATCTATTGGAGATCTTCGACAACAATATGACAACGACATTTAAAGGTTTAATTTCTGAACACAAGATCACAATTTTTGAAACCTTGTTTTGTGTTCAACTGATTGTCATAATTTGCCATTTAAAAAGTATTAATAACTATTAAGTTGATATTTGTTCTTCTAAAACTAATAACTTATTTTATCATTATCTAAAAACATATTTATTTTAGTTTTTATTATTATAAATTAATAGAACCACCGCGTCGTCGATGGATAGCCGCGTAGTATTTTATTAAACAAAACCTTAGTAAAAAATAATTTCGTGATCGCCAAATTTTCAGTCGCCGTAAAATAAAATAGTTTTAAAAATTTTCTCTACGTTCTTAACAAAACTTACAAAAATATATTCCATACACAATAATAATAATAATAAACAATAATGTCATTATTTATATATATGTTTAGCATTGTACTGATGAAAACTAAAGCTGTTGGTTTTCGCTCAGTTTTAATTAAATTTTAAACCGAAACTATCGAATAAGAATTTTTTCACGAATATTTTCGTTAAAAAAAAAAAAAAATAGTATTTAAATAATAAATGTATAACATTCGTCATAATATTACTGTATCGATTGTGCACGAAGACCCAATTAGAGCGATGCGGGACTCTTTTGCTGCATTCGGATTTCGTGTTACAGGTATTATTATAGTGTTCCTATAATAATCAAATATTATGGTTCGCAGTTTCACTATAAAGGACATCACATTATAATGATATAACGGTCGGGCCGAAATCGATTTCTATACGATCACACGTCTTTGTACACGACGATATCATTATATATTTAATATATAATAGATAATATATATATATATATATATATATATAGCGTCGTATAAACGCGGTTGGGTAAACATTTACACACGTGAGTACATGACGTGTGCGATGTACAAACGTATAATATGCACCGCCCACGCGTATCCGTTTAGAATCGCGGATTTTGTTTACGCTCGCCGAGACGGACGGATGCCGGTCGTACCTCAGAGTCGACGAGGAACGGAGACATACCGGGAATAATAATAACAATAACAGTAATTGTAATTATAATTATAATAATAATAATAATAACAGTAATTGTAATTATAATTATAATAATAATAATAATAATAATAACAGTAATAACAATACGTAATAATAGTATTATTTGAAACGTACGAGTAGACCGCGGCGGCACGGCGTTGACTTACCGGGGGGGGGGGGGGGGCTCGCGACCTCGGCGGTGACACGCGTAAACTATGTAGTACAGCCCGCGCCCGGGTAACGGCTTGCTTTCGGGAAACTGTTCGTTATCGAGAGCAACTTTTTCCCGGCGATATTCGTTTCGTGTCATGTAATTGTTATTATTACGCTTTATCGAATATTGTTTTTTTCGTTTTTTTTTTTTCGTTTTTTTTTTATCTGCTTTTCGTTATTTATTTACGGCGTACCGACGACCCACACGCGCATTACACGCGTATTGTTCCAATATTTGTGATATTAATATTATAATAACGCCGAACGTGTATCGCCTCGTTTGTCTCTCCGTCGATAAGTTTTTTTTTTTTTTGGATATCGAGCGGACGAGATGAACGTATTTCCAGTTTAATTTATTGTTGTAATACGATCATGATGAAATAACGATTCGTTAATTTATTACCTGTATATGTCTTTTTTGGTTCTACCGGAACGGTAGACTCAAAATATTATAGTTGTCGTTTTCGTGTTCATTAATGTTTAGAGCCAATCGATTAAGTTCATTATTTTTGGAAGTATTTTTAAAGACGAATCGTTTTTTTTTTTTCAATAAATAATTCAAATAGACTAACAAGAGAAGCAAGTCTAAAAAATTAGGCAAGAGGTGATCAAAAGAATAGATATACCTATTTGGTAATTAGAACGAACTCGAGGAAGCTCCTCTGCACAGAAAAATACTTTAGGGAAAATAAAGAGCTATAAATCATAACCAATATAAATTACGAAATAAAATTTATGAGATAAAAGAAAAAATTTTTTATTATAATATTTCAGTGAGGGCGAAGGTTAATGATGATCATTACTTCTTTCTCGTATACGCTCCTAAACATCCTTGCTTATTATTAAATATAAATTATGTATATGAACAAAATATATATTGACAAAGTAGGTATATTTCCTTAAAATCAAATATATTATTTTTAATTTACACATTAATACAACACTTGAATCTTCATAAATCTTATATTATGATCTATAAGTGCATAGGTACTTAACAAACGCGGACCTCAAAAGCAATTAAAAAAATAATCGATAAAAATATGTTTATATAAAATACTATGATTATTATTTTATATATATGTTAGTGCAATGATAAAAACTGACAATACAAAATAAAATTATTATATTAATAAAAACAATATTAACAACTGTTATGTCTTATAGATTTTTACAAACAGAATAAGCCGAGTTATTATTGTTTTTATTCGCATAAATATTTATTTATAATGCAATTATTTGATTGGTTTAAGCTTTAATTATTACCATTGTAAATGTAAAGAAAAACTCAGACGTTTTCTCAAATGTCACTTTCCCAAAAAAACTATTTCACAAAAACCAAAATCTTGAATTTTTTGTAATAACAATTTAACGGAAAAAAATTAATGAGTTAATTTTATTTATTTAAATAATTATTATAGGTCATGTAGTGTGTGTGTGTAATATAATATTATATATAATACTTCTTTATTTATCTTGAACTTTTCACTGTTAACATTGTTTTTATTAAATGTCAAAACATAATGTGTTAATAACGTTAAAACATTTATTTTAATTTAATAAATTAATAGTGTAAATTGTCTGCAAAAAATCTATTTGTTATCATCATTACTCTATTAAATTCTTTATACACCTTTTATTTACTTAAATGAATAACTACTATAATTATCATCGATCATTTTTCGACACTTGGGTTATCGTTATTTATATACACCCCATATATGTAAATACAAAATAAAAAGAATAAAAGTTAACTGAAATATGATCAATTTTCACATAAAAAAAAAAAATTAATATGAGATTTTGTTTTTGTGAAATAGTTTTTTGGAAAAGAATATTAGGTTTTTGGTCATTTGAGAATACATAGTTGGAAAAACACACTATAATCGAAATATGTATCAAATGATTCGAATGGTATCTATATGTGCCATACATAGTATTATATGTTCATAATGTATTAAATTTCCCCAACTCCGTAATTATACTCTAATCCACGCCTGGTAAATTATAACATTTAAGTATATCATATTTCTTTGACACACAATATATACATTATTAAATATTACATTACAATACTATGTTAATTTTCTATTTGATAGATATTAAATATTAATTATCAATTTTTCTTTATATTAAAACAATAATTCGTAGATTACTATTTTTATCCAAGCATTGTCATTAAATTGTAACAGTTTAATTATATCACAAGTAATAATATTTATGAAAGCAAAACAAAATAATTTGGTAAATCTAGTTACATTAATATTTAAAATAAAATTGAAATAAAAACAAATTTTTTTTAAAAACTTTGATTAAAACAAAAAGTAAACCGTAAACAAATGCATCGAATTAGGAATACGTGTTTTAATCTCATTGCTGTAATTTCCATGATTGATTTTTTTTTTTATTTATTGTTCTGCAAATCACGTATTCCACAACCGCAATAAATTCATTATAAACAAACCTTTACTACCTATCTTTTTTTTTTTATTATTTGACTTGAAGTTTGATCTTGTAAATGTTTTAAAGAATTATGAGCAAAGTATCTTTCAAATGTTTGTTGTTTTTTTTTTTTTATTATTGTTATTTATTATTTAACATTCTAAACTGAAATAAAATAAAATGTTATTAGTTTTTTCTTTAAAAGAAATATTTACAATACACTTAAAAAACTATAATAAATATGAATTATATGCTATATTATATAATCTACATTTAATGAATTGACTAATATCAAAAATATATTTTCTAAACTAAATTTTATACCTATAAGATTGCTATATACTTACAGATTACAATCACTTCTTAAATTGACGAAATATGCAGTTGTTCCTTGACATTTTGAATATTTAGTTTAAATGTCATTAAATATTTGTAATTTAAAAATAATTCCTAATAATTCTAATAATAAAATATATAACATAAATTAAGTTATTAATATTCATTAAGCATTATACGACTCACTGAAAGTGCAGGTTTTTAAAAAAAAAATGTTTAATCTATTATTTATAAAACAAATAACTATTTGAGTTAAAGTAAAATATATTTTAACAAGCACCATGAATAGTATTTTTTAATTTACATAGGTATCCTACCTTATAGTTCACCCTTATCGATATTACTTTTTTAAATTTGAACTTTTGCAAATTAAAACTACATGTATATTGGGTGGTTAATTAAATTTTAGATTACTAACGATTCAATTACTGTAAATTAGCTTTACAATGTTAATTTTTCTCTGAATATTTAGATAAAATCAATTTCAAAAGTTAATTAAAAAGCATATCATATAAATAGTAAATCTCTATAAATAGCTCAGAATTCTTTTTTTCTGAATTAAGGAACAATTATATTATTAGATATAAAATATTATTAAGAATTAACTAACCTAATCAATAATCATGCAATTCAGTTTCGTTTTGCAAAAAAAAAAAAATTGAATTGATTTGAAATGATAAATTTTATAATTAGGTAATTATTTACAGAAAAAAAAAACTAAAGGGTTGTCCTGTGTACCTATTTAATACTATTTTTAATGACATAAAAATGCAATAAGTTTTAAAATTACTTCTCAAAAATTATAAACAAAAGATTTTCTGCAAAATTATATTTTCGATATTATAACACATAATATTCTTTTAAAGTTGACATTTCCGTTTGATTCATAACCTTGACTCAATACCTTTGGCAATATAAAATAAAACTATATTCAAGTTTAAATTTTACATAACTAAACATAAACAAGAAAAATAATTCAATTAGTCCGTAAATATCAAACTGCTTTTTGAAAGTTGTATATACACTGATCACAAAGAATTATGTTTATAAAAAACATATTTACATAATATCACCTATATTATTTATTTATTTTTTATTTTATAAATAACAATGTCACTATACATGTCAATCACGTAACATTGTTTATCATATTGCTCTGTTTACTTTGTACAGTTTAAAAGTCAATTTACTCTTTTTTTTCGTTTTGGTGTAAAAACTTCCACATATTTTCAAACTACCACCATTTCAATTATACATAAAGTTCTTTCATAACTGCCAAATTGGTAATATATTGGATTTTTCTATTTAATAATTAAAATTTGAGCGACAGAACACCTAGATATGCTGCTTATCCGCCGTAGTTTTATCCTAACCACAAGACATTCACCGATAGCCTTATCGCATTACCAAATGTCTCATTAAACACCAACAATATTTCTACTAATTATTCAAAAAACATGAATACAGAGTGGTCAAAATAGTATTAATAATTTTTCAATTGCTAAAACTGATCTTAATAAAAATGAATCATGGTCTATATAAAAAAAATCAACGTTCCCCGTCACTTAAAATCGCTCAAAATAGCAAAAAAAAAAAAAATCTCCTCACCAAATCTCTATGCTTTAAGTATTTAATTCACTGACAAATTAAACAGAAACTATGTAAGCTGAATAAATGTAATCTATTACTACTGCATCAAATCCTATCACCAATACAAAACTATTACTATTATCACCTCTACCTCCATTAATTTTGTAAATAAATTTAATTCCCTTTGTAAGAAATTCATCTATAAAAGCTCTTTAAATGGTATCAAACTACCCACTAATATGCTGAACTCATACACACTAATCAATAAATAATACTTACAAACAGTGTTGGGAAATATTTAGATAAATTATCTAAATAGAAATTATTTATCTTTTGTCTTATCTAAATAATTTTCAACTTTTCTATGTTTATCTTCATCTAGATAAAATTCTAGTTATCTATGAGTACTTAACTAGATAATTTATTTTTATGGTCTAAAAAAAAAAATTAAAATTAAAAATATTATTTATTTTCAAATGTAACTTTTTTATTTTTTTTTTTTTTATTAACTCAGAGATTGACTTATTATCTTCTAATGATAATTATTCAAAAATTTATTTTTTTATTTTTTCAAATTTTAGCTTTTTTGTATTGTTAAATCAGACAATGGCTTTTCATATTTTCTAATAAGTAAACTATTTTATTTTATATTTATATTTTAAAATGTTTTAAATGATATATTTTTTTACTTAATACCTGTACCTATATCACTGAATACTTGCAAAATGAATGAAATTATTTGATATTTATCTAGATAAAAATGTATTAATTTTTATCTTTATCTAGATATAATTTAGTGTAATTATCTTTATCTTTATCTAGATAAAAATTAGTACAATCATCTTTATCATTATTTAGATAAATTATTAATTATCTATTCCCAACACTGCTTACAAAATAATAAAGTTCAATTCCGCTTATTAAATTAAATAAAAAGAGCATCTAGAGCCGTTATCAAAAACTTCTATTACTCACCAAAATACAGTACATAAAAATTAAATTATTAGAACTCGATTTTTCATAGTTAAAAATATAAACAATATACTTTATAAACATATAAAACAAAAACTACCACTGTTCTTTGTGAACCTCGAACCTCCCTCTTATAATCACGATGTATATTTAATATCAATTCCATTTGCTACTTAAAAATAAAAATCGAAGAACCACGTGTTTGTAAAAAAATTAGTGCAATGCTTGAGATGCCAAAATTATGGTTATACCAAAAAAATATTGCAACCATCCACCCAAAAGTATCAAATGTGCTAACGATTACTTAACTAAAAACTGTAATAAACCAATAAACCACTTAATCAACCACCTACTTGTGCCCTCTGCAAGAGATAGCTAGCACTCGTCTAACTTCAGAAGATGTCTTAAATATAAAAAACTTCCGAAAATATCCAGAAAATCAAATTCAACATTCAACCACGACAATTTCTCAACATCTCAATCGACGTCAAAAGTCAATACAAATAGTCAAAACCTGAGTTCAAATAATATAAATAAACTATTCAAATAAATCATATAAACAAGCTATTAAAAAAAAAATCTCATGCAATACTTAGTCCTCTACCAACATTGACAACATTTTATCACAATAAATGTATTTCTTTCTAAGACCAGTTAAAATCACTTATAAGTTCATATATTTTTCTCCTAACTACAATTATCAACAAGTTAATCCTTAAAAATTACGAATAATATAGCCAATCTTTCTCGTCATTTTTGCATTCTCCGCTGGAATGCAATTATACAAATAATATTATCCAATATAAAAACGAACTAAAAATAACATTACAAAAATTATATTAGAATTCCACTCATAACTGAAACACCAAACTAATAATAAAACTTTCACTGTTCCTGATTATACAACCCATATATCTAACTATCCGAATACAACAGCTCATGCAAGTTCAACCATATTAATAAAAATAAATATCAATAAATCACACACACACACACACACTCTTCTCTCTCTCTCTCCTTCTTTCTTTATCTTTTTAAAACACCAATCTGATAATTCTACAATCAAAAAAAATTTTGACCAAAATAAACTATATCCCTATTAAAATAGCCTCAATATACTCATATCTCAATAAAAAAACTAACCGATCAGGAATTTTCAAAATTAATTAAATTCTTTACTGATACATACAAAGTGTTTCGTGATAAACTGACAGTTGCAATAACTTTTGTTCTATTGAACATTTTAAGCTATTTTTTTAATTATCAATTGTCATCTGCGCTAAATTTGAATTAATTTTTCGATTTTTTTTTTTTTTTTTTTTTAATTTTGTTTGTAAAATTAAGAAATTAAAAAATTCTCTATTTGATAATGAGATAAAATCAAAATAATCATTTTGCTAATATGATTTTTAAAACATGTCCGAAAAAAAAAAATAAAAAATGTTCAACCATATATTTCCTACGATTTTTTGAAGTTTTTTTTTGAACAATTTTATATTATTTCTAATAAATTTCCTGGATAATTTATAATCACTGTAACACTGCTAAACAAGAAATAAATTTGAATATAAGTGAACTTTAAAAACTGTTTAAAAATCATTGACTCAAACTTAGTAAAAGTTTTTGACACCAAAATTTTTCTAAAAATCGGATTTACAAAACAGTTATTTTGATTTTTTTTAAATATCAAATAGAAAATTTTTAATTTTTAATTTTGCAAATAAAATGTTAAAAAAAAAAATCAAAAAATGTTTTAAACGTAGCGCAGACGACAATTGACAATTAAAAAAAAAATAAGTTGAAAGTGTTCAGTAAAACAAAAGTTATCGCAATTGTCAGCTTATTATGAAACATCTTGTATATATAGGGAGGAAGGGTTGATTTTAATTCTAAACACCATTTATAGTGTTTATTAACAACTAATACAATAGGCAGAACACTAAAAAAAATTAATTATTGATAAAAAAAAATGTAAGGATTTTTCTTCAATCTCCCACTTATAAACCATCTGATCTTAAAATAACCATAATATACTTGACTTTTTTTATTACAACTTGACTTTTTTTATTACAAACATATTTAGTTATATATAATTAGTTCCAAATTAAAAACTTAAAAATGTTTTCATCTGACCACTCTATTATCAATAAACTAGAATGATATCTCAACGAATAAATATCCCACTATAACCACAAACTGGATATTGATATAGATACTATAGATACTGGAATCTAAAATTAATCTTTCAGTATCACTAAAATCAAACATAGAAATTGACAATGCAATATATTCATTCACAAAAATAATTCAAAATATAACAATACAGTCATCACCAGAAACCTTAACTACTAGACTGCATACAATAGAAACCTTCCTCATCATATTCAACAATTTATCTCTAAAAAAAGACAAGCCCGAAGTCGTCGGCAAAATATATGAATTCCAAGTGACAAAAAAATATTGAACAAATTATTATGGATAATTTCAATTTTATTTGGTGTCTCTCTCAAACAACAATAAATCAATCTAAACATATACTACTGAAAATTACTGTCAAACTTTTCCACAATTAAGGAACACAGATAATCCTTTTTCTATCTATTTCAACAACAGACGAATACTATGTAGTAAAATAGGATGCACCTAGATAGACGACTTCATCAATAGCATTCCTTACTAAAATCTACACTATCACTGCAAAACCTTCCTTGACAACATCAACACAATGACCATTCCTATTCTACCGTGTAAATTCTACAAAAAATGCCATAGTAAACTTCATAATTATATATATATATATCCTCTATATGTCTACCCGATACAGCCCATTGACTAAAAATAAAATGATTCAGAGATCTTTCAACTTAATAATTATTCATACTCAAATTTATATAATATATATAAATCAATTTTCAAGCTTGTATTTTAATAATATTTATATATATATTTATAAAGAGTATCAATGAATAATTCTCTACTTTTGTCTTCCTCAGGTCATTTTTTCTCTCTTTTCATCAAATTTACTTATTATATAATTTAATATAGGTTGTAAATAATAATATTCATAATAAAAATTCACATGGCTATATATAAATAAAATAATGTTATTATATTAACAAATAACTTAAATATTTATCATACCTTCATAAGAATAAACTTTTTATTATTTCTTTATCGATCTGTTTAAATACAATAAAATTATGTTTATTTACGTTAAAAACTACAAAGGTAAATAAATTTCATTATTGATTTAAAATCAACTTTAATATACAACGATTAATACATTTCAACAACCCATACAAATTAATCAGTTACATTTAGTTACTTTTCACTTTCAAAATTATGTGTGAATAAATAAATTAAAATTATCAATCTCGAAATTACATATTATAACAGTTAAGTTTTAAGTAATCGAATTTATTACATTTATAGACATTTTAAAATGTATTTGATCATTAATATATAGTATATTATAATATATTGTTTACAAATATTATCAAGAATGAATGTTATTTAATAAAATATTTATTTATTATTAACGTATTTTAAAGTGTTAAGACCTGACATATGTCATATAGTATGAATATGTAACTAAATATAGCAGTTTATGATAAATAGAAATTAATTACGAAATTAACGTAAAACACAGTTTATTAAATTGGAAAAATACATTATGTAATATATTTATGACGTAATATGATTTAAACTATTTTATATACTTGTTTAATATTTAATCCATTACTACTTAAACATATATTTCATTTTTAATGTGTTTTAAATTAATTATACTAATTTTACTCCGATTTTTATTTTTATTTTTTTAATAGGTACCATTATTGTGTTGAAACTTTAAGCTTAAGAATTTCTCATTTTAATAATAATTCAAATTATTTTTCGATTAATCATAAGTTCATAAATTTAATATAACTTAATTTTTTCATTTGAAAGTTCACAAAAAACATTAAAATATTATGTTGGATTCAAAATAATATTATAAAATAAAAATGTATTATTAAATTAATACAATCAATTCAAATGTGTTGCTATTACTTGTCCATTTTTTTAAACCATCGCGTTTATTGCTATTTTATACAAACTTGTCAACAATACCGAATACCAACTATTTACTATTTTATTAGTTACAATACTACCATGCATACTGATGAATAAATCAAAGTAAAATCATTTCAGTTGAATCAGTTCAATATGTTTGTTCGGATCGACTGTACTATTCAAATACGATGTTGAATATGCTCTATGAAAAAACCGATCAACACCATAACTCATTTCGTTAGTACAGAAAAGTTATAATTTCTTGTTTCTTGTAATAAATACTAAACAAAAAAAACAATACATATTCACAACAATTCATCTTAAAGTTGAGTTTTATTTAAATTAAAAGTTTAATTAATTGTATTAAAATTAGCCAAATCACATTTTAAGTAGGAAATATTTAATTTTTAAGTGCCTAAAAATTCACAATGCATTTACAATAATTATTCACTTGACCATTATTTGTTTCTTCAGATACAGTCAAAATGTTTTATAAACATCGATATATATATATATATATATTTTATATATTATAAATGGTGATTAAATATGAGAGAATTTTAATCGTTATATTATATATTTTTTTTTTTTTTTTTGTGATAACAGATATGTTTTATTTCATATTCCAAAATAAAATATCATTCTAAGAATTTAAATGTATACATTTAATTTCAAACAAATGATTAGCTCGTAAATTATAAGTGTTAAAAGTTTAGATTAACAGAAAAGTAGTCCAAAATTTTATTGTTCATCCAAACTTATATCTAACTAATTAAATAGATACTATTTCAAAATTCGATTGTATAAATATTTAAATTATCAAAAAAATATTCTATATAGTGTATGAGATTTAGATATTATAATGAATTTGAATAGTTATAACTTATAAAAATTTAGTGATAATGCTTTTTTAATTGATTATAGTTATACCTGCATAGATTATGTTCATTAATAATAATTATTAATTGTTGTTTGACCCTGAAGGTAAGACGTGAAATGACCGTTTATCTAGCTGCGTTCATTGTGCTAATAAATCATTCTTTTGCGCTTTCACTTGTAAAATATAACAATACTTTTGTTAGCATGTAAGAGGATAGTTGAATTTCCCATGAGATTTTTTTAATATTCCTCGTTTATTTTCTCCATGTATACAAAAGAACAAACTATTTCGTTTGTAAGTACTTTACAAAGATTTTTTTTTCTCTTCCAACACCAAAATATTTGACTCTGTTTCTAAAATGAGCAAAAAAAATAACTACAAAAATACAAACTTATTTATCCTACAAATTCAGATTTTAAATTGAGTATTGTATATTTTCATAATTTTTTTTCACATATTAAAAATAATATACTATAACTATACAATATTTATTACTACATACATACCTGTAGGTACAATATATAAGGATAAAATTTTCATAGATCTATATATAATATGTAATGGTTATTTTTTATTTTCAATTTTGCTTTAAACTTTTATTATACGTAGATGATTTTTATTCAATCTTAAGATCTGATGTAAGAATAAATCAGGATTTTATAATGTGAATATTTTGATTTATTTGATACTTAATATAATTTATCTGTTATTTTTTTTTATTATTATTAAATAATAATTAAATATTTTAAAACATTTGAAAATCAGTTATTCAAGGACTTTAATTCAATTTTATTTTCAAATTACTTTTAATAGTTAATGTGTACGGAATTAAAAAACGTGTAATCACGATATTTTCTAAAACTCTTTATTTTTTCTTTGTAAAACATTTTACTAACTCACGATTCTCTTTCGGGATTTAAAAATTAAAGTATTTTCATCAATTTCAGATTGATTATCATCCGTTTTATTTTCTGTTAATTCTACTAAAAGTACTTGTATATAGTGATTAAGTTATTAAAAGCGTTTCGGATGCCTCGTCAGTCGTCGTGTCATTCATATTGAAAATATAGAAAACGTTCATTTATCAACTCCCATTAAGCCCAAAATCTCACTTAATACTGAACACAAAAAAGAAATAATGAAAAAAGAAATGAGTTTTAAACAATAGAAAAAAAGTACAATTTGATAAATCATCAGAAAGGTCTTGATTTCTCTGTAACTTAACTGTGAAAAACCTGTAAGTTCGTAATTGTTTTGTCATTATTTCTAATACATGTGACTAATGTTTTATACCTTTTCCTTTATTAAGTACTAAGGTTATTACCAACATAAATATATCATTGCAGTGTGTCTTACTTTATTTTTTATGCTTACTCGTTTTACTAATCGATTCACTATTTATAACAATTAAATGAATTGAAACACTTATAACTCATAAGAACAAGGGCTTTATTTAACTATTTTAAAAATATATTTAATATATATATATCTAAATAAAAAAAATAAATAAATATTATTTAACTATTGATTTTGACACAACTAAAGGTAACAAACAAGTATAAGTAACAAAATATTTGTGACAAAAATATAAACTTATTTACAAAACAGTTTATATAAATCTCTAATTCTTATAATGAATTGATAAATCAAAAGTTTTTTTTTACAAAATATATATATATATATATATACCTATATTGTCCAAAGTTCTAAAAATATATAAAAATAAAACTATTGATTATAAATTTTACGTTAATTAGTAATATAGTTTAAAATAAATAAAATAAGATTAAACCCATTAATATAATCCATATCCCCATGTATTTTATTGTACAATATAATACCTGAAAATAGAATTTAAAAAATGATATCAAATAATATCTATGTTACCTACTTAATTAAGCTTGAACATTTTTAGTAAAAATAAAAGTAAATTATTATAAGTATTGAAAACAAATTTTGTTTATTTATTAAATGTAATAAATCAACAATGTAAATGAACTTCGAACATAATTTATTCATCTTTAAAACTTTCATTTAAAATCTTATAAAAATAATTAAATGCTCTGTATACCAAGAAATATTTTTAAGAAACCATTATAAAGTAAAATTCTTGGAAATAAATCTTATTTTAAACTTCATAGCTTCACAATACACATACACGCATATGTTTGAACAGTATATTATACCTATTAAAACTGTTAACGAAGGATGAAAACTAGTTGAATTAAGAAATGATAATTATTATTTTATTTTATTCACTATACACAATTTAAAATTAAAAAAGGCATACATGAATTAACGCCATTAAAGCTTTAAATTTTTGAGTTTCAATTTTATCTCCTCTGCTACCGTCACTTATAACTTTTAACGATGTCGACACCGATAGAGTTGTCACGTACCTACCAACAAGGTAACGATCACTACTGAAAAGCATTCGTAACCCACAGAAATTATATTTTAAACTTTGCACAGTTGTTATACAAGCCATAATTTATTCTTAATCTCAAACATAGATATTTATACTAACCTTAAAATTTACTGTTTGTTAAATATTAATTATTTAAATAGGTATTCAACCCTTTGTTGATATTATTCAACATTAATAATATATTTTTTAAGATTTTTAATACTCCCGCAAATAACACCATTTGTTTGTAGTGCCCAAGGTTAGTTGCCATAGTAGTGATCACGTCATAGTTAGTTTTTAAATATTAACGTTACTCAAAAAAGGCAGTTAGTAGAATGACCATTTTTCGTCAAGGCTAAATTTATATTAAAGTAAGAGTGAAAATTGTAAAAGTTATAATAAAAAATAAATTAAAGCATTTGACCTTATTATTTGAATTTATAAAATGTATTATAATATAATACTATAGAAATACTTCACAGAAGCCAGTTCAATAACTCTCAATATAATATCATAGTTATTTTTTATTTTATTAAAAAAAAGCTTTGAATTAAATACATTAAAATTTAGTATTTTAGTTATTGCTCGCAATTACATATATATAAAAGGTGTGGTTCTTAAAATGTAATACTCATAACTTCAAAAAATATTTACTTTTTACGAATTTTTTTTATATAATAACTAAAGATATACGTTGTAAATAGCATTAGAAGGTAAATTGAGTTTAAACATTTTTAATTCTTATTTTTGGAGTTAAGTTACCATATTAAGTACTTAAATTTGGTTATTTACTATACATACAAATATTATTATATTTTATTTAAACTAGTTTATTTTTATTTGTTTTAGGTAATAACATTTAACAATGGAGTAAAAATATTCGATCAAGGTGGTAATATTAAGTAATTATGTATTAGTTTATGTATATTAAAAGTATTAATTAAATTATTGAAAAAAATATAAAAATGCTAAAAGTTAATTTTAATATTTACATATATAGGTATTATACAAATAATTGTTTTGATTTGCTAATTGTTTTAATTTCACTAGTATATATTATTAGAATTAAGTAGTATTACTTTTAAAAATTAATCTAATCGACAGCAATACTAATACAATTATAAAAAAGTAACAACATTTCTATGTTAAAAATAAAACTTAATCGTAAACAATTTAAAATAAAACTAACCAGTTCCAATTACAATTCAAAAACTTAAAATTTGCTCATGTTAATCATAATAGCTATATTATTTTCAAAAACTACAATCATAAGCATTTTTATTCCATGTACTTCATGTTTTTAAATAAATTGACTTTTATACCCTAAATATAAAACATTACAATCGAGTTAAAATTTAGATACATGTGTTGTCTTAAAATGTGCGTTAAATCCGAAAATATGCAACTCATTATTAAATGTGTCGTCATCCCTCAATTAAATTTAAAAATGAGACATTTAAACGCGTGCAATTATGTTATATACACTAAACATAAAATACTAGATATATATGTTACCTACTAGTTTTTGTTTTAATTTTATTCCTTGTATAAAAATAAATGATGGACAACAATATACTGTATGACTATTTAAACACAAATATTATACCAAAACGGAAAGCTTTTTTTGTTGTTATTGTTGTTACCGGACACTTCTCGTTATCCTTTATACATATGAGTAATGAAAAAACTCATCCTGTCGACAAACAAGGATTTGAAATCAGAGAAAAGGTGAAATCTCATTAAATTTATCTCGGAAACGGGATTTTTGCTTCGGCCTCACGTAGTAACGGAAAAAAAAACCATAGTTTATACGTTATTGCGCCAAGTGCAATATAACTAAAAGAATATAAAATGTAATTATTTTTTTTTTCGACCATTAATCATTACAAATAATAACTTATGTGTCAATCGTTAATAAGTATACTATTTATGATTATAATTTTTTTTTTTTTTTTAATTAATTCATAATATTATAAGTTATAATTTATAACTATTATATTAAATGAATATTTGACAACGACTTAAGACCTTATTCAATTAAAATTTAAAATAATTGAAGTAAGTCTACTAAATATTTATAACACAAATACAACGCACTAAATTTACAATAACTTTAATATTGAATAGTAGATGTAACATATTATATTATTATTATTTATTCGTATTAAAATTTAATTTTTACCACAATTTAATAATTATTACTTAGTACATTTCTAAGATATTTTAAATCAACAAATTAATCTAATATTCAATAAAGTTATCAATTGAATTGAATTAATATTTTTTTTATAAGAGAATTATTTTCATGATTACCTAATTACATTGTTAACATACATATAAAAATAGTAGATACCTATACAAATACATATTTTGTACTTATACCGAGTGCTCAAGTACCTAAGGGAAAATAAAAAACCTTTTTTATGTGATATTTAAAATAGCGTCATTTTTTGACCCTGTTATACAAATGACAAGATTATATAAAATCCAAAACTCTGAAAAGAAGATCTTTTAAATTACAGGCATAAATAATGTAAAAACTATCTTGAACAACAATAACGCGAATAAAATATATTTTTATACAATAATGATTACGGGTGTACAGCTAGTGTTGCACAATACAGTAAATTGGTACTATACATAATATTAATAATTAATAAAAATAATTAATTTTTCTTAGATTTATCTGTTTTGTTGAAATTTAAAAATATTCGATTTTCTAAAATTGATAGTTAAATGTATTATATTGTAAAGATATAATCTATATAATACATTACTTATAATTTATGTCTAATTTTCGTGACAATTTTACAAATTATACACATTGATTTATTACAATATGATGCATTGTGCATAATTGATACGTATTGCACATCATATTATAGTGAATAATATAGTAAATGGATATTCGATAACGATTTACTAACCTCATTTAACTTAAACCTAAGCCAAAAATTAAAGATTTAATGCTCGTCGCAGTTGATAGCAAAATTTTTTTTTTAACTAAATTATTTTTACGCCGGTTAATTTTTTTACTATGTTCGTTTTTCAATTCCGTATTTACCTATGGACCATAAATTATATATATATTAAAGAGTGTTATCCTGTCTGAAACTTATATTTTCCGAATACAAACACTTGGAGTTGGAGCTATTCATTTTTAAATGAATTGTGTTTTATTTTTATGCTTTTTTTAGGAGAATATTTTGAGATAGCAATAAAATCTTAATCATAATAATGTATATACATCACAACGTTGACCCAATATCAAAAAATTGTAAATTTAACATAATTAGTGCTTTAAAGTTTAATAAAATTATTTCAAAATAGATTAATAGTTTTTGAGAAAATAAGGACAAAAACGATAATTGTTATTTTACAGACTCAATATTATTTATATTTTAACTAATTTTAAGTAAATATAATTCCATAATTAGAATTATTTCCATTAACACTATTTTATTATTGCTTTCAAATAAAAACTTATTCCCTAACTTTTTGTGGTATGTATATTGCATGTTACATATGTACTATTAGATTTTAAAAGCAACAAATCTAATGATTTTAGAATCATTAGTTTTTAAAAATTTTATTTTTATCTTTTTCCTACTTTTACCTTGTTCTTCTGGAACATTAAAAATGCTTCAGTTTTAACTTTGAGAACGATTTCTGAGAATAAATAGAATTTATTTAGAATTTTAGGGGATCAAAAGTAACTTTAAATAATATAATTTTATAAACATAATGTAATTTTTAGAATTGTTGTTAATTACAAGGTTTCTTGTCAGTTTTTCTTATAGAAATCAAAAATAAAATAATTATTTATATTAAGTTTAAAGTTCAAGTTACAAAATTAATAAAACTCAAAATAGTTAATTATTACGATGCAGTTTAAAGCTGAACAATTTTTAATTATAACACATAATGGTTGAAAACGTAATATACAAAACTCCATATAAGTTTTTTTTTACTCGAATTAAAAAAGTATTGCGTAAACCTACATACAATTTTTTTTTATTTAAGTAATTAAATTCCAATTTTAATACAATATTAGATATTCAACCTATTATGAATAATTTATAAATATTTGACCTGATGGAACGTAAGAATAATAATAATAATAGCGTAATACGCTATGATCATTCCTTAATTTATTATGAAAAAAAGATTTTTATATCGTGGATTGTATGTGAATAATACTAATCGAAATAAAATCATGAACACGAATTTACGTCTATCATTTACCATTCATGTCGGCACGTGTAACGCATACTCTTCCACACACGCTCAACCTGTGCTGGTGATTACACAAGTAAATAAGGACTAGAGGGTAGGTGAATGGATAAAAGTGGCAGATGGTAAAGTGATGAAGAGTTTATTTTGGACCACGAAGAAAATCGTTTATCATCTCCACTCTAACGGTAGCTTCGTGTGATTGCTACTTTTGTAGAGCTAATCTAAACACTTGCGTTCAGCTTGATCACTGTATAAATAAACATGCACAACATCTACCTCACACCTGTTTCATACACTATCGTTCAAATGTTAATTATGAACAATACAAAACATAGTGTTAATAGTAAAATATTGTACACTTCATAGGAAATAAATGATAGCATCTGAATGATTAGTAAACCAATTGTCTGATTGAACACAAAGGCGATTACCTTTTTTAAGTTTTTTTTTATTGTATTTAAATCTAATTTTTTTTGTACATTTTATAATTACTTAAATAAATAATTGATAAATATTTATCTTTTGAGAAAAATATAATATTGGCACATATGTAAAAATCTGAATATTTTTTGTCTGAATAACAATTGAATTTTTTTAGCAATAAAAAAAGTTTCTAAATGTATCAAAAGCTTTAACCTTGTCAAAAAAATCTTTTTGGGCTAATATATCTACTTTAGTTTAAAAAAAAAAAGTCTCTTGTGATTGTCTACAGCAAAGATTCCTGTATTTAAAACAAATTGTTTATATTTCAATAAAAAATCATCACATAGAACATAATATGATTAAAAATACTTAAATAATTTCTTTTATCTCGCCTTCCTCTATCTCACACACACACACTCCCTTTATTTTTTTTTAACGATTTTTCACTATATTTATCATTCTACGAAATTCTTTCTCGGATACTAAACATTTCGGTTCCTTTCACATGACTTAATTTAAATAAAATTTATCCTTGACGCTGTCTTATCTATTTAATTTTTTGAAATATCTTGTTCAAAATTTTAGTTATTATATTTTAAACTTTAACAATTGGTTAAATAAGATTTGTATAATATAACGCATGTAAAAAAAAAATACGATACAACTAATTAAAATTTACATAAATTAAATAATAACCTATAGTATTTATATTTATGTATTTTTCGTATAAGGAATTATTGCATAAAATATTAATTGAAGTTAATGGTTTTCATCAATGTCTCATATTTAAATTAATAATTTAGGAATACAAATTAATTCAAAAAATTTTTAATGCATAATTTTAACGCTATTAAAAATGTATACGACAATTTATATTTATTTTATTTAATGAAAAATACATAAGTTAATAATAATAATATTGAATTACAAAATACATTTGACTTTTTAGTCAGCATGTGTGAGTAAGTATATTTTTAACTAGGTTAAGAAAAATTAAACTATAAAATATAATTAATTAAAATTGTCTGTTAACTCAAGTAAGTCAAAAGTTAGTATGATAATTAAAACTAAATTCAGTTACCTAATTGAAAAATAAAACGTACGTGACTATCATATTTATAAATAATTAAAATTAATGTTTTCCATTAAAACAATAATTATTAATATAAATTCATCAATGGAATAATTTCAATTTTTAATTGATAAGCATTAAAAACAATTCTATATATATAGTTATAGCTTAAAATCATTATTTTAAAGAATTAGTAACATTTTAGTAATTAAAATTAAATCTATATTTTTTTTTTTTCAAAACAATAATAATCAGAAAAATTTAAAAATGTTTAATGAACCATTTTATACTTTTATATTACAAGTATGTTTGTTACAGTAAATGACATAATATCTCATTTCATTTGATTATTAACACGGTTCACAAAAATATCACGATAATTCAAACATTTGTAGGCAAATAACGTTATACTTCAATAGAAGGTACCGTAACGCTATAAAATACATTTATATCATCAATATTGTCATTTCACTAAATCACAGTAATAGACTTAACATTAAATGCAATCAGTAATAAAATAATATGAATTATTTAGACTAAATAGTTCTGTTTTGTTTGTTTGTTTATTATATACATATACATATAAAATAATGGTTAAATTTAATATCATATATTTAAATATAGCTTATATTACAGCTATTGGATATAAAACAATCCCATTTTATTCATTGGAAAAATAAGGTTTAAATTATTGTGTTCTTGCGGTGTGGTTTTTTTTTTTTTTTAATCTCCTTTCAATCAAAGGTCACAATTCTAAAAATAATAAGCTATCTATATGCTAACAACAGTATTTATAATAATGTATATATATCTTGATGACAAATATAATTTATTTCATAATTAACAATAAGTTGATCAAAGGATATATTTTAATTAATAGTTATTCCATTTAAAAATTTTTATACCTTTTGAGAATATAGAAAATTAATTTTTCATTTACTATACAGCTGTGATTGATTTAACTTATGACTATAAAAATATAATTTCAACTTTTAAATAAAAAATTTTAAATTTATAGTTTCGTATAAATATTATTTGGTATCGGAAATTTCAAATTATATAATATTATGTATTTATGATTGTGGAGGTTTCGCTCTCAGTGAAAAGGTCCACTACCATCAAACAGACACACATAAAAACTTGCTGAGTACAAGTTATTACCGTGAATCAACACCATAGGGTATGATAGAATAATTTAACTGGCAATTGTGGTTGTAATACATTATTCATAATATAACAACGGTATTATAACACGCCTGCCACAATATACTCTGTAGTTTATAGCTTTATTCAATTTTAAGGGTAGATTTTAATGCACATAACAGGTCTGAAATGGAGTTTTTAAGTCAAAAAAACCCGACAGCTTCAGCTTAGTAAATTTATTATTTTAAAGTATAATTTCATAAATACTCGATAGTATCCTACTAAATGTAAAGATTACTTTATTATTACAATTTTATCTTATTCTGAAATTTTAAATTTATTTTCATTAAAACTATTTTATTAAATTTTAATTTTTAGTGAAATTATAGAACTTTTGTCGATAATTATACACGCAATATTATTATTTGATTCGTAGTTGGTATTTTGAACTTAAAGAACATACCTACTTTAAAGTTGAAATATCTATTAATGAATCTATAAAAAAAAACAATAAAAAATAATAAGTTTTAATATTTTAAAATAAATACGTACAATAATTAATATGACGTGTCACTAAATTTATATAATTAATTATAGATAGTATTTGTAAGAACGTCACACATAGGTAGTTCTGTAAATGGTTTTTTGTGCGGTCTTCCAATCCAAAGAAGAAGAAAAACATTTTTGACACGCATTTTTTATTTTGTGTTATTATGTTATATATTATTATTTCATATTTGTAACAATAAAAATAAATTGTATTTATTAAATAAACTATTTTTCATTTAAAATAAATAATCAATAGCAATATTTGGTTGTGATATTTTTATAAATAAAAATATATAGTATCTTCATAAAATTGATCAAATAAATATATTAGATAAATGTATAAGAAATATACTATAGAGGGTATTTTTTTTTTATTTTTTTTATCGTGAAACTAAATAATAAACTTAATTAATTATTCGTTTGATATTAAATTTGTATACATGAAAATTCCTAGAAAAATATTTTTTTTATCTTTTTAAAAAGAAAAATTTAAATATAATTACAATTAAGTCTGTTAAAAAATGTTTTTATAAATATTTCAAATTAGGTACGTAAAAAAATATTTTCAAACATTCATACATTTCTAATTAATGAAAGTTTATTAAAAAAATCGCACCCATTATAACTAGTTAAAAATTGTACTTGTACAAATACATAATAAGAATGATAAAAATTTTATTAATTTCAATTTTGTATATTTCCTTTAAACATTTAATTAAACACAATATTTTTATAATTTTACTAAGACGTATAAATAGCGAATAATGCAAAACAATAAGACTATAGGTAGTAAATTCAATAGGAGATTGCCAACAATACATTCTTATCCATATAAATCTTATTTAATTGAAGATATACTACTTTGAGCCCAGCTTTTATGTAAGTTTCTTCCAATCTTTTATTATAGAGCCGGATTTATATAATCTATTCTATATTTTTTTCTCATATAAATCAATTTTTCTGTCAGCTCATCTATAAAATATAATCAACTTTAAATTTTCTTTTTATTTAATGTCATATTGAATTTATTCTATTTTCTAAAACGCAATAGTTATCACTGGTATAAGCAAAAAAAATAAAATAATAATATTTAGGAAAGATTTTAATACCTGATCTTATACTTAATAATCTTAAAAATGTTCACATATTAGTATTAAATATATTAATTGTTTATTATCACTCGTTCCACAATATACTTTTATTTAGTTGATTACATTATATTTATATCAACTATAAAACTATGTCTAAAATAACCAAACCAAAGAGCAAAACCACGTTTTTTTTTTGTCATTACAATAATGGATTTTCAATTTTTTGGTTACGAGGACAGTGTAAAAAACAAATCAATAAAGTGTCGGTAAGGCTTGATGACATTTTTAGAAGACAGATCTTCAAAACATTTAAATCCATCACTTAATAATAATAATAAAAAAATGTCACGAATGATTAATCTATAAGGATACAATTTAACATTTCTTTATTTTTTTTTTTTTTTTTTGATTAGTAATAAAAAATATTCTTAGTTTTATAATTATCATACACATATTTACATACAAAATGTTTTATATATTTTTTAAGTACCATTAAAAAGAAATTAATACTTTTTTATTAAACTAAAATTCATAGGTATAAAATCTAAAACTAAATCATAATAATTACTAATATATTAATAACTTGTATAAGTAAACACGAAATTCGTATTTTTGAGATAAAATAATTTTGTACAATTGTATGATTTGATTTCTTCTCTCTCTTAATACAATAAAGTTAACATATAACCTTATAACTTATACGATTGAGTGATTATATTAGATGATTTAGTTTCTTCTGAAAATGTTGTATTTTCTAGTTTTCCAATTGCATCTAAGTTTGATCTAAAATGAAAAATCGAAATTTACGGCAATTTCATTATTCGTTCAATCATCCATCACCGCTTTATAATCTGAATTGACGTCAAAAGAGTTGGCTTATCTTTTTCCACGTACACTATACTTGAAATATTCATAATAAGCTGCCGTTGGATTCTGTTTAGTTGATTGATTTGAAATGATGCCGAGTATTTTGACACATAATACCACATACTCGATGAATACTACCATATTCTATACTTCTCGCGATTGTTTGTACTGTTAATATTTTGCATTTATAAAAAAATAATAATTTATTCAAAATGAAAACTGATATAGTTTTATTTGATCAACAATTAAAAATTGTTTTTAAAACCGTACTTTTAGATTTTATTTTTTTTTAAGTTCCCAATATTTTTATTAAGTACCTATAATAAATACTCAAATTTTGCTTTCACTGTTGACTAATAAAACTTATAACTAAATACACATTTCTAACATTCTCCGAAAATAATTTATTTTAAAGGTTACAATTATTAATTTCGTAAGTTTTTTAACTACTGATATAAAATTAATTCTGAAACTAAAAATTATATTTATGAACAAACTAAAATTACTTTAAAATGATAAGATTTATAAAAAGTTGAATGACGTAAGTATAGAAAATGATTTAGCAAACCTTCAAATTAAGTTGTGTATCTTTATAAACTAAAACTTTTTTCTAAAACACATCATTAAGAAACTGTCCTCTCAACAGCTTCATAGTTCTTAAACAAATAGTTTTATTAAAATATTTTACACCACACAAACAATTATTATTTTTTTTATACATTTAATCTTAAACTCCTATTGTAAAATTTCAACGATATTGAATGAATAAATTCTTATAAACCATTTTATATATTAAAATAATCAAAAAAACCAATGAAGTCAAAATTTTAATTTAATTAACTTATCGAAAACTTTTAATAAGATTATTATACACATATACTATCATTATTTATCAAATTTTTATTGACTTTTTTCAGAAAAATACGAAAATGACTCAAAGAACTAAGTTAAAATTATGTATAATTTTGTTGAATTTCACATCTAGCAGATACAAATTCAATAATAATAATAGTCTAAAGTTTAGACTCTAAACACAAAAATCAGACTTATATTTAAACTGTATTACTATATTCATATTTATACTTAAAAATATGTTTTAACCATTTTTATTAAAAAGCATTTTAAATATATTTTAATTTGTTGTTTAAATATTACATTTCATAATCATTTCCACTGTAGTTTTGAAAAATTGAAAAATCACCATACCTAATGTCTTTTACATGTATTAAGGTATACCGTATAATACTAAAACTATGTCTTTTACGTGAAAAAATCTCTTTATAATCTAAGGATTTCTTTTTATATCTCCATAAATACTTTCTTGTCAACTTGAGATATCTAGCTATAAGTTATCTCAATAAACCACAAGAAATAAATTATTATACTTTTTTCTACACGTTTCCCAATGATAAATACTTTTAATCCAAGTCCGAATCAAGATTCAAATACTAAACTTAGCTATGTAAATTTAAAATGGTGTATAATACTATAAAATCTGTCTTATATTATGTTAATTATTTACATATTAATGAATATTGTATAATTCAATATTATGCACAAATATATCAAAAAATTATTTTTCTAAGATTCAAATATTATTAGACGTAGCAATGAAAAATTACAATTAAGTATGTTTTATTTTTTTAATTAAATTCTTTTTAATATTTACTTATGATTTATTCTGTTCTCAAGTATAGTAAATATATTTATATAAATGAATTTCAATTACTTTTACACACACTTTTTTAGGATAGAAATCTTTATCGTCAATTTTTATATTACTCAAAATAATCAAAAATATAAAATACTAAAAGTTTTAACTCAAATAACACTAAGAACTTTTTTTTATAAAGATAACAAATTAAATGTTTTTTGGGAAATATTACAAGTTGCAGATATATAAATATTTTATCAATAATATTTAATTGGCAAAATCAAACACTACAAAAATTATCATTAAAGTTTTACAAATTAATCTTTTATAAGAATTTCTACTTTACACAAATCTCAATAATATGTTTTTCTAAAATTACATTTATTTTATTTAAATTTTAAGTTAATGGGTAATTTTCAATTATAAAAAATGAATTGGAGTGATTAATTTATAATTAGAATAAGTTTACGACTTACATGTTTCATATAGATGATTATAAACATAATATTGTTTATATCAAACAATGTTATACTATTAAAAATAAAATAAATATAATGAAAAAATAATATTATTATCTATTTATATATTATAGTAAGTATGTATACTCATTTAAATTATTACCTGTAGTATCCTGATAACTACCTCTTTCACTCAATACTGAATTCCAGGCAATTCTTTCTTTTAGAAGAGGGGTGTATTTTTTTTTCATTGGTCTTACATTTTAGTCATTTAAATTATATTATTATTATTCATTACAGTTAATTCAATAAATTTAATAAATTGTGTAAATATTTTAATTAAAAATATTATTTATTTTATACAAACAAGAAAACATATCGTTTACTTTTTATACTTAAATTAATCAAATGCAAACATTTTTTTCTTACATATAATTCGATTATCTCCTGAAGTAGGTTTTTAACACCTTCGATATTTTTTCCATATAATAACGCAATGTGTCTTGTCTTTAATTTGTTAAATAGTAGGTATACTATGCTATTGAAATATTTAAAAAAAACTAGTTTTATTTTATTATTGAACATGATGAAATAAGTTCTTGATACTTCAATGTAAAATGTGTGAACAATAAGTATTTTCATTAATAATACGTAATAATAAAAGATAATACAACTGTAATAAGTAATGTGCATTCAATAAATACATTTGGTTGATTTTTGTATTTGTCAATGGGAGGGGGGGTGCTTCCAATTAAGGTTCAATATATAAAAATTACCATTTTGTAAACAAACAATTCAACCAGATGAAATTTAAATAACATTTGTCGATTGTTCAATAATAATAACTGAAAACAATAAAAACAGTTTAAAGAATGAACAATTTATCAACTTAAAATATGTAACATTGAAGAAGTTCTAAAATATTATTAAGTTTTTTTAATTATACGAACAACTATCTTACTATAAACCAAACAATCATAAGTGGTTTTATTTATTTTTTAAGTTTATAATAATTGTACTAATTAGGTTAAAAAAAAATCAGTTTTTTAATGATATTTTGAAAAAATTGATAACTATAATAAATGTAAATTTTTTAATTTAAAATTACATACAGTACTATGTTCATTATACCATATCATTATATCATTGACTATGTATAGTAATCATTATACTTTAACTTAATCATAATTTATAATATATATGTCTTACATTTATAGTGACAACGATTTGACTTTTAAATAAGCAACAATTTATTTATTTAACTGTTAAATCTAAAAATATTCTCACAATTTCACAATCAACAAAAATTATCCGAATTTTCTAATGCCACATAAGTTAAACTCTGCCTTCTGCTATTTATAGTGATTAAATAAATTCAAAAAATTTCATATCCGGTCAATCAAGAAAATCTTGATTATATAATATGGTGTTTGTGAAGCGTAAACATTTTGTTTATTCATTGACCCACTAACTTTGATTGTCTAGTCGAGATAAAATCAAATATCCATCAACCCACCATTACAGCAAGAAAGTTCTTTTAAGTTTTTGAAAATCGCGAACCTTTGATACAGGCCAAAAATTTCGATATTAAGAAAACGATAAAAAATAAGTCACTCACCTTAGTAATGTGACAGATTTTCTTGAGCTGCCAATATAAATGTTAATTTTAAAACAGTCTATTGAAAACCTAAAAGCATTTTGAAATAACAAATACATTTTCATTGTTTTACATCAAATACAAAAATATACATTTATTCAGAAAATAAAATGGATTCTATACTTTCATTTATATTTTTATAACAATATCATGCTTTATGATTTATTTATATATATTATCACAATAAAATATAATTATTAAAATACATGCTTTAGTGATGTCTAATTCAGCACTTTATTTTCCAATGTATTGTTACTTTGTTATGTAAGAATTTGTTCCGTTATTGTTTTTTAAGACATTTAAGTATTTAATGTCAATTCTCTCTTCTTAAAAGGGAAACAGACATAGGAGATTTAAACTCAAAATCTAATTTCCCATTTTCAATCAATTTTTCCACAAACTCTCTCCTCGTTCTTTGATGATTTTGAATCCTAATATCCACTTTCATTTCCTACGTTACTTAATTTTGTGCAATATCATGTTTTCCTAACAATAATACCAATTATTTTAATAATACAATTTATTATTTAACTGCAAATTACATACATTATATGAAGATATTATAATTTTCATTAAAACACCAAAAATGTATTCTTAATATAGTCACAAACCACTAACTATTAGAAAATCTTCCTTGACCTTTGCAAGTAGGTTTAAACAATAAAAAATCTTCATACATAATTTATTTATATACGTAAAGATTTTACTCAACAGTTTTACTAGCTTAATCCTAGTATTATCCACTGAAATAATATATCGAAATTCAAATTAATCAAAGATTCACCTAGAAACTTTGTATTTAAAATAAACACCAACCTCTTCAATCTATAGGTAAGCATATAAATTTAATAAATTATTACACACAAATAGCTTATTATATTTTATGTGATGAAACTACTAGAAAAGGTATACATTTTTTTAAATTTTTTTCTTTTAAATTGTTTATAGCATATTTTCATTTCTAAATTATATTTACTTATAAGATTTAAAATAAACTCAATAATTCAATTTTCTATCATTGACACCAGAAAAAAAAAATCAATTTTCGTAGAATTTTTTTCATTTAATTTATTGCTGTAAAAATAAATTAATATCAAAGAGCTTTTGGTATTTTGCACGGATCAATGAATTTTCCTCTAAAGATTATATTATAATACAATAATATTATTTAGTTAAATATCATGATATCTATTACAAAAACACTTAAAAATAATGCCTTTAAAAAACTCGTCGCATAATATGATTATAACATTTAAATAAATAAAAACAGGTAAGTCATTCTTCTATATAGCAGGTATTGAATATGACTTCAAGTTTAACAGTTATCTCGTATTGATTATGTTATGTGAACGAAATGACTTGAAGTGAAAAATAAAATAAAAACAAAATATCAGAGGAATTTCCAGTACAAATGAATGGCGTCCCAAGATCCTTTTTCATACAAATTGCGTCACGTTAATATTTAACAACTAAATTAATTGCGTCCCAATAATATTTAACAACTATACTAATTGTGTCTGATGTAAACACATTATTTTCCTTCCCATTTCGTTCCCATTTAGTTTGTCAAAACTGAATCGTTCAAATTTTTATCGAGCAATAAATAATATTATAATTATATATAATATATAACTTATATTTTTTACTACTTTTTTAACTTATACTTTTATTTTTATATTTAACGACATAAATAATATTTTTTAAGTACATAATTACGAAACGATTAAAAATAATATTTTTAACTCGCCTTCAGCGTTATAATATTTATTTTATGTTGTTATTGACAGTCCTAAGTGTGTATTAAATGAGAAGGAAAATAATGTATTTACATCAGACGCAATTAGTATGTCACAAATCGCAAATTTTTTATCAGGAACGAAATTCGTACAAACGAGAGCATTTTTATCACATTTTCACGCAAGCAAGCCCAGTATTGAACATACAATTTTTTCACATGGGGCAAAAGTTAAAATAAAATAATGACTTAGGAATTTACACTCCGTGATGTACTGTGAAATAAAGTTAAAAAATAGAAGCACAATTGCAATATTTATTGTAATGCCGACACTTTGTGGTGGGCCAACGGGTTCGGCGAGGCTATACGTGTAGACGGTGTTCTCAGTAAGATGTAACGAATGATAGAGCGAGACCTATGCTACAAACCGTACGTGCCAGACGGCTCAGTCCCTCGTCCTATCCCTTCTGTGGTCGAGTAATGCATGAGAGTCGACCTAGTCACGTTGTTTGTGCCCCATCACAATAGTAGGTCGTATCGTCAACGGTCTGCTGCAGTACTCGTAAATTTTCCTATTGCTATTGCTCCGAACCTCGTAAAGTGTACGTTTTCATTGAGTAAAGCACTTTAACATAATGGATGAATTAAATTTAAATTTAATGATGAAATTCCCTACTAAAAACGATTCTGAACAAAGACAATATTCTTATTGATATCACTAAAGTAATTTATTTTACATTTAGTAGAACTTACAGTATTTTAAGCTAATTTTTGCTTAAAACATTGCACACATCATGCATATTATAATATAATATCATATATAATAATTTGTATAAACTTATTATTATAAGTACAAGTATAATTAATACTGTGTACAATAAAACGGTACATCATGGTAGGTACAAATAAATCTTACAGTTACTCGTATATTCTTTCTATATATATATTAAAAATAATAAGTATTATGTGTGAAAAATAATTATTTGATGAAAAGTTTCTAGTCTCTACGATAAAGCAGCTAATTTTTTAATTACAGCTAAATCGTTATTTTTTGATTAAATATTCGATTTCGTTAAAATGAATACTTTAAATTGTTATTAAAAAAAAAAGAATTGTCCTCCATAAGTATTTCTAATATTTTAAAATGTCTTTTAAAAAAACTTATGATGAACCCTATATTATATTGTTTACATGTTTGACTAAGCATAAAAAATGTATTAACATTTATAAAAAAATAGATTTAAAAAAAATCAAAAATTTAAAATTCCAATAAAACGCTTAAAATTATTCTTGATGAATAATATATTGCAGTTTTTTACGTGCAGTAAAATAACATGCGCTTTATTTTAGATAAATTTTATAAACCTACATAGCCATCGTTTTAATATTCTGACTTGTGTATCCACCAAAAATTGTTTTTTAATGTATTCAAACGAATCCATAAAAAAGGGTAAAAAAGTTTATTTTTAAGAACAGAAAATTTAAAAACTTCTTTGCAAAACCTACGAACGAAATTATTAAATTACTACTATTTGACCCCTTAGAATATGGACGAAATAACCTTTGAAATTTACAATTGAAACAAAAGAACTCTAAGTAAGTTAACACTTATTCGAAATTCTGAATATTTCATGAGATATTAATAATATGTTCAACTAAAAAGTTATCCATATCAATAAGTGAGATTATTATAACATATAGTTATTAACATGTACATCATTATGTTGCATTCAGTAACATTAAAATTTCACTTTCACTAATACATCATTCTTAAACCTCTTAAAAAAAATAATTTTTACTACTACTATATAAATTCTCGGCCTTGGGAATACAAAAATGCACACAACTCAATTCCCATCAATAATATATCTACAATTATAAAAAATAAATGTCACCTAATTATATTAATACATAATCAACAAATAAAGTTTTATTAAATTTTTATAATGAACATTTGTATTCACAAATTTTATTTGCTGCCCCCCTCTTCCACTACCAAAAATTAAATCACTGAACCTAAATAATTTTTAAGAGCTATGTCAATATTATGTGATAAATAATTTACTAAGATCCATTTCATAAAATTATGTATTAAAACTGTATTAAATAAAATTAATTAGTTACATACCTTATTTAATATTAAAAATAATAAATAACTAATATTTTTATAATTTAATTAGAATGTTTTTATTGATTTAACATAATAACTTGCAATACATTATATTTTTAGCATGAAAAACGAAATCATATACTGATACGATTGTATTATTTACATTAATTTATCAATATATTAAATTATCTGATGGAATTCATTTATAAATTTAAATAATGTACCTATTAACTGTTTTTGTTGAAAGTACAAAAAATTCTTGTAGATTTTTTTGTAATTTAATACAATTGTATACAGCTATAATAATTGTGCATACAAAAATGTAATAAAGTTTTGTCAACTGTTTCCAAAATGTATAGTACGGTGACCCACAAAAACATACTAATTTTTAAACAAATGACTCAATGCTGAAAAATAAAAAATCATTTAATTTTAATATTATGTAATACTTGCTCATAAATACTTATAATTCTGTTAAATGAAAAGATAATTTTAAAATTTTTTATTCTTCTTGTTATGAGTTTACAAATAGTAACCCATCAACAATAATAATTCATAAATTATAAAACTTTAGCTTTTATACTCTTCAGTTACAATATTCCACTCCCAGTTCTTGTATAATGGAATGAATTTTAGATTCCAAAAAGATTTTAATTTTTTTAATTTATTTTTTAACAATAATAATAATGTGTAATATTTAATAAATTGATTTTTTTTTTTTTTTTATGACATTAAAAATATCTTTAGCTAAAGAAAAGTTTTTGAAAGTCTGACATACGTATCATTTGATTACAATTTAGCGGTGAGATGTAGAAATTAACTAAAATGCGATATAACTTAATATGAAATGTTAATTTACTATTAAATACATTTTAGCCATACTTATAATACGTTTGAAAAATCTGTAATCGTAATTTATTTTACGTTTAACTAAAAATAATAACAAACAATATTGTTAAATGACTTATTCCGGTTATTTTGTATCAACTAAATATTTATATTATATTTATCATTATAGATTTTAATCATCTACACTATCATCAAAATTAAAAATTTCGTATTTATAAATTATATGTATATATATAATATATAAGTTAAAAAAAAAAATGTAAATAAATAATTATTTTTACTTTAACAATTAACTACTTTATTATTATTTTATTTTTTTTTTTTTTTATATAAGTACATTTTGAATAAAAAATATTAAGATACATGAATTAATTTATAGATAAAATCAATTTCAGTATAAAATATACATTGAAACGTAGAATTTTAAAATGTTTACATTTTCAATTGCTGGCATTTCGATAATGTTTAAAAATTAAAGAACTAAAAACAATACTGAAACATAAACAAACCAATAAGCACTTAAAAAAATAAATATAAAACTCGATCCATTGTTTGAATAATTTAAAACGTGTTATTAAAAGACCATTTTTTCAATTCAAAAGAATTTAGAGATAGAATTATTCAGTTGAATTTGTTTCAGCAATTTTGAAATTATAATTTTTTTTTAATATTTACATTTTGTGTATTATGCAATTAAATAATAATCTTGAATATAACAAATAAAGCAACAGTTATTGATTATTCATAATGTAATTGGATTTAATAGTTCATAAAACACGATTTATCAATAACCCCTTATTTCTTTTATATACAGTTAAATTTGACAAAAAAATATTTCAAATACTCATTCAATCATTTAAGCGTTGACTTTTTTTCACTAACTTCACAAAACATTTAGTTTCAACAAACTACAATATTGAATTAATTTGCAAAAATAAAATCATGACCAAGAAAATATTAATTAAGCTAAAAATCAAAAATTAAAATAATATACCCTAATAAAATATACATAATTTAATTTAATGTATGATTAAAAAAATGATAACATGAAGAGTATAATATTTTTTTTATTGGATGGAAAATATATTTTAAATACTGAAAGAAATTTTGGAAGATTTTAAAATCTACTGATAGGCGCGATATGATGATAATTTTGAGTAATTGAAAATGAGATGGGGAATATCACAGAGTTGTTAGTAGGTAAGTAAACAAACGGAGGAATTTTTCAATAAGAACTTAATAAAATCAGAATAATCAGACTATCCATCAAAGGAAAGTAAAGTATAGCCCCATTGTATTATATCTATAGCCAATTATTTTGACCTTTTTTGTTTTTTTTTTTTCTATTTTTAAAATGATATCAGATAAAATTGAAAATTGTATTGAATCATATTTAAAATATCATTAAATCATGTTTTTTTTATTATTAACATTCTTTATGTTTAAAATATGATTTTTTTTTTTTTTTTTACTTTTTTTAAATGTATCTTATAAATTGGTTTGATCAGTAATTTATAAAACTCAGAAGTTTTAGGAACTAAAAAAAGACAAAATATGCATTAAAATGATGTTAAATATGAAAATTATTTTGAATTCAAAAAAAAAAAAAAAAATGCAGCAAATATTGTTAATAAATTAATAAAATAATAATATACATAAAAACTGTTTATAGCTGAAAAAAATTTTTAACTGATTGGAATTTTAACATCTTATTGAGCTAAATATATAATTGAAAATACTTTTTAAGTATTTTTGAAATTGCGATAAATTTAATACCTTCATTAAAAGTGTTTAGTTTTATATTCATTATTAATTAAAATATACAAGTTAAAAAAGAAAAAAATCAATTTTTTTAGAAAAATATGATATATGCATAATATGCGTAAATAATCAATGAAATATGCACTTTTTTTAGCTAAAATTGACAAAATATGCATTTTTAATTCTCCATTGTACAAATCAGATTTTTAACTTGATCTGCTATAAATTGAGTGCATACAGAACAATATGCAATTCCTAAAACTTCCGAACCTTAGTAATTTATAATTAAAACAAAAATAGTATAATAATATTATTATTAAGTATATCATAATTTTCTAATACCTAACAGAGATAAGCCATATTTAACTTTCTAATTTATTTCTACGGATAAATACTAACAATAACATTATACCTAAATCTTCTAGTCAATAAATAAAATCATAATAACAGACCTTTCACGAATATTATATATGTATATATATCATTATAATATATCGTATATGAATTCACTAGAAAACCTTAGCTTTAACTTGAAATATCGGATTTAACAAAATATTAAGTTATTATCGATTTCCAATAACCAATACACATATTAAGCTAAAAATATATCAAATATAATAAGTTGTATTAGATAATAAATATTATAGGTATAGTGTTTTACGAAAATTGTACAATCTTATATTGCACGTTTGCTATTAATTTTCAATCGCAGTAGTTGTTTTATTGAAGAATATATCATACAATTATTATATCTCTTTTAAAATTTTATCAAGATTCTTACTATAATACAATAAATTGTGCATTAAATTAATAATAATGACAATAAATTATTCTTTCTAACCTAACTTAGTGTTTTTACTAATAAACTATGAGCCTGAATTGTATAGCATCTAAATAATTTAATAAACATCGTCTAACATTAAAACATAATAAGAAATTTATCAAAAAAAATCAATACGTATAATATAACAGATTTTTCTATTAATATAATCACTTAATTATTCTGCACAAGAATGATACTTATCTTTTAGTGTTCTTTTCATCAGTTAATTAATTGGTTTTATTACATATTATATTAAGTAATCTGAATACTATTATATGTTTATGTGTATTTTATAGGTGAAACTAATCAATATAAATTGTTAATTACATAAATGTGTATCTTAATATTTTTATCTTCCACAATGTACAAACTTATAAGCAATATTGAATATTATGGACCTAACATTTATTTAAATGTATGTAAGCATTGTAAACTCTATGCATGTGGCATTTAATAACCTTACGTCTATGTACATGAATACATTATGTGAAACAAGTACAATACTTCTAAAAAAAAGTTCGTTTTATTGATATATACTGGTTGACTGACCGGTACAAATTCTCTCGGGTACCATTCATATGGCATAAAAATGGTAATAATATCTGACTTGTTAAATTCTGAAAAATTGTATAGCATGAAAAACATATAAACAGAAAGACCATAGGTATATTTTCAGAACGAAAGATAAAAACAAGAATTCAACAAATAAATTGTTTATTTGTTTATCGAATATCTGATAAAACCGATATTATAATTTGTTTTTAATGAAGTATTGGTAATTTATTATTATTATTATTATTATTATTTTTTACTTTTTTTTACATAAATACTTGTTTTCATGATAAAAATATTTAAAAACATACTTATGATTTGAATTACAGATAATAACTAATATTGATTTTTCTTGCTTGAAATATTATTCTACAATTTAGTCTTGCAATAAGCAAGTAGGTGAAAAAACAAATTAACACATTAATTAATGTATAAAGCATAAAATAAAATATGATAACTTATTATTATCTCTTTTATCAAAATTGAAAATATTAACCTCTGTAACTCACACAACTTTGCAAACATATTGTAGATTTGTTAAGCAAGTATATTGATAATTTAGTGCTAAAACCTGGTGTCCAATAAGGTAGGGGTAGACTGGATAGAGTTAGATGAACTGAACAAAAACATAAAAGATTTATAGTAAGGACATGACAATAATGATGACGACCACGATGTAAAGAATATCTCTGTCAACACAGAAATGTCACCATAACAAATGATATTTTATCATCCCTTCACTACCCATTCCACTTCATTCTTGTCCATCCATAATGTATAGGATAATTATTCACCACACATGCTCATTCCTTATTTTTCTTTGATAATGGAATTATAAAAATTTGATTTATTAAATGTTTACATATACTTAAAAACGAACGTATTTTCAAATTCTTGAGATTTTCTAATCTACCTACTTAAAGAGTGTAGGTACAGTAAAGATATAAACTTCTGATTTTCAAAAAAAACTCACCTTTTCAATTTAGTAGATAATTTTATTGAAAATTTTAACATATCAGGATCAAATTTAGAATGAGTTATTTAACTATTTAACTTTAGATACTTAAGGTGAGATACATATTAATAAACGTAGAAGATATGGAAGCCACGGTAATTTGAAAATTTTAATGTTTCATATAAATCTATCGACATCAATAATTTGTGAAAAAAAGTGAAGTTTTTATCATCACAAGACATTTTACAAACAAATTCAAAATGTTAAATATGGTTTTTAAATGTATAAAATAATAACTGAAAATCAAAATTTGATTGAATGCATTATTGAAGGAAACATAAAAGTATAAACATTGGTACTTAGTGAATCGCCCTGTATAGCATTACAGCTATGGACTAAATGTAAAGGTTTTCTTAAAGAAAAGTGCACAATTCCAAACTACAATAGAATATTAGGATATTAGGTATCATATACCTAATTTATTATTATTATTGTAATGCAGAAATTATGGATTGTAGTAAATAATAATAAAAGAAATCTTAAACAACAATAAATATGTGAAAATTGTTGAATAATAATTGATTACTTTTTGTTTGTTTTCAGTTTGTTTTCAGATCTGAGAACAATGTCTGGAACGGCATTAATGTACATGCTGGCAAATATGTTTTTAACACAGTTGTTTTATGTAGTTGGTGTCGGAGGAGTCCAGGTAATATATTTTACGATTGATAAAAATAAAAATATAATGACAATAAATAACTTGTTACATTAAGATAATAATATACTTCCATAAGTACTTTAAGTTTAAAAAAAAATACTATAGTACATCAATATTATGATACCTTCTAAAATAACAATATTAATCAACAGTTAATATTTAATTATTTAAACATCCCTATTATAATATAATATGACCTATCACATATCGAAAATATACAATTTTACTTATAGGTTAAATAAACGTTTTTTATTTTTTTTTATTTGTAAAATTCAGCTCAATTTCCAAAGCCATTTAACGTCATTAGTACATTTTCGTCGTTATGGTTTTATCAAAATGATAAAATAATTAATTAATTAAAGACATGTATAACGTTTGTTCTTTGATTCAATAAAAAAAAAAAGTTTGGTTTATTTATTAAAACAATTAATGAAAATAGGAAATGCAATTGAAACCATTAAATGGAAATTAAATATTTAAATATTTAGTTTTATATGAAAAAAAAAACTCGTAATTCGAACTAACTGCGCATTTAAATAACAATTTTTTATGCGTCTCAAAAAGGTGTATTTTGTACACTATTTTGTCTACCTCCTAACCTATTTAGTTTATCATTTAAGTTAGATTTCCTTTGAAATAAAAGCATAAAATTTTCGTGAATAATAATGGTGAAAAATTATGTAGGTAAAGGAGAATAATAAATGTTATAGTATAACTCGAACGCTGTAAAAACAAGAACGAAGTTACTTTTATTAAATCCGAGAAATGCTTCTCATGATATATATTTTTACATAATTTATAAGATCAGTTTTTGTAGTCTTAGCCCTTATTTTCTTCTCTAATACTATTTTAACTACCTACATCATACTAAAATAAATTCATGTATGAATATATTATATTAATGTATATTCCAGTACAACACTGAAATACCTGGAATAATTTCAACCAAACTTGATATGCGCACTATTTAGCTTTAAGATTAAAAGACTAGATGTTTATACTTGAACCCTGTTCACTTCGCATCTGAATTTTCTTTAGAGTTTCATAACACTGTTGATTTGCAAGGGAAAAAACTATTTTAAATTTGTATGAAATGCAACAAAGAAAAAAAAATTACATTTTAAACGATATAATTTAGTGAGCCGATTGTAATATGCATGATTTCAGGAAGATAATCTCTGTTTGTGCTTGGCGTTTGGAATACACTACCTCCGTCTAGCCATTATCAGCTGGCTGTGTGTAATGACGTACGATATGTTGATAACGTTCCGCAATAATGTGAATCTCAATCCTCGACCGGAACCGGTAAATGTGCTCATATCAAGGTTTGTCAAATATAGTCTGTTCGCTTGGGGCGTACCCTCGTTGTCAGTGATATCAGCTAGCGTGATGAGAGTGACCATTAGCCATCAGACCATCGACAACCTCAACCCGTACAACTGTTGGTCAGTATAATATTATATACATGCGTGTTATAGTATTTCTATTGTAACGTTCAGACTGTCTGTGATCCAAATATTATGTTTTTGATTGATCAACTTAAAAAAAGTTCCATGATTTGAAACAAAATGGTTGTTTATCAAATAAAAACACAAGTTAAAATAGTAAAGTACCATACTCACATGTCATGAAGGTACTATGGACTTAACGGCTGTGATACATTTGAAAATGATGTATTACGGACTTCCCTTATGTTTCTCTCCGCGTCATAAACCAAAAATCCTATAATTTGGCCGACGGACTCGTTGTTGCTTCTTTTGAAAAGTTATTATTTTCTAACATTATCAGTAGATAACATAATTCAATACATTTATGCAACATATCTATGTTATTTTCATAATAATTAATGATACAGTAATGACACAATATAAAACCTCGGGGATTTAAGTACTAGCATTTACCGTAAGATAAACTGTATTGCCAATGAATTGTGAAAATCTATAAGTCCGCTACAGTGTATAACACTATAATGCAAACAGGTAAAATTCCCTTCCTGAGTTATTACTGGTGAATAGATAGGTAAAATATAAATGTTTCATTTTGCATCCTTTTGATACTTTTAAGGAATCTGGAATAACATTAATAGTATTTTTATTTTCCTTTTTTTTATCCTAAATTAGTGGTTACCAAATTTTTTTGATTCACGTATCCCCAAAAATAAAAAAATTCAATCGTGCCTCCCATTGAATAAATGAAGCAAACATTTTTATTAGTGTATATTATAATATATTAGTACTTTTTGTGAATATGTGCAATATCAATATTTATATCGCGCCTTCTCTATTAAGTACTTGCGCCTCCCCTATTAAGTGATTGCGCCTCCCCTATTAAGTGCTTGCACCTCCCAAGGCAGCCACACCTCACACTTTGAGAACCGCTGTCCTAAACAATAAAATTAGTTGAATATTAATTATTATTTTTTATTCATCAATTTCTAGTCTAAGAACTATTATTTTTGAACTATTTTAGAATATTATTATTGACAATAATAGGTACCTACTCTACTCTTTATGCTTTCTTCGTCAATAATGTATTGATAATCGTAGACAGTTTGCCACTAAAAAAAAAAAAACACCCAATAGACAAGAATATTTGTACAACAATGTACACATATATATTATATTGTGATATAATATAGAACAAGGATGAGGAACTCAAAATTACTAGAAGGCCACTTTTTAGAAAATTAAAATCTAGCAACCAAAACATAAAAAGCAAAAAAATGTTATTCAAAATATTAATTTTAATTATAATTATTTTGTTTACAATGTGAATTTTTAACTTTAAAATTGTATAATTTAATTTGAAAATGTAACACAAACTAGATTAACAAAGCTCGCGGACCGCCAGTTGCCCATCTCTGATATAGAACATATAGATATACATACCATATACATATAGTAAGTACCTACCTATTATGTAGCTGAAAGTTTTTAGGTAAATATTGTATTGTTATTTTATCATAAAAACTTAATTGTTTTAATTAATTTGTGTACTATTTCATTAAACTCAGAATAACAGTAATCAGTGGTAATATTGGTGATGGATGATGATACATTGACAAATATAACTAGGTAAATAAATTGTTTCTGATATGGTCGATTTGATGAGAATTATTGTAAGACTTTCGTGTTAAATATGTAGAATCTGTCCATGCAAAAATTATCTGGACAAAGCACCAGTGTACAATTTGATCAATATATCCTATCCAATGGTTATGGAAGATATTATTAATATGCATCAAACACCAAAAAGTCAGAGGCTAATAAAATATATCTTGAAATTAATAATGATGTAGATAACCATATATTAATTTTTGAGTGTACTTTGTTGACAGAAAAAATTAGATAGGTACTGTTATTAAGACTTGCAAACGAAACTGTAAAACAGAAAAAGAAATTCTACTAAATCTAGACAATTAATAAGATGTTTTAAATAATAAATCATACTCCAAACATTTTTCTACAATTATTAAAAACTAACAATATTATTTCTAATTTTCCCGAGTAATAAGTTGTACATTATTATATTAGTAATTATAAATAACTAATAAATATTCTACATTTCTAAATGTCTTCATATAAGTTTCCAAAGATAACGACATAAAATTTTATTCAAATGTACATTTATGATTAAATTGTATACATTATAAATACATACATATTATATTCAAATAATTTTCAAGATTAATCTCTGACAGCAAATAACATGTAGTGACATGACATTAGTAATAAAAAATACGACTTATTAACTTAGATTCTGCTGATTGATTATAATTGGTAAAAATAACAATGTTTAATATTTGATACTACTTTATGTTTAAAAAAAAGGTATAATTTCGACATAAACCATTTCACCTACTTATTATAATAATATATAGAAATAAATTAAAATAATTGAATGACTGTATTTTGGATTTACTACAATTCTAATTTTTAGAGTTTAACAAATTACTTTATAAAAATCCCGACGTCATAGTATTATTTATGATATTCAAATAATAAATAGACTAAACATATTGTAGACAAACAATTCATAAGGATAAGTACAAATTTTATATTATTTATTAACGATTTTACTTCTTTCAAATTTAATGTGCTCCCACAATATTATAACTATTATATCTATTCAAATTTTTACAGTATCTATCAATTCTAAAAAAAAAAAAAAATATTTTTACTATAAATTATACTAATTTGAAACTCATAACAAACATTTTGTCACTAAATAAAATATTATATATGAATTAGATAATTAAGTAATTTAAAAGGTTTAACTTGGTTATTAACAGGACTGTGAACTTAATAATACTATTTATTAGAAAAAAAAAAAACTCTTCTTTATAAAATAACACTTAAAATATAAGTAAGGTTAAAGTCAATATTAAATGCGTAATTGTATTTCACTGCATTGGACGCACGTAGTGCAGTAAAACAACACTTCAGAATAGTAATCGTATATTATATACTACCACGCGCCGCGATCACCTTGGACGCAAGACACTATAGTATTTTTTTATTCATATTTTTATGAAGAACAAATCTTAAAATATCTTTGATTACTATTACTAACTGGCTACAACTATATTGATCTTTAAACACAAAACAATATTCTATATATTATAATAGAATAATTAACATTTAATATAAACATACGATTTTCATTTTTCCAATAATGTTTCCTAAATTATTAACTTTTAACTATATACTTTTCATCAGCTTCGCAATAAGTGTGATACTTAACTTTTAAGACGGTTACCAAGAAATTGTGGTAGTTTTTGAACCAAATCAAACATAATTAATTCTAATATAATTTCTTAAACATCTTTAACTTTTTATTATGACGTAAAATATTTATTAAATCTAAATAACCTATCACGAAGCTATATATTATCGTTTTATCTACTGAATTCAAGTTATATTCCTAAGCTGATAAGCCAACACAGACAGGTTATTTGCGTCAGCTTTAAAGCACTCTCTCACTCAACGTGTTTTTCTGTTTCCTTATCGTTCCCTTTCATATCACTTCTATCTAATTTATTGACTACAATTGTCTATTTTATCGAATTATGTTTAGTCAATATCGACCCATTAAAATTTCTCTATCATAGAAATAAATTGTATAAATCAGCGATTCCCAACCTGGGGGTAATTACCCCCTAGTGGGTAAAAACACGATTTTTTGGAGGGTAAAAGTTAAACTATTTATTTGTATTTTAAGTACTTATTATTCATTTACTCATGTGTATTATGACTGTAAATGAAATTGTAATAATATAATATTTTTGTTAATAGTGTTAATAGTTTTGAGAACTCTTATTTTCTTTGTTTGCAAAAATTAAATAAATTATAATTATCATCATAATATATATTTTGTTTTTTTTTTACTCAACTTTTTTTTTTTGGTCGGGGGTATTTGTGAATATCTAACCTGACTTTTGGGTAATAGTTTCAAAAAGGTTGGGAACCGCTGGTATAAATGAATATGTCACGAAAGTTTTAATTCAATCCCAATTGTAATCATAAGTTATCATTATTAACTGTAGGTTTATATAATATCTTATCCTATTGTAATTTTGGACATTTTGACTGTCAAGTAACACGAATAATAAATAACAAAAATAATAATACATTTGTCGTATCCATTTATAGTAATCACGCATTATTTTCACTATGCAAATGGGTATTATCTTTGTTAGAAACGTCCATTATTACATTTACTTAAAAGACACATTATTTTTAAATACGCGTGTACATTAGGATGATCATGCGTCCCATTTAAAACGGGATTGTCCCTTTTTAATCATCACGTCCCGTTGTCCCAACAAACTCTGAACGGGACGCTTTTTATCCCGTTTTTAAAAGATGGTATCATTTTAATCCCGTTATTTCCATATTATAAAATAATGTTTGTAAAAAAAACATCAATGTATTAAAAAAATATAAAACAATTTTAAAAAGAGCAACATATCATAATTATTATTTATTGATTATTATTTTAATATTTTAATAAATTGTAACTTAAATGTGATTGGGAAAAATAAATAATTATCATATTAATAAAAAACTGTTCGTCCCGTTTTTTATTTTTATAAAAATGGTCACCCTACAGCGTACATCCCAATCGATAATAAACCATAATCAAAACGCTGTATATCATACAGCTTGTCCCTAATAAAGACCTGCATCGCCGGGGTAAATAATACGAACCCATTTTTTGTGCGACACCGTTACGCATCAATAGATTCAAATGCGGTTTTTCTTTTCTTTTTTTTTCTTTTTTAATAATAATCTAAAAGAGCTGATGTTTCGATTTGATCGTATTAAAATATTCAACTGCTGAGAGAATAGTCTTCGGACGGATTGATCACACGGTACTACCCATAAAAAATGTTATTTGTTTCCGCTGTTCTTATGACTATTGGTCTGCAGACGTCGTACAACAACGACAACGACAACGACAACAATAACAACAATAATAATAACATAACGCCCCGTCGGATTGCAGGTTTTTCGAGAAGACCATCTACAACGTGACGTTCGCCATACCGGCGCTGTGCTGTTTCGCGGCCATCGTCGACTCGCTGGTCCGGAGCTGGCTGACCGCCCGGGCCACGGTCGGGCTGCAGGTGGACAAGAAAACCCGGCTGAAGATGCACCGGAAGCGCACGCTGCAGCTGCACCTGTACGTGAAGATCGCCACGCTGCTGTTCGCGGTGAACGTGTTCGGGTACGTGGCCAGGAACGGGTCGCCGGCGTCCGACCCGGTGGCGTGGATCGCGTACAACGTGGGCCACTCGCTGCAGGGCATACTGGTCGCGCTGGCCGTCACGTGCAACTGTCAGGTTCTGAAGATCTACACGCGGTCGTTCGCTCGGCGGCGGCACCGGCGGCCGCGCAACGGCAGCGCTACGGCGCTGTTCGACAAACGGGACAACGACATCAGCGACACGACGTACCTGCAGAACCTCACGTGGGACCCCGTCCCTCTGCCCGTCTAGAGCGTCGTCGGGCGGATGACACGATGCGGACGGATGCGACAGACAAGCCTTGTCCGGCCACGACCGCGTCCGCCGCCGCGGTGGTGCATCACGCGCTGCGCGGACATCCGTTGGTTGTGCGATGAAGGGATGGCAGGGAAGGAGGGAGAGGCCCGATGGTGACGTTAGTCACGGTGCATAATATTACACCCATATTGTGTATTATAATTATAATTATTATTATTATTATTATTACTATTATTACTACTATTACTATTATTATTATTATTATTATTATGTATTCACGTATACCCACACGCGCACCCGCCACCAACTGGTCGTCCAACAGACCCCCGCACGATCCCCGTCACTTGATCAGGCTTATCGCTGCACACGCGGCTCTACACGACCATCGGAAATTCGAAATAGTTTCTTGCTGGCGTGTGTGCGTAATACCGTCGTCGTAATATCGTTAAAGTGTATAATATTATAATATTAAATAGGTATACCTACGTGTCACGGTTAACGAAAACTACCGTCGAATCAATATTTTAGTAGATACATCATCATAATATTATATAGGTCAATAGTATACGATAATATAGTATGTCATCATATTGAACACGCGTTAACGCAGATTTTTAATTTAGAGTCCGAATTTCGATTTCCTATTCAAAACGTATTCAAGTTGTAAAAAAAATATTTCACCCATATTTATAGTAGGTACACCGTAGGTGTACAATGTACCTATTTGAAACTATAAGTTAAAAAGTTTACCACATCAAATTGAACATAATATCAAGAAATAATTGACCATTTACGTTTTGATGATAAAAACGAAAAACATATATTCAACGTGTTGCACACCTTCTACGATGTATTAAAATTATTCACTTAAAATAATAGTTATACGATCCGTATACTTACGAAAAAAGTCAAATAAAATAATGAATTTGATTATAGTCCGTTACAAAAATATTATACGATATTGATGTTTGGTGATCACATTTTATATAGGTATCCGTTGTATAAATTAATGAAATTAATTAATTCCAAAATATGTAAAAAAAAATTCATAAAATGCAAAATAAATCTTAATGAGTAGATTTGTGTAATTTATAAACGACCATCTATTAGACAATCTAGTCATCGAGGATTCAGAAAGCGTATTGAATTTCGATATAAAAGTTTAAGTTATCGACATCCACGGACTTTAAATTTATGTCACAATATTATTACATTTTAATATTACCTATTATGATATTATCGCGACAAAAAATTTCAATAATCCAACCAACATCAGCATTTTTTGTGATTTAGTTTTACGATAATCAATGATCATACTCATACTATGTCATGAATAATGATATACCTAAATCCTTTGCAGTTTACACATTAACTATAATAAAATTTAATAAAATTTAATTTAGTCGAATCATATCCCAGTTATAAAAAATAAGTTAACCATCTTTTTACAATAATTTACATCATAACATGTATATATTATAAATTATAATGATGTATAAATACTATTTTAATATTATCTAATATAATTCATTGTATTATTATCTTTATTACTTCAAAAATATAACTATACTGCGTATGTACCACACCTACTTATTTATCTACGTTATTATAAATAAATGTCGCAGTAAATGAATATCAATGATATCAACATCATAATATTTAAAAAAAATTATATTTAAAGTATTAATTTATACCAAGTATTAAATACTTGAAATTTTTATACTATGAAAAAACGTCAACAATAAATATGTAAAAAATATTTGAAATTTAAAATGGATTATATTAATTGTATCTAGTAGTAGAAATTACTTAAAACACGTGAAATTGTATTGTATTATATTATATTTATTTAGTATACAACAAGCGCACGTTAGAGAATTTCGAATCTCACAATTTTACTCTCATTGTAATCTATTAAATTGGTTCAAAGTATAAAACTTAAGGTATGACAAATGTTATATTTACGAATGCTATACAAATGACGTGATTATTTCGTAATAGGTGAGTTGATTCCCGAGACCTTTCTCATGTATTAGATGATTTCCGGGTCATTAAGAGGTACGTACGAGTTGATTCACAGGTCATTATAAATTTTATTCAAAATATAGTAAAATATTCAGCCTATTAGCATAACCCAAGAAACCTCATGAGAAGGTTGGCTGTCAAGTTTCTCAAAAATGTTGTTTTTTTTTAATTTTTTTCATATTTTGAAAATCATTCAATTTTTATTTATTAATTATTTATTGAATTATATTATATTTATTATTATTAAAAACATTTAGTAGTAACTAGGTAAAAAAATATAAAAAAAATTAATAATTCGGTAAAAATTTGTAACACATTGTTTTTATAAATTGGTATCTGGTAATGAGATTTTTATTTGTAAATTCGCGCGTTGTCTCGGTGGACACAAGAGCAAGTTGTGTGTGACAATCGAACTCTTTATACGGTCGTAAACTCTTTACTCGTGCAATCTATTGGTAATTGATATACAACAATAGGGAATCAACTCGTACGTACCCTCTAATGACCCGGGAATCAACTCAACGGATGTCGGTGCAGATAAACAGGTACCCGGGAATCAACTCGTACGCAGCCGATTATTTTCTAGTTTTAATTTCTATATTTTAGATTTAGAATTAACAGAATTAAGTTATTTGTTTTATAAAAATGTAGTAAATACTAAAAAACAAACCATTTAATAAATCGTGTAACATATTATAATTAATTAATATATATTTCAATAATTTTATCATGTTTTAGTAAACATTTAATATTATAAAAATTGAAAATAATATTGTATACATACAAAAAACTTGTTTACACCTTCTTATCTCTCTTCGTACAAGTTATGAATAGTTTAAAAAAACCAATTAGATCACTAAGTTAACTGAACCTACCTTTAATGATTTTATAAATGAGTCCACGTGACACTATTCAGTAATCAGTTATTATATCTATGATGATAAATTTCAATACAACTGAAGATCGTGGATAAGATCGAATATACCAAAAAGTATTAAGTTTCACAAATAAAATATTATTATATCATTTACATTATCATATAATTTGTTATGTATATTTTAACAGTATTTTTTAGTTATAGGTTAAACTATTGTTTTTTGTTAAATATAAATTAAAATATAATATATCAAATATATCTAAATGTTAAAAAAAAAATCATTACTTATACTTATACATATACCAAACCTATTTTATTGTATATTATAGCACAGTAAAATTTATTATATAATACGTAGAAATATTGATATTATAAGTAAATTAATTAAATAATTTTGTTTATATAATAAAACATTACTTGAGTTTTAAAAAAATTCACTGTAGTGCTATATTTTAACTATTAAAACAATATTAATAATGTATATGTCTATTATAATGAATCTTAAATTATATTATTTGACACTTATTTATTGCTTTTTTGTAATAATCCTATCCTCTATAGCAGTAGCGAGTTTAAGAAGGGCTCTAGGCTTCCCCCCCCCCCCCATTGACCCAAGTTAGTTTTTATAAATTCAATAGTGATAAATATTATAACTATGAATAAGGAAATGACTCCTCAAAATAACTACTGAATTTTAGACTATGACTCCTCCCCAAAATTAAATCCTGAATCTGCCATCGATCTACAATCATTATCTATAGAAAAACTATAAACAGCTTTTTCATAATGCAATCATTATTGTTTCCAGTCTTTCCTTTATTTGTACTTGTTTTTCCGAATTATTTTTAAAAATACTAGGAATTTTTAATTTTTATCTCTAAAAAGTAAAAATGGAATACCATTTTTTATCCAAAACCACCCTCAAGATTTAAAATCAAAGCATTTTATCGACTAAGAATTGTGTACACTGTACACATACAAAAAAACACACATCATTATAAAATCAATACATTCTTCGCTCCACTCGGTATCTAAAATTAATAAAAACAATCAAATACATAGCCTGAGTGGTTAAGTAGGTTAATATACATAAATGAAAAATAAATTTGGAGGGGAACAAAGGCACTTGCAGGCCGCAGGCAAATATATTTAAAACGAAAAACATTAAACAACATAATAAAAAGCAAAAATAATAACAAACTTACTTAACAAGGTATTAAAAATATTAATAATAAAAGCAGTACCGTAACAAAGGTTTTTAGGGTTGGAGGACAATATACCAAATAATAGGGCCCCTTACTTTTCAACATTTTACCAAATAGTTTAATGAAAAATGTTTTTATATATGTAAACTTTAAGTAGCTATCACCATTTAAATTTCTTTTAACTGAAAAATACAAATTAACACTAAAATTATAATAGAAAAGTTAAAAATTCATGTTTTTTCCTATGTTAACATATTATATATATATATATATATATATACATATTTACACTTTTATACAAAATAGTAAATACACTTAAAATTATAAAAATAATTACAAATTTATATTATCAAAGTTACTTTAAAAATTGGTTTTCTGCTTTTTTGATTGGCAAAATCTAAAATTAATATTTCTACATCAAGTTTTCTAGTGCGAGCTCTTTCTATCCTTAAGATACTTATGATTGTTGGTTGGTTTTGAGATATTGAGTTTCTTAAATATTTTTTAATCAGTTTAAGTTTAGAAAATGATCGTTCGGCCGATGCAACAGTCACTGGTAAACTTAAAAATATAATACAAGATTTAATAACTTCACTATACAAAGATGATAGGTTGTTTTCTATTAAATGTAAACATAATTCTTTAATTGTTTTCATCTCGGTGTTTTTTATAAATTCCTTTAAAAATAAAACTTGACTAGTTAAATTAGAAGTTACCATTAGTTAAGTACTGATATTAAATGTCACAAAATTTACAAACATTGTTGACACTATTAACTACTTGCAAAAATTAATAGGTACTTAATATAATTTATATGATGAATAAAAATAGATTATTAGCTATTGACATAAAATAAATTTTATTATTATCGTAATTCTAATTAATAAATGTTAGTTTTTTGATATTTTCTTTTATTTATGCTGAAAACATGCACCGTATCTAACCGTATCATACCTCGCTTAATTTATATGCTCAGTTCAGTTCTTATTTACTTCTATAGTCGAAGAAGTTTTTTTAAGCAATTAATGCAATTAATGAGCAAAAAAAACAGGTCTTTAAATATTGTATCTATTGGTCGCGTGCTTACTGAGAATAGTAGATCGGTATCTTCCCAGTCCTGGCCTGAGTGTGTCACCATTTTTATGGATCTAAATTAGGGAGTTGTCATACAAAAAAGGTTGAGAACTACTGGTCAATAAAATAACACTTTAATCTATTGATAATTGAACATTGTGAGTAATATCTTCAGGCTATATATCCACAATAGGTACTAAGTTTAGTAATTCAATAAACAAAAATAAATATTGGGATATTTCATGGTTGTTAAATATACATACTGCAAAAAATTATACTATGACAAAAAATTACTTTTAAGTTGGCTATAGTTTAAAAACCATTATAAAATATTTATTAAAATATTATCAACAATCAACTTTTTATATGACTCTATATTTGTATTTTATTAGAAATAATTAATTATTTATTTATATCAATTTAGGTTATTTGTAAATTAAAAACTAAAATTTAGATTTTACCTATTTAGTAAAAATTTAGCATTAATTGCTTTAATTTAACTGATATGAAATAAAAAATTATATACTTTTTTTATTGAGATAAAATTGTTAATAATTTATTTTTATTTGTATGATTCGTCAAGCTATAATCGTAAACTTTAGTAATAATCTAAGGGGTTTTTTTTCATTAAAAAACATAATTACAATATTTATATTTGTTATTGTTTGATAAGAAATTTATATATTAGTTTAAATAACGTAAATGTATAGAGTAAGGAGAATACTACGATAATGATTGAAATGTATCTTTTATTTTCATAAAGATAATATTATTCTACTAATAAATTATCTTATATCTTTATCTATATAATTACATCAAAATTATTCCGCCTACTGCCAATAAGCGATTATGTTTAGATGAAACAAAATATTATTTTTATATTTCAAAAAATACATTGGACAGTGTAATCTAGCGGTTGATAAAGTTCGATTCTCCGTAGTTTCGTTACAAATTTTCAAAAGAAAGATGTAGATAGAGCTGCAATTATCATCTTAATTTAAATCATCACTAATAAGTAACAGTATGCCAACACAATCCAAAAAATATCACAATAGGTAAAATGGCAGTTAATTAATAAAAAAAAAAATTAAATATTTTAGAATGATGTATCAAACCGTGCTGATATATGACAAACATAAAAAACTTCAATAACATATATAATACTTTAACTACGTGAAATCAATAAAGACACAATTAAGTAAAATCCGATATTATGTATTAAAACATGATTACTGTTATTTTTGTTTAGTTTCGTTTATCTATTAATTCGAATAAACGACCTTTCGAAGATATAATCTTTCAAACAGACAATCGTTAGTACACTAGACGTTCGAACATATCATTTTCGAATACACGACCCCTTTCTGGTAAGGCCATTTAAGTTTACATAATATACATACTAGGCACTAAAGGTATGCCGACCAGTAAAGGAACACTAATACAATGTACTGTTATATACTGCTTCAGTTAAGGCCAAAGAATATATTTGTTATAAAAAAAGTTCGTTATCTTTCGAGTTGTAAATTCAAATATTTCACGAAAAATCTGTATGCCTTAAAAAAAAAACTTTTATTAATTAATTAATTATAAATAATACTTTAAAACACAGTATTGTATGAATCGGTTTCTTATGCAAGACTAGTGCTTATTCTATGTCAACTTGTCTTGGCGACGCAGTCCCTTACAAAAAAAAAATAAACATATTGCTTATATTATTATATTATTGTTTAATGTGCTTACTAATCTAAAGTGAGTGCAAGAGTTCTCAACAGTACTAAAACAGTTCGATAGTACACAACAGAATAATAAATAAAACGTTTACTGGTATTTTAACATAATATATTAAATATGACGGTGTTTGCGGTAGTGACAAACTGTGTTGAAAATGTCTGTAGGTTATGATGATATCAAACGAAGTTGTGGTTAACTCTTAGATCATATACAATAGATAGAGCCATACTAACTATTTGTGAAGCCAACATCATTGTAGAACCTCGGTGATATGCGCATGCGTGTGGTCTCTTATCATTAATGTTTGGCGCAGAGCAGGGGCGCAGTTAAGATAAACAAGTAACAACACTAACAACTATAAAATATGTTTTTTAAGTTTCTTTAATTGTTATTTCTAACACATTTACGAAAATCAGTTTCTGCAAAGTGAAATAAACATAATAATATTAAATAATTTTTATAATTTTTAATATTTGTTTGTTCAAATGGTTTGAAAATTCAAATTACCTAAAGTCAATTTTAAGCGGGAAAACAGATTGATGCAGTAACGCATGTGCAGATGTCAAAGGTCCTATAGTAATGTTGGCATCAACTCATTTTATACGCGTAGTATGCTATGACTCCATCCATTGTATATGATCTAAGGGTTAACTGCAGTAACGGTGATGATAGTTAACACTATACATTCATAATCATACAAATCAGCCAAGGCCATGGGATTTTGTGCCGGTTTATTTTTCTGAATGCCATTATCATTGGACATTGATATAAACTTATATAAAAATTATACAATATTTATTTAATACGAGTAAAAATGTATGTATAACTTACCGATAGTCCATACGGTATATTATATTGCAATTTGCAATGCATTGACATTTGAATCATATTCCATTAGTTACAATAATATTTATTGTATTAAATATTATTATTTTCTAACAGTCTATCGCCAACGACCATACTGATCAGCGAAGGCCAAATAACCAAAACAATTAAAGCCATGAAAGAACAAAATAAAACATATAAAAAACCTTTTGCAGCCTTTTTACTAAGAATGATCGGACTTCAAAAAAAGGCAATCGAGAATGAGTAAGTAAACTGTCAGAGGACATCATCAAGTAACTGCAACGAAACGTGTAGCCCGGTGTAGATACAGGGGTGTCCGTCCAACAAGGCTCCTATGTTCGCAATAGAAAACTGCTGAGACAGACGTGTCCTTAACGGGCACGTACGTAAAACATCCGGAAATAAATAGTCAGTCTTATGCCACTTATACATATATTCAGTAGGTATTAGTCAAACTATTTCTTTAAATTATTAGGTATATTATTTAAAAATTGGACGACTCAGATTTTTCTATGTAGTTTTTTCTCTTATAAAATATTATTTGCAATAAAACATTGTATATTCTCCGTCTGTGATTCATGTAAGTCACGTATAATAATGTAATAATACTCGTAAATATATAATACATAGACCTAGACAATCACTGATTTGAATAAAAAGTTTTCAAAATTAAAAATAAGTGATGAAGAACGTAATGTATGTATTATTCATATCACGAAATGTACATAGTTCAATTATTAAAAATTTATTACCCAGAACTGCAACTGACGACCTTTTAAATTTTAAACGTAACTGTCCTAAAATATTTAAATTTGTAACAAATGATTTTTTTAGTTCCATGCATAGACCTTATAAGGTATAAGGTCTATGGTTCCATGTTTTACTTGTTTATTTTGTGTACCTATCGGCTTTTCCCCTATGGGATCCACCTTGTCTTGATGGTGGAACTTACAGGTTTAAATATCTGATGTATGAGACTCACCGTGAGGTCCTGAATCAGCCCTTACTTTAACTAGTTGGGGTTGGTAAGGTCAGATGAAACCTTCTAGCAATTGGTAAATCCCTTCAAACACAAAAAACGCTTACAAAGAAGCATAGACGTAGGGTGATAAAAAAAATTGGGGGGAGGGGGGTTTGTAGCCTTCCTATAGGTAGACATTTGGGGGAAGCTATTTTCTAAACTAGGTGGCTAAGCCCCCCAAGCTCCATCCTAACTACGCCTATTCAAAAGAGAGAACATAAAAAATAAAAATATCACTAAGGATTCGGATAACTTGGAATCAGCAGTTGGGAGCATAAGGTGCACGTCCCAAAAGTCGATTCGATCAAATCGTATAGTACCACCAGAGATGCGCAAACGAACACGGAAACTGGCTTATTTAATGGAGATACCACGATAACAGAATTTAATAATAACGGACTATTGGTAATTGAAACTAGTAGCTTCAACCTGCTATTTGAGAAAATGCATTTGGCCATGTTACGAACAAAGTAGTTAATAACGTTTCGCTTTAGCTTGTCTTCATCGCGTAACTAGAACAATGATTTATTGGACAACGATGAAGACTATCACTTGCACCGATCATCGGGTGTTCCCCAACCGGAAAGCTTCACCAACCAGTAATTAAATTTAATTCCGCATTAGAAATAGACATGGTAAGAACGCGATACATCAACGATAAAAAAGCGTTTTTCTTCACAAGTAAAGCTGGGAATCGCAGTCACCGATAATATAGTCAAAGCACGATGAACAATTGAGACTATCAGACTTAAAGCGGAGAGCGGACCTGGTAGTTGAATTCAGAGCTATGATCGGCACCGCACTCGGAGCTAATGTGATCGAATGACGATAAGAACTGAGACTAACAACCAACAGACATTCCGCAGAGATGGACTTTAGATTTAATAGCTTAAGATCAACATTCTACTAGGGATTCATATGCCTATCTAACTGTAAGGTAAGGTCGGCTTCGCTCTCACTAATAATTACCACGACTAACGAAGATCCAATAGTATCTACTCCAAATGAGAGAAAAATAAATGTAAAAGTACTAGTGAAGCAGAAAACGATGCGAACATATACACACGCAAACATAACATATAAGAAGGCAGTTTTCGGCCACAACCACACATATTTATGTTATTCTAGTCCTTTTGTATAGATGTTCTAAAAGCGAGTGTAAAAGACTACGTAGACCGTCTATGCAAAAAGAAACTGTTAGAAGTTTAATTAATATGTGTCAGTGTTTAAAATAAAAAAGGTTAATATCTAATAATAAATCGAATCTTGTTATTTAAAAATATAAATCGGTCACCTTATTCTATGTTCAATACATCAACTTCAAATATCAGTTAAAAATTCGTCAGGAAAATCATAAGGTAATATATTAATATATCATATAACTAAATACTTAAGTAATTGATTTAGTGATTCATAATCGTTTCCGATTATATCACTATATTTTGAATCGTTACAGATCTTTCTTGTCGGAACTAGCGAACGAATCCTGTGTGACGACATAAAGCTGTGTCATTGCGGTGGCGATAACCGCAACGGCCGTAAACGCTGAGCAGATGGTAAATCGGTGAAATAAAAATACGCGGTTCATCATAAAAAAGCACTATGTGATGACTGGAGAGAAATCATGCAGTGACGTGAGAGCATAATAGTAACCAAAATAAAATATTATTAAGTTTGATAAAAGTAACGACTCACGTTGTAATAAAGGCCACGTAAAAATTGACGCGTGTTGGTGAAAATGGAGCACAAGACGTGTAAATTTTTTGTGTGCAGCCAGACTGGAGATAGTCTAATGAGGGTCGCTACCGCCAAGGATAAGGCTAGCTACGTGGGAAAATTAAGCACCTTTATACAGTATATAGTTCCATATAGTTTAAACATACATCGATACTACTACATAATTTTTTTTTTTTTTGACAATCGATACGGTTAGGTCTACCTCGGAAAGTCTACCTCAAAAAAGCACACGATTACCAGTTCTCTTCATTGCTAATTGCAAATATATATGTCATTATCATTAAAATAATATATACAATATACATTATATTATAGGTACATTTTTTTTTTTTTTTGTTCTTTATTTGAGTTACACAATCTATACAAATTATGTATAATACGCTTAAGTGTTAACAAAATTAAGGTTACAGCCAGAAAACATGAAGGAGAAGCCGCCCACTAGCAACACTCCAGGATATTATACATGACGAGACATTGAATATTATGTTCTTTTTATTAATTTTATTTTTCTTGTCGAGATTTCTAATGTTTTTTTTTTACATTTCTGTATATTACTATCTGTTTTCCTTATTTATCACTCTCAAACCAAATTATTTTATCGTTTAATTTTTTTTGTAATTTTCATGTACATAATATACACAATACTTATATATGATTATATAGATATATATATTTCACATAACAACTATACCAATTATATTGGATATATTTTTTTTTATTATGATTATTTTAAACGTATTTGAAATGTTATCATTTAAAAAAAAATAATATTTTTTTGTATTATTTTATATTTTTAAAATACATTATTTTTTATTCTCAAATTGTACTAATATTTTTTAAACGTTTCCTTTTGTTTTAGATACTGTAATAAATCCACATAAAAAAATATGTGTTATACTGTTATTTGAATAACTATTTATAATTTTATATCATACATATATATTTTTTTAATATTAAACCTATAGATATCAATGTTTTAAAAATTTTCATATTTTTTTATTAATTTATTGAATTTTTTGTATATAGTTGAATTTTTTATGTAGGTATGTATATATTTATAAATAACATTATTTTTTTAGCATCCCTGTGTGCATAAAGATGAAGTTACCATCTAAGCGACGTCTGGTTTTACTCTCAAAAGTGACAGCACATTGTAATATCTATGTACCTTCAAATGGAAGTAAAAGAAAAAAAATTAAATTGCGACACCACTCTGTAACTTCCTACCGTGGTGGTATATGAGATGACCATTAAATAATATCACATAGAAGTTATAATAATTTATGGTATGTAACATAACAGAGATGTTACAAAATTACGTAAATAAAAAGAGTATATATTATAATATAATATTATTATTATACACCCGATTATAGTTTTTACTATTTTTAGATATATGAACTAAATAGTCAATAGATAATGATTTTGCATAGACATAACATATTAATACAGCAATGTTTAATTATTTAACTGATCAATACATACTATATACTATACTATAATATACTATAAAGTAATAAAAATATTAAAATAAATAAATAAAAAAAAACTATATATTATTTAATATAATATATAGTATAATAAAAGCGTTATTTTATTAATATAGTATAATGATATTTTATTATCCCAGTCGCCTTTTGAATGTATTTATTTTTGTACGGTGGGAACAGACAATAGTCAAATATCAAATACTAATGATTATCGTGATACTGATATAATATTTCTATTTTTAATCATTATTGGTTATTCATTTTTTAATTTTTGACTGTTGAGTTTTGTTGTTTTAAACACACACCACCAGTAATAACTAATAACACTAAAACAGTGAACTCTGTACAGTGAGTATCTACTTTAACGTCCAGATAATCCTTTACTTCTTTCTATGTACTACTAGAATCCGAAAATTATTTACAAAATGTCTTCAAAACAGGTAAATAAAACATTTTTTTTTATTCATATTAGTTTACTTTTAGCAGACATTTCATCATTTTGACTGCATTATAACACGTTTGTTATGGTATATAGATATACAGCCTACCAAACTAGTTAGTATTTGATAAAGAAGCAAGTATCTGAATCAAAATTATAAACTTCACATGTCTCAATATGACTACTATGTAATATCTATGAGAACATATTTTGCACACAGGGATGTTATTATTTTTTTTTGTAACGTGTATTTTTTTTGTATCACAAATATTACTGTTATAAAATTGTTAATTGTTCACATACCAAAAGCTTTATTTTCGTTAAAAATGTAGTTGATTATTATTTTAAATTTTGCTAGTTATACTACACAGCAAATTCAATAAATAACCAATGATAAATTAAAATTATCAGTTTTCTGATCAATTACCGACCATTACACACTAACACAAGCTTTCAATAGTAATTTTTTTCAATAATTGTAAATTTTGGGTATGTTTCACGTCCATAATAGGTCCGTTTTACATAAATGTTTTTTGTACATGCCCGTTTCAGTATATAATGGTCAAGTTTATATGCGCCACTCTGATAACGACACATTTATAATAAGCACATATGATAAATATTATGTAAACTGAAATGCGAGTGTACGAAAAGCTTCTCCTGTCGTTCAATTGCGAAAACAACTCTACTGCTCTCTTTATAAATTTATGTGATACATAAATAAATGCAATTGAATGCAATTTTTTTAGGTATTATTAAATGTATACTGAACATAATTTATATATTACTCGCTGATCTACGCAAGTAACTATCACAAATGTTCCTAAAATACTTATATAACTTGTCATGAAGCGATTCAGTAACCATAAACGTATACTCATACTTAAAACTTATTACAAAAACGGCAAGTGCTCAGCTATGATTGTCCGTATACTTCACATAACTTTTAAACGTGTAGAAACTCCTACTGCATCAACAATTCTGAGATTAGTACAGAAATTTGAACAAACTGATTCAGTTGAAACTCAAAAAAGTCAAAATCGAAACCGTACAATTCGCATACAGCCAAACATTGCAGTAGTGCAAGAGAATGTGAATATGAGTTTTAGAAATGACAGGCTGCAGATACAGTAGAGGTGGACATATAGTGGATATAATTTTTAAACATTATATATATTGAAGAAATATCAAAGTGTAATAAATAAATGACCATTACAAAAATAACTACAATTAAACGAAGTTGTTTTAAATATGTTCTCTAGGCTTTATATATAGCAATAATATATTTAATTATACAATACAAAAAATTAACAACACTCTTTATAAGAGTGACCTACCTATGTTATAATTCCAAAAAGAGAAAAACTGAGTTGTCCAATTTTTAAATAATTTAATAATATGAAGAAATAAATTAACTAATACATACTGAATATTTGATTGCAGCTTCGATTTCAAAAATTTGAGGTTTATTACAACCCTTTTGCCTTTTCCTGCAATTGTTGCCATTGCCTGTTATATCATCCGCCGCAATCTTGTTATAGTAGTTTCTGGTTGGTTATTATTTTACGATTTATTTATTCCTGGCGTGATATCCATATCTAAATATTAAAATGTTATACTTTTGTTATTTATTAATATGTCTGACAACTTAATTAATGCAATTTTAAATAATGAAAAATTAACTACTCATGCCAGAAAAAATATGAAATAAAAAATAAAAGACCCCTTACTAAAATATCCTTTACTTAATTTAACAACAGCTAACGGAAAATCGATTTATAAATTTATGTACTAATAGCCATTGAGAAAAAAATTTAAGCGTATTAGCCATCGACCATATTTATCGACGTTAGCGACTTATTTTCATAGACAAAAAATAGAAAAATCTTTCTTGCATATCAATTAATGCGGTTTGCATATTAAGTATTAGTACATTTAATTTAATTTTTAATTTATTTTTTTTTTTTATGTACAGTCAATTTAAAAAAGTTGTAACGTTTTTAAAATATATATTTCATTCTGTTTCTACTTTTTTAATATATATTTTTATAATACATACACATTTAAGTGAAATAAAAGAGGAGATATAACATCATATTTTTATTCAACATATCTTCAATCTAAATATTTGCGTCTCATCACTGTTACTATTTATTTTAACTATTTTACGTTTATTACTTTTAAACCATGTAACACTAACAAAATGAAAGAATTTAATGCTGCTACAGATTTTATATTACCTACCGTCCAAAAATAACAAACACGAAAAAGTAAGAACATTATTTATTTGAACAATATGTCATTATTATTAATATGATGGTTTATTTTTTAATATGGGGTAGTTGACAAAATAAAATGATGATCAACATTTACAAAGAACATATGGAAAAGAAACGTAAAAATGCTGTATAGCGTATGTTGAAAAATTATTAAAAACGTCTAGTCTTGGAACAAAAACAATTTCCATCACCATATCAAAGTATAAACGCTCTAAAACTGCTATGTCCCCAAGCAGCGTTAAAAATTGCGCACATCTTTTTATTTTGAATTATGTATTGATATAAATAACTCATAGTTGACATATTCATAATAATAATTAATAAATAATAGTAAATACGTAAATCGCAGTAAAACCACTAATAATCGACACGACTCACAAACACACCCTATTTTTTTTTTTTTTTGTAAGAAGCCTATAATTATTAAGAGGTATAAATATAATACAATTTGGAATTTCGATAAACATTTCATCTTCATTGAAAATCTATGAAGTATATATAATATATTCAAGAATATTATACTTATAAGAGTAAACAATAAATAAAATATTTACGGTAGATAGCATATTGGACGAGTACCCAAACATTTAATAGTATTACATATTGGTTCAAAGTAAAAAAAAATGTTATAGACTACCAGGATGAGACGAACAAGGACACGATTTAAGAGTGGTTTGCGAATATTTTGCTATCCCTTGATCGTAATTCCATTATCGTAATAGACGATTCCCCGTATCACTTTGTCAAGCAAGAAAAAATCCTTAACACCCGTTCGAAAAAAAAATGACATTTTAACATGGTTTCTTTCTAAAGACAAACAACTTCTCACGAGAGTAAGGTAAATACTAAATTAAAGTCAGATTTAAAGGATATATAATTTACAATATGACTAAAAATGCAGGGCACACAAGATTGCCTCCTTAACAGTCAAATTTAAAGATGTTAAACAATTATTACTTCAAACCATTGATCGTGTCACGCATAATAATTATTATTCTAAATTCATTAAACACGTAATTGAAGAAGAAAATAAAATATGGAATATTGATGACATAATGGATAAAATTATCAAACATTTGGAACCTTGTGTATTCACTATAACTGAAATCACGTCATAATCTTTTGAATTAGATTCTAACAGATTTTGTAGTATTTTTTGATTTTTTATTAGAATTACCTATGTGTTAATATTTAATATTTTTTAATACACTGTATAACTAATAAATAAAAATAAATTATTATATGCAGTTTTATTTTAGCTGGAAAATCACTTAACATAGTATAATCAAGTAAGTAATCTAAATTGAAATACTGAAACAAATATAAAATTATCTATAGGCTATAGCATATTATATAGGTAATCAACATAAGTCTATTTCCACAAACTCATAATTAGTTTATAAAGTCTTATTAACAAATCTAATGTTTAATCATAACATTAAAAAATAATAAAACATCTTATAATTTAAAGATATCAGAATTAAAATCATAACGAAATGATAGTTTAATAAACACATATACCTATAAGAGTAAAAATGACTAAAACCGTTGCCGAGACCGTGTAGCCGTAATATTTATAATGTAATACAAATCATTTTAAAAGTATAAGTGATAGTTTGACGGTCGTAAAAATAATACGCCCGACGCCGATCAGCGACAAGATGCTGTGTAAGCACAAATCATCTTATTTGAGCAGAGTATAATATAAGAAATAAGCAGACAAATCAATGAATATACCATGTTACTTTTGTAGACGAGATCGATGGTGATGGTGCTCCAAATACCAAATGGCAATTACGGCGACAAAACTGGCACATCATCGGCCCCAACAACACAAACGTGACTGACGGGCCAAGGTAAATGAAAGCGAAAAATGGTTACACACACGTCAGCAAACCTCGACAAAAAAAAAAAAAAACGCACTTCTCTTGACGACTGTACTGCCAAAAAGCGAATGAGCGAAAAATCAAAAAACTAACAAAGAAACACCGAATGGCTCACACCGCGAACATTGTAAGACGGCAACAACCCAACAACGGTCAACGGTTGTTTTTCTAACGTCACGCGAGATGAGAGAAAACGATGAACAGGGAGACCAACATACCAGCGGATAGTTCATACATGCAATCATTGCGTACAATTATTAATGTACATAGCTTCGTTTTGACAGGTTCTGGGCACTTTCTTCGAATGTTATCGACATTCAAAGAAAATAATATCAATAATGTTCTATAAGATGAAAAAGAACTTATTGAAAAATCTTTTGGTAATTTTATGTTTAACCTAACGGCTAACTCTATACCACATATAGAACCATATACTTGATTTTGTGTGAGGATTTATTTAAATTATCATTGCCTCCAGTGGCGCCGAGAGAGCGCAAGTCGGCCTCGCATCCAAATAAAGTCGCTCCGCGATTTCGAGATTTAATTTCTCCGACCAAGTTGACTGGTCGTACGCCGTCGTAAACCACCCAGCGCTAGCGCTAACGACTATTAATAATTGTCTGTTATCGTATTTTGCCAGTTCACGTCAATTATCAATTATTACTTTATTGTTTATTTTTGTTATCAATTTATCATTTTTTATTTTATAAAAACAAATACATTTTTTTTTTTATTATTATTATTTACAATATTATAATATATCGCATATACAAATACTATTTACAATAAAATACATCACACACATAATATTTACAAGATAAAATATATCGTCTTCGCAACTCAGGTTAGTTGGTCATCATCACAGTCGTCAGACTCGGAATCGAAAGTGTTTCCGGTAATGGTTAAGACATGTTGATTCGAGGTTTCCGCTTCCAACATATCATCGGTGATAAAGTCGATCTCGCATAACTTCTTCTCCTCTTTAATAACGTGGCTTATAAAATTTTTCCACATGTCAGGTGATACTCGTTCCACGCCTTCAATCAACAATTGTTTTACATCTTGTAATTTAAAAGTTGTATTGTTCATTTTAACGTATTGTTTTATAGAGGACCACGCCAACTCTATAGGGTTTAATTCGCAATGATACGGTGGAAGCCTAAGTACAATTATATTGTTTTTTTTTTGCCAATTCATCAATAACGTACTTGTTACAATCCACTCGAAATTCTTGTGCCTCTTCCAAGAGTCGATCTTTTACCATTCGTTGGTCTATTATTTTCCCTCTAATCGTCAACCATTGAATAATCATTTCCTTTTTCTACGAAAGTTGGGGAAATGTTTCTTTTTTAACCGAATGGTACGGCGCATTATCCATAACAACTACGGCATTTTCTTTTAGTAGTGGTGAAATGCTACTAAACCAGTCATAAAATGAGTTGACGTTCATTTCGTCGTGGTAATCACTTGTATTTTTTTTTAGATTCAAAAACCAAGAGACCACCTGCGACGAAACCATAAGAGGATCCTATATAGACAACAATTAATCGTTTGCCTTTACCAGACGGATTTTTTTGTCCAGTAGTTAACCCACTTAAATATACGTCTTGATGTGATTTTATTGTTTTATCGACCCACGATTTTGAAGACGTTTCCCCAGCGTTTATCCAAGTCTCATCAAGGTAGTAAATTAGATGACCTTTGCTGCAATAAAATTTAATTTTTTCCAAATACCTTTGTCGCCAGCAGACTAAATCGCTTCGTTTAGTCAGTGCACTGTTACGAGTTTTTTTGTTATAAACGAAACTTAAATCTTTTAAAACTTTACGTAAAGATGTGTATTTCAAACTTGGTAAACTAAGATCATCATTGACGGAAGTAAGAATTTTTTGCAAAGTTAGTATTTCTTTTCGAAACCAGAAACTATGAATTTTTTGCCGAATAGCATTTTTGTCAAACTCGTCAATTTTTTGGGTAATTGTTAGTCTTATTTTATTTTTATTAGGCGAAGAAATGATACCTTTTTTTTATAATCCGATATCGTTGTTGTGATCGTACGTTGTCCAATACCAGTATAATGTGAAATGAATTTGATGATGTCATAATACTTTGGTCTTTGCTCAACTGGCAGATTGGCTCCCTCCATCTTTTTAATTTTGTACATATTTACAATAATTTCTTTTTTTTGGCTACCAAAAAACTACAAAAAATTATGATATAATGTGTTGTATAATACGATAATACAAATACATAATAATATATTGTGATAATTAATTATATTAAATTGTGCTTACCTTTCCACATGGATTTTTTTTTATTGGTGAAGTACCAGCAGGATTTACAGCTTCCATTTAAAAAAATATTGATACAGTTAAAAAAAAAATGTAGTATGATAGATTAAATCGTCAATAAATCGTACACTGTTTATTAACAAAATAAGTAATAACGTGGTTATCATAAGGTGGGGGATACTGTTTACGAGTCACGACGACACGACGCGCGACGGTCGACGATGTAAGCCGATCATCCGACGATGGGAGTCACGTTGGTAGGAGATGTGCAAACTACGACGAGTTTTGGTCGCCGCCGACTTGCGCTCCTCGGCGCTACGGGTGAACTGAAGCGATCGCTTCATATAATAAAGGGGTAGGTGATTTTATTTGTATGTGTTTTTGTTTTACATTTCATAATACCTGTACTAAATAATTAAATAAATAACTTAAGTGATTAGTTATTAGAGGTAGACAATATCCTCAGTGGTGGGTGGGTGAGTGTGTAAATATTTTGATTTGCTTCACTTAAATTTATATAACTCGGCGCCACTGATTGCCTTACATCAAGGTTTTATATCTAGGGGTTTGAAGTCTTGATCTCCTTGACTAAAGGTTAGGTATTGCCTCCCTTGCCAAAAAAACTTGCGCAGTACGTATGCTTATGATTTATGAATAGGATAATGACAAAAAAAAATGTAGGTAAATTTTAAATTATTTACGTAGTAAAAGACGAAAATATCAATGTTTTACAATATTACACTAAATAACTTACATAACCAACAGGGCGCGCCATGCATTTGCTATATGTTTTTGTTAGCTGCTGTATAGACATCGCCGAGTAATGGGAACGGAACTATGGTGGAAGAAAATCCGGCTATATAGCATCGTTCACGATCGTCAGTATCGATGCGTGGATTAGGGTTGTTCTCTCCTGGGCTGAACTATACGTCAATGCGTGTCAGAACCTCCGTCACAAACGGAACCTCAAGCGGGCAACTCTGCTCAGCCGCGAGTGTCGGTCATTCACCGCACCACCGCTTCCGACGTTGCTGTGGTCGATGGGCTACAGTAGTAGGTCAGCGACAAATTATCGCGTTAATCGCACGAAAAAAACTAATATTTGCAGCCATTTAAAAAAAAAAATAATAATAATAAACTTGATGAGTTATCGACCTAGTCGGTGACTTTAAGTTTAGCTGAAAATTAAAACTCACTGTATATATTTTAAGACAAATGAATCGATACATTTTCGTGTTCAACGGTTTAAGACTGAAAACGTACTTAAAGAATCTTAGCTCTTATAGTCAGGAATACCTGGAATCGAAAGAAATATTAGGTGAGAGTAAATTCTTCAATATTAAAGGAAGCCAGTAATCACGTGCAGTGAACTATATAGGACCTTTAAAAGGACAATACTACTGACAGTTCAGGTGTGAGTGAATACTTAGGTTTTTAATAATGGACTTAATAATAACTAGTCATTCTTGTATATAATGATAAATGTTTGACCGACAATGGTCAACAGGTTTTGTTTAAATTTTTGGCTACACATGAATTGCGTCCCGATATATGTATATACAAATCGATAAGAAGGTACACAAATTGCGTCTGGCTTTATCTAAATGACTACACAAGTTGTGTCCGACTTAACCCATACGACTATTTTATAATTATATTTTTTCCCAGTTCTATTTCAAATTGTAAAGTAACTTTTAAACAGATTATACTTTTAGTTTGTATACGAGAAAGAAATATGTTTTTACGTCTTGTAATTTATTAAATATTAATTTAATTTACATATACCTACCTACTTCTATATGCAAAAAAAAAACGACAAAAAAAACCATATTTTTAATCTACCGATAGTTTTAAGTCTGTAGGAAAATTATGTTTTTACGCTGGAACGCAATTTATGAGGAAAATGGATTTCGGGACACAATTCGTGTGCACTGAAATTTTTGTGTTCGCGGATGTGATGTTTGCCATATGGGTTATTAAGTACTTAGTACTTACCTATTATTAATATATGATTATTGGTTTATGGGTTTTGTATACATTATTTGTGTTTGCAACTTTTAACATGCATTTCTCTGGGTAAAACACGATTGCGTACGTTTGTCCTTTTTGACAAAACGATTGTATATATTTTTTGTAGATGCAGGTTATCTTTAAATCAAAAAAAAAAATAATAATAATAATAATAAACACGATTGCTTATGAAGTTGTATACAATATTGTCAAATTTATTAATTTTACCATATATCTAATAAATATTTAGTAAAATACTAAAATATACCTAATGAGAATAACTAAATAATGACAAAATAACTAATAAATAAATAAAATTATCAATACATTTTTAATAACACTCAATATTTCATATATAATTATGTTTTACCCATTTCTATATCCTCAAGTATAACAATTTTAATTATAATAGATTAGGGTCAAGGCTACAGCAATGTCTATCACACCCGATTCGAACGCAGAATATTTTTTGACATAGGTAGATTATAGGTATGTTATAAGTCAAATTATTCATCTCCTTTTCATACCTCTTACAGATTGACATAAATTTACTAAAGACTGACACTTCATTGAAAATTGAAATTAACTTCAGCCGAATATACTGTGGCTACTGGCCAATTAAATCTGAGCTGTGTTTTGTTGTTTCGTCGATTTAGTAAACCAATCACGAGTATCATGTAATTTTATTATTGTCAAACGATGTTGCAATTTCATACAGTCATATTTGATATCCACTACATTAACAGCATTTTGAACGCTTTAATATTATAAACAAATTAATCGAGTTGGAAATATTAGTAACACAAATTTCGATAGGTTAGATCCGAAATCACCCTCAAATTTGAAAGTCGATACATTTTTTTAAACTGCTTTTGATTATCTGTTACTCTTTTATCTGTCAACTTCTGTAATACATTATCCATCATCCACCGTTATGGTATCGTGTATTATAAATATAATATTGAACGCCTGTATTATGAGTATACTGGCACTTATTTTCATCTGTGAGATAGATAAATTATACCATGTAATTAAACAGTATAGATTTGTACGAGTAACAAAATAAAGCCATTTTATCAAGTCTAAAGTTATTAAGAAAAATAAAAATGCAACTATAAAAAAGCTCGGGATTAATGTAGGTATAGGTACAAACTAAAATCACTAATTTATTATAATTATTCTATTTTATCATTATATACACTAATACTTATAATATTTAAATATTATATAATAATAATAATAATTAATAAATAATAATATCATAAAAATTAATTATTCTTATTTTATTAAGAAAAAAAAAACGAGTCTTGTTTAATTCAATTATCTGGTCACTCTTTTCACTTTTGGTAGTCCCATTAACTAATGCATATTGTCAACATATACGAAAAAAAAAATAATACATCATTGATATTTAATACTCAATCTATTGTAATCCATCGGAATAAAATATAATATAGTTTGAAACAATGAGTCGAAGTATAACAAAATATTGGAAGTATTAGTTTGAGGTATAAATAAATTGTGGAACAAATGGTCATTGGAATAAATAAGCATCAGAACAATTAATATACACTTTCGATATTAATTTTATTTAATTATTAAATTAACTATGGAATAACTATTTAGTGAGACAAAATAAATTTATTCGTACGACAATTATTGCGGGTTTGGATTTAAAATTTAAACCTTCGGCGATTGTACACCCAGAAAGGATAGTTGGCTAACCATGGTATTTTGTATTAAATATGATAACAGCATGCTGTTATCATGGCAAACAGCGGTACATGATTTGTTTATATAATTTTCGACACTTGACCGTATAGCGTTGCGTACGTGCGTACAGCATTAAACACACAGCATTGCTATTTGCTAGATAATCCTCGAGAAACTTCTCGTCGGTCTATTAATTTTACGTCTTAAGTCTAGTCTGCATCGGAAATCCAAAATCGTAATCTGAAGATTTTACTAGTAGACGTGGTAAGGTGTTTGTCACACATTCCTGTTTCTGACGATGATTTATTCTGAGGACGGTGACGGGATGACGCAAGAGGTTTTCCAAGCGATATTCGTCAACGACTTTGACGGACTCCAGAAGATCTACGCTAAACACAACTTGAGCACAGATATATTGGACGAACATGGCATGACGCCGCTCCAACATGCCGCGTACAAGGGCAACGAGCAAATCGTTCGTTGGCTGTTGAACAGGGTAAATAAACATTAGATTTTTTTAGTTTCTTTTATTCAGTTTTTATTAATCGTTTTGACAATTGCAGGGTGCTGATGTTAATTCAGGGAAACACAAGTACCGATACACTGCCCTTCATTTTGCTGCACTCAGCGGCAACCCCGTGGTGTGCAGTTTGCTGTTGGCCGCCGGTGCCAAAAGTGATTTGACAAATACCGTTGGACGCACAGCTTCACAAATGGGTGCTTTTGTTGGTTAGTATACTTATTAATCACACTTGCTAGGTATTTATGACATTTTTATTGTTTGACACAGGCAATCACAACTGTGTGGCGGTAATCAGCAATTATGTACCAGAAGACGAAGTTACTTGTTACACATTATCAGACTCAAATGACAATGAACCAAAGTTACCTCCAGAGTTAGCCCAACCTGTTCACAAATTTATTATGATGGTATTATTATTAATATTGGCAACATCATATAACTAAATTACATTGAGTGTGATAACTAATAACTATTATTGTACCATAATATCTTATAGACCAACATTCATCCAGTGAAAGTGGCTCTAGAAATACCTCCAGTTTTCCTGGTTGATAATAACGCTTTAAAAATTTACAAAGTGTTAAATTTGATGTGCGAGCGAGAAATTAATAAACAACTAGAGACTAATGAAGTGATGGCTTTTAAGTTTCATTATTTAGCTAGCATTCTAATTGAAATTGCCAAGTACAAGTAATTTATTATTTAAATAGTTAATAATATATTTTGCATTTTAAAATATTTTTCATTTTATATTATTTATAGTGATTTAAAAAGTGAAAAACAGTCAGATCCAAAAGAAGTATTCATTAAGAAAATATTGAAGAGTGAGATTTATTCGGAACAATTTCTTAAGGATTGCATTAGAATGTTTCCATTTAGGGACTGTACAATTTTCAGACAGGTAAAATTATTCTCATTCATACTATTTTATTTATTTTAGATTGATCACATCCTAGAATGTTTTACAAATAATCCTAGTCCTAGGTACCTTAAATTATTAAACATTAAACATTAAATATAATGAGTAAAATAATATAATCTTAGTGATCTATTTTAATAATTATGAGCTTACTAAACTAAATCCTTTTAGATCTACTAAGTTTTTGCACTTATGTTGAAATGAATTAATTTAAATCTTGAATTTATAAAATGTTAGATAAGATAACCTTACTTGTATTGATACAATTTCACTTTTAATCCCTATTTTTTGTTAAACGGTGTTTGAGCTAAAATCTTGAACTAACTTTTTTTGAACTATTTACAATTATTTATTTAAAATATAAATTGAATAGTCTAACTACACTTGAATATACAATTTTACTAAATTACTGATTTAGTAGGTATTCTACTAATTCCTAGAAAAAAAACTATTGTAACTTGTATTTATTTATTTTTTAAATTTATATAATTCAATGTATGATTATGTATAAAATATGTTAATATTTCATTTTAGATGGTCACTAGTTTGACACGAGTTAAAGATGGCATGACAGCACTCAATGTTATACTGGTAATGATTGGAAATAGACGTGGTATGGGTATAGATTCGTTTGGTGAAGAACGCATATGTGGTACATGTGCTGAAAATAATGCCTCCAAAAAATGTGCTAAATGCAAAGCTGTGCAATATTGTGACCGTGAGTGTCAACGCATTCATTGGTTTGTTCATAAAAAGGAGTGTAATAGAGAGGCCAGTAATAATGGTGCCTTACAAACACCTATAGACAGTTCACATGTAGCTGAAAGCTTATCTGGACTAGGGATAAAATAAATTTTAGCCAAAACAACACAACTTAAGTAACATTATGAAATATATATGCATTAATTATATATGTATGTATAAAATATTAAACGATTGATTGACAGCATATGTTATACATTTTAAATTTAGACTAACATGTATGCAGAATTATTATTAAGTAATTTGAAAATATGTGTCATAATACAATAATTTGTATAAACTATATAATTTAGAAGCTTTTGATAATGTTTTTTAACATTATAAAAACCATATTATATGTATTAGATTTTTGTGTGTAAAACATTTTGAACCTTGATATATTTGTTAGATAGTGTGTTGATTTGTTTCCAATTTAATAATAATCAATCCTATACCTGTTTTTAAAACATTTTTGCTGATTAATATTTTATCAATAATTTAATTCTATAAAGCCTCCACTTCAACTGTTAAAATGATAAGGTCTAAATATTTAATGTGTTATGCTCTGTTAGATGATCGATAAAATACTGTATGCTATCTTGTATTTGTCAATTAGACGTGAAATATATTATTACTCATTACTCAATAGTATTAATTTTATTTATAAGTAATATTATATTATTTAATTATGCAAACATAAAAACCATACAATTTAAATTACTAATGAAAAATAGAGATTAATATTATAATATTCCTATGATTTACTAAAAATTATCTTATATCTATCCTTTATAGTCTATACATATAAAATCCAAATACCAAACTCACTGATCGTTGTACCTCGAAAACTGCTCAACCTACAAACTCGAAATTTGGAATAGTGGTTCCTTTAACACTTTCACCGTACAATAAAAAAGGATTTTAAAAATTGTTGCGTTTAAGTGGACTAATTAATAATTTAAATTATTCGTTAATTAATAATGTACCTATTGTGTGGCATGGCAACCGGTCGCGCTGGTTTCCACCTACCTGCAATCTATACACTTACCGATCATGCGGCATGTAGATATGAATTGTTCCGAGAAATTTATCGACAAAAATACACACGGGCGAAGCCGGGTAATTCAGCTGGTTAATTCATATTATACACAAAATATAAGTATTTTAAAAATCTATAATGAACTCCCAAACACCAAAGATATTTTTTTAGCACTTGAAAACCACAACTGACAAATGTATATGAAACATAAACACATAATCATAATTCAAATATGTTTATTTAAATTAAATTTGTTAAGAAAAAAGTGCATAATGAGTAACAACAATTATACCTAATGATATCACGAATTATTACTATAAACAAATTTTTGGATCAAACAAATATTGTACTTCCAAATCATGACTGTACATTAGTTGATGATGTGTTATTCATACACATAACGAAGTTAGGATCGATAAATTTAAAAATTAGTGTTCTGTGGTCATTTGCGTTGTCGATTTTGTTGGATAAACACTGAGATTGCTTCTTTTATGGTGGTGTTTGGCGTCATCGACTTGGACACGAGCGGTTCGTTTGTCAATGGGCTACTGAATTTGCCTCGACGAAACCATGACATCATAGCCGATCTATCGTAAGTATGTCCGTCTATCCAGAAAAAAATAATATCAATTTTTTTTTTTTACGCATTACTTAAATACTTATTATATAAACTAAAGTTTTGATACGGTTTTATATGGGTCTACGCCCAATAGAAGTAACAACTGTATTTTTTTCTTTCTGTTACTGTTACCGCTTAGTCTGTTAATCATCAAGTACAGAGAATGAATGGAATGGTCGTTTTTCAAATCTCTTCTTGATATAGGTACCTTTGCGAATTCTTCAAAGACGAAACTGGGAACTAGAGTTAAACCTTGGACTGTATACCTGAACATATCACGGGATCTCTGAAGATCTGCTGTGTTATCGGACAGATGAATTCGTCGGGTGTGTCTGTCGACGACGATAGTTTGGACAATGCCACTTCCAAGTCTCGTCTGTCGTCATCTGCAAAGGAAACAAATTGTTTTTTTGACCGTGTTTCGCCATTATTACGTGTGCGGTTGGGCCGTTGGACGAAGGTTAAGTAAATGTTTAGGTTATGGTTTAGGGCAAAATTTAACATAACTCGTTTATATCATTGACGTAATTTATTATATTACACATTTGTACATAAAAAATTGTTCAAATTGAACAAAAAGCGGTTTTATGAAAATACAGGATATACTTCCTTTACCTACGTTTCCGTTTTAAAAAAAAATCAACCACACCGCAAAGTGGAGTAGGTACTGAACAATGATTTGTACGATATAATATGATATATTATTATAGTAGGTATTTAGTATTTACACATACTATATATACATATTTACATACCGTTCAATCGCAGTCCGTATGCTTCTAATGACGTCTATCAATCGAAAACAAAAATTACAAATTATATCGTTTTATAAATAGCATAACAAATATATGCTGTCGGTGAAATTAATTTTAACTATCTACGTAAATATTAAGCGTAACATATTATTTTATCAAGTATTTAGTTAATGAAATACATATAATAATATATAAGTATATAAGATAAAATCAATTCAATATCATTATATACCTACGTAAAACGATTGACAAATAATACTAATAATTTACATTCATGCGTATATGCATATATACCTACTGCCCACTGGTACGTTTAGGGTGAGTGTTCGCTATGCTGTTTACTGTGTTATAAATTTTATACTGTGAAAGGTTAATATTTTGCATATTATTATGCAATGTAGTTACCTACCGATTTCCTAATTGACGTCGCGCCTTCATCGTCCAACGGTAAATTCCATAGAAACATAGCTTTGTCCAACGACCCTACAATATTATTAACTTCGCATTAGTTCGTATTTTATTAACTTTCGTATAGTCTCACAACAATATCATTAAATAAAAAATATGATTTTAAAATAAATAGGTACCAATTTTAAAATACTCGATGTACAATGTACGTATATATGTAGTGTATTAGTATTGCTTTCTAGCTGTGTTCACATACGTACATCGACCGTATCGAAGAGTAGGTACATAACAAATATTTTAACGATATGTGTGCACCAAGTACTAACTGCGGTAGTGTGTTTATTTATCAAATTATCTTTCAAAAATCATATCATATTTAATTATATGTCTATTTCTTATTAAAATATTAGTAAAAATAATAAATATTCTTTAAAAAAAAAAAATATTGTTTAAATTTGTTTTGAAAAATCACACGACTTTAATTATACAAACAGTACCTATTTATTTATATGACATTGGCATATTCATTCGTTTGTGTATAATAAATTAATAAATAGGTAATAAATAATAATAATTATTATTATTATAGTAACCTGTAGCTAGTATTTTATTATTTGATGAAAATGAGCAACAAGTGAGAATAGCATCTTTAGGATCGATAACATGCAGACAATCTCCAGTTTTCTAAATAAAAATTAACAAACATTTCAATACTTGTACGCTAAAAATTAAATAATTCCTATTATAGTGAAGTTTAAGTTCAAAGAATATTTAAAAAAAATGTTTATCAGTGAAATACTTATTATAATTGATTGATATTTTTTTAAGGGAACTTATAGAAATTTTTATAGGAAAGGGGGTGCTTAACTTCAAAATTTCACCATTAAATGAACGCATACATACCTATTTACAATAATATTGATTTATTTTCGTTTTAGAATTACAGATGATTGTCAATTAATGAGAACTATAATGTGACCACCAATAATTATTGATTTAATAATGGATAAAATATTTTTTTAACATAATTATTAGGTTACGGTTTCTAATTTTGTCAAAACATACTAGCCTAATAATTATAGTTACCTACTCTTATACATTACGTATAATCTATATACATGGCTTTAACATTTCAAATTTCAAGTTAAGTTAAAATTAAAACTTGTAAAAGATGAAAGATTAATATTATTTTATAACAATTTATTATATTTTGTGCCAAACAAAGTTATTAATAAAAATCAAATGGCATACCTACACTTTCACATATCTTTCACGAAAAGTCAATTATTACAATATTATAAAGTGATTTATCGTCTACCGTTTGCCATATTCGAGCTGTCTTATCCAGTGAAGTAGATGCCAAGAACGTAGTAATATGCCGTGGGAATTTTACGCATGTTATGTCACTACCGTGACCAACAAACTTCATTTTGAAATCGATTCGGTCATCCAGTAGCTTCCAGGTTTTTACCATGGCATCATTGCCACCCGTCAACATCAATATCGATCGTGGTTTTCTAGACGGATCTGTGATATTAGCCCAATTAATGATAATATATATTATAATATCATATTGTATAACAGGTAAATATTATGAAGACAATTAAAAACACATTAAATTCACGAAGATTTTAATTTTCACGATTATTATAATATATTAAATTTGGTATGTCGATTATACATTTATAAGATTTATTAAAGAAATTGGACGAATAGAGTAATAAACAATTTTTTTTCAATAATATTACATTACAATTTGGCTATCATCAAAAACAATTAAATCACAAATGTCAAATGTACATGTAAATATGTACCTAGATTCCTCAAACCTATATATACACAGACTACTTAATGATATTTTTGAAAATGTGATATTAAAAAAATATAATATTATACATCATAATATGATCTATAGAGGTTATAGTGGATATGTACTAGTACTAATATACTATTAAATTGTATTTAAACAAAATTATATTATTTTGTCACATTTTATTTTTTTCTGCAGACATTTTTTAATTAATTTGTAATCAATAAATTTTAAACTAAAATCACGCAAAACGTTAAACATGTAAATATTAGTTCTTATAGTTCCATGGATTATTGTGATTAATGTATAAGTATGCAAATTAAGGTACTGAAACTATTATTATTTATGCTATAAAACTTACTCTTGAACGCGAAATGGGCACAGGTTATTCCAATTTCGTGCGCTTTATCATAGACAATTGTACTTGTTTCAGATATTATATGCTTTTTAGGATGAACTGACCAAATTCGGAAGTGCCCTTCCACACAACCGGACATTAAATAACGAGAATCTGGACTAAACGAAACACAAGTGACGTCTTCGTCATTCCCGGACAACTTCCTAAAATTGTTTCTATATATATTATAATTTATAATAATACATAGATAGTGTTTAAAATAATGTGTTAATTATTTTACAGAGTCAGAGAAATAATTTTATAATTAAATAAAAAATTTGTGTTATTTTTTTTTTAATTTATTTTTTTTACATAATCTGAAGTTAATATAACATAACTATATACTTGAAAAGTATACATTTTTACTATTTTTTTTTTGCAATATAAATTTATAGTTTATTAGTTCTAAATTACATAATGACGTATTTATATTTTTATTTGCTGCGGAATATTTTTTTAATAATTTCTTATTTTAATGTTTATGAATCAAATTTATAAAACTATATAATTAACTACTAGTTGAGTTAGATTACGTTAAGATGATTTGAACAGAATATAAAAATTAGAATAAAACAAACATGCACAAATTAGAATACAAGACTACCCTTTTAATATATTATATTTAAGTACAAGAAGTTAGAGCTATCAATTCACCCTGTCAGTTATTTGAAAACCATCATATACGTACGCGACAAGCTGTAACGTTTCAATTTTCCACACGAATATGATTTCGTTGTCGCAAGCGACTGCGATTAATTCGGAGTTGCTAGAAAACGAACAGGATCGGGCCCCGCCGTATTCAGTGTGTAACGAACCTTTCTGTTTTAGAGTCTATAAATCGATTTGAAATAATTTCCAATAAATTATAATTGAGAATGTCCATTGCGACAACGTATTGGTCAAAAGTTATATTTAGAGTTATTCACCAAAGTGCTTATCTTCAATTTTTCAGTTAATAATGAATGTATAAAAATTCAAATTACTGAAGTCTTCTAATAAATTTACTTGAAAACCATATTATTTAATTCTTGATATTTTTTTTTTTGGTACTATCAAAGAAGTATGTACTATAGTGATACAAATTTCTGTTTTTCAAGTGAGAATACTTCCTCCCTCCATTTCATTTAAACTGTAAATTAGGTATTTAATGGAATATTTTTCGAAGAATTTGATATACTTGATTTAAAATTTAAAATAGCTTTCAATTATTAAAATATGTTTAAACCAAGAATACTAATCCTTAAAAATAATTTTACAAAATTAAAATATAGGTACATAGAAGTAACATTTGATCTAGTCGTATTTATTGTCTATGGACCATTTGACAAATATATTATTAGTTAGAATTTTGAAATCGCCATATATTCACCAAATTATTATTTTCCAAGCCCATTAATGATAGACCTATAATTATTCTTAATACTTACATTAAGTTAAATAACTCAAAAATTTTCAGATAAGGAGGGATTATTAGGTATTTAAAAATCAAAAGTTTATATCTTAATGAGACATTTTTTAAACCTCAATAACTTAAAAATATGGTCTTCAAGTAAGTAATAAGTATATATCTAAAAACTGCAAAAATCTGATTTTGATTTTTGAATAACTATATTTTTAAAGAAAAAAGAGAGTGAACATGTATGGTGAATCCTCGGTATATGGATTTATGGTTATTGTAAACTGTTACATTAAGATCCCAGATAACAGTCATTCCATCCAACGAACAGGACGCCATGTACAACGAGCACGGAGAGATGACCATATGTTGCACCGAATAATGGTGAGCATACAACGGCGAGTCTTTGCACTCTTCAAAACGTCCGTTTTCGTCGAAATTCCAAACCCTGATGGTTTTATCGCTAAAAAAATTTGAAACAATATAAGACACAGCAGATAAATATTTCAAAATCTATTAACAATTATTGTGTTACCTGCCGGCTGCTACGAGGTATTTACATTCGTTGCTAAAGTCACACGAATTCACCGCATTTGTAAACATTACTTTTTCCCTCAGAGATACTTCTACTTGAATGTCTCTTCTAACGTTCACTGTAGATTTTAAGTCCTGAAACCGATATACAAATTTAATTAATGAATATTTACTTCACATACATACAACACAATATGTCGTCAATAAAATATGTTATTTTTTATGACTTTATTATTATTGATATTTAATATGTAGTAAAACAACATTCACCTCGGACGAGTCGTGTAATTTTACGTTCAAATCGAAGTGGCCTTTCACGTCCCAGACAATTACTGACTTGTCATTGGACCCTAAAAAACGTAACGTAAAAATACGTGGACAAATAAAACGAAATATGTACGCGTTACAATTTGTTTTAAATATTCAATTTATTACTGTAATATGTGCATATTTTTAGGTGCCTATTTATACATAATATATTATAATGCTTTGTACATACAATACGAGTACAAATTACAATATTATGCTGAGCATGTATGTTCATGAAAAATCGTCCAAATAATATGCATTCGTGTAGCGCGGAATTATTGTAACAAGTCATAGAATCGTTGGCAATTTACCAGTCGCAAACAGTAAACCGTCTTGAGAGAATCCACAAGTGTTAACATAACGGGTGTGTCCTTCCAGTACTTGTAAGCAAACTGCATTGTTTTTCTCGACCATCTTAATACAATAATAAAAATAACCATTCTAACGATATAATATTATATAACTACATTTCCGTGTAAAAAATATTACTATGATTCGTTCTGGGAGACTATTTGCCACTTATAAGGACATCACACCCACATGACCTGTTGTTGTCTCTATGTTACGAATGTACAACGTAGCACATTTTCGATCAGCAGAACCAATTTTATGTTGTCATCATTAATATTAGAGTGAATAGATCTTTTATAAGATTTAAAAGTTTGAACATTATCAGTGTTTGTATGTCAGATTTTTGCGATGTTTTAATTTATTTTAAGTTGATTATAAGCATTTTTATATTTTTATATTTAATATTTTTATCTCAATTCAAAATTAAAGTTTCTTAAAATATGACTATAAATACTGATAACATTTTTACTTCAAAGTTTAATAATACTGAAGTTATACCGAATCTAATAAATAAAAACACGAAATTGGTTCTATTGAACGTACATTTACAATGTTGTATTTATTAGTACCTAGCTACATATTTATATGATGAAAATAGAACATAATATTTTAGTTGAATTTACGTCGACTGATAGTTATTAAAGGTCAATTTATAAAATATATTGAATAATTTATACTGTTTAATAATCATTGTATCATTTTAAAAACCCACAATTAGACTCCCAGATTAGGATTTTATTTTGAAACAAACTCTCGGTAGTGATTCATAACAATAATTTTAAAATAACAAATAGGAATTGTATATAGGTTTAATAGCCATAGATGCCGCTGACCAATAATAATAATAAAAAAATAATAGGAATTGTTTTGTTACGTATACGAGTATAATAATATAATTTAATCTAACCATAATAAACACAATCTTGGTTAAACGGCAAAGATATTTTTTCGCTAACTTGTTTTTTAACTCTAGTTTGTTAAATTACAATGCATATATATTTTTTTAAATCATTATTCTTAAACTAGGCTGAGCTTGATTTATTTTATTAATTTTACAATAATTCCAAAATACATCAAGGCATGTAGTTATTTAATGCTTACACATTAATAAAACGATTATTGTCCATTAAAAAATTATTAATTAAGGTACCCACTACAATAAGGTCACAACTTTCTTCCTTACTTTTTTTGTAGACTCGATATGTTGCTAATATTTTCATATTTTACCACCCCCTTCCTCAAAATAAAAAAAAAACTCCAATATGTATCGTTGCATATATTTAAAATCGTTACCCTCCAAATCCTTGTAGTCTTGTCCATTGAAGTAGAAGCGAACAGCGTGGCGTCAGCGCCGCAAAAACACACACTGGTCACTATTGATGAATGGCCTTTTAACGACTGAACCATTATGACAGCACACTGATGAGAACCTGCATTTTTCTTCCACAGAGTCAGTTGCCAGATTTTCACCAAGTTGTCGTTACCGCATGTCAGTATACTGTACACTTTACCCTTATCTACAACATTGAAAAAAATATACGCGTACTGATTTAAAAATAAAATGCAATGAATACATAAATGTATACACCTGGATTAATCATGCATTTATTATAAATTATTGTATTAGTAGGTATGAGGGCTATATTATGTAGTTAAAATGTTTACACTTAAATTTTAAGTAAATATGTAGAATAAATATAGGTATTAAATGTTTTTTATTTACTTTCGTATTGCGAATAGTTAAGTAAGTAGTGAATAAGTAAATACACGATTAACTAGTTAAAAATATGATAATTGGTTTGTGTATAAATTGAAAAAATATCATGCTACGATGATGATATTGTTACATTTATAGATCTACCATGACAGTAAATCGTCATAAAATATTATAATACATATATAGTGCAGTATACTATTAATTATTGTCATTCTAAAAATGTTTATAATATTAAGTTAGCTTGATTATATAATTTATTTTTAAACATTTAAAAATATAAAACACAATATACAGCATTTTTTATAAGCTATATTAATATATAAAATTATTATTATTTTGTTTTAATAAATATTAAGACATTTCTGAGTTATAGTATAAAAAACCACAGCAAATAATATAGAAATTAATTATTAACTATAAAGCAAATAATTTCAAATCAATACTCTGAATAAATTATTATTCAACCCGTCTGTAATTTATAATTAATGATAACACATCCGAATTCTTTACTACGAAAATAAACAGCTAGCCATATCACCACATATTTAATAATATATTAGGTATAGTGCAGTGTATTTCAATTTAAAATACCGTAAAATGTCTATTCTATAAACATATTTATTATTAAAATGTTTTATCATAATTGTTTAATGTATATCAAATATGATGGTGAAAAATTCTATAGCTTTTATTAAAATAATCAAACCGTTTCTATGTTCATAGTTTTTTTTCAAAAACTTATTGATACTTTTAATGACATGTCACTCACTTGTTATTGTAGTGACAGTTGATATGTCGGCAGAATTCACACCCATATCGTGGCAGTCAAATAATATGTTTAAAGGAGTAGTTTTTCCGCAAGTATCGGTCAGCTCGGAGACTGACCACACTTTGGCCACCCCCGTTGTGTCACCCGTCAACATTATTCTCGAGTCTATAGAACAACATACCATCGAAATAGCTTCTTCGTGCGCCGTAACTGTCCTGTAAATAAGAAAGTTCCGTAAATAGTATATGCGAAATAAAAATTATGTTTTTATAAAGACTTCAAATTTTATGAAAAGAATATTAATTATTTTCGTAATAATAACACCGAAATTAGCTTTCTTGATAAATTCAAAAAGTGGAAGTATAAATCAGAAATCAGAATCTATGTTCATATCTAGCCGGTAAATAGAATTTCTATTCAAAGTTATTAGTTATTACAATAATAATAATTGTTGATATTAACAGCTATGCACCTAAATTGCCTATTCAACACGCCATTCAATGACTATGACACTGACGTTAGTTAAATGAAATTCTATAATGCTATAAAAATATACAATGACCTATGAGCAACGACCAACGACAATAAGCTCTATACTGGATTGTGATGTATGATCATTAATCACTGATGTGTAATTTAAAAAAATTATTAATTTATTGTTGTTAAAAAAAAAAAAAAAAAAAAAAAACATGAACTTTTTCGCAATATTTATAAATTATTTCATAAATAAATTAACAAAACGAGTAGTTAATATTTATATTTAAATATAATCATTAAATTAAAAAATATAAAACTAGTACGTCGGAAAAAATTAAATCTATCAACTTATAATTTATTAAAAGATTAACTAATTGTATTATAAGAATACTCACTTAAAACTTTTATTTTCGTGTTATTATTTTTGGTGCACGCATCGAAAACGTTAGAGCGTCATTGAAATTAAATAATTAGTTATGATATTTATTTTAAATACGACCTCATTATACTTCAATATAAATTATAATATTATGAAAATTATGTATACCTGACCAGAACTCGTCTAAACATGTCCCACACGCACATGGTTCCATTGTCACCAGCAGATACAAAATATTTATAATTTCTCACAAAACACGACGATCTTATACCACCGCAACTGTTTTGAACAAATGTGTGCACAATTTTCCCTGTCTAAAATTTATATTTTATAAAATCCATAAAAGGTGTTATGATTAATTTGTTATATTTAAAATTTTAGATATGATATTTAATATTAATACTCAATCAATACAATAATAAGTGAAGTAATGGACTAATGAACTATCATATCCTTTTGAATATAATACTAATATAATACTATACAGTTCGAAATTTGAAACTAGGATATTTAGTTAAGCCTATTGCCTATGTAAGTGACAAAAGTATACACGTACAGGCAGAAATAAAATAAATACTTATGACCAACACATGTCTTAAATTTTAACTTTATGTATACAAATACACATAATGATTGTATGGGGTATTGTAAATTCAATTAATACTCGTAAGTTATAAACTATTTGTTTAAAGTTAAGTTATATTTAAAATATCAATTACTTAAAATTATATTTTATTTAGACTTTATAGGTTTCAGTTATTATTTTCAAAAGGAATCTACAATCAAGCAAATTTCTCAAGCAGCCATAGATTTACCGACGAAACTATAATAGGTAAATAGGTAAATAATACTTCAAGTATATGATGTAGATATACAAAATATCGAAGATTAAAAAAATTTCGTCAAATAAAAATATTTAAAAGCAACTGATGAAATTATCATTTAAAGGATGACATAAAACATTTAGAGACATAAATGTCATGTACGTTAATGAAATTTGATAATAATTAGTTTTAAATTATGTATATACACTCGTACATTATAAAAAAATAATTACGTTTTGTATAATGATTTATTAAATACCATTTATACATTCTATAATGAACAACATTGAATATTATGTTACGGCTTTAACAACATAATATTATGTAGTATTTAATTATAGTATAATAAATATTAAATAATAATATAAAAATAATCAGACAAAATGTTATACGAAAATATTTTTTATAAGTTTAAAATTTAATAAATTATTTCAATCTATTATTGAAAACGTGTATATTATATCAAACATGAAATCGTGTCACATAATATTAATTGAATTAAAAACATCAAAGAGTATTATTTGTGCGTAACTCCTTCTGCATATTATATAATATATATAATCATTTACAGCTTATATTTATGGGATTGAAATAATTATATACACAGCATATATACGATTACTTTTAATAGATAGTTTCGTTGTTTTATAACAATGTATACATTTATTTGTGTCTTGTGTATAGCATGTGTGTTTGTGATAATCATTAGTGGAATTAAAAAAAATAACTCTATAAGGAGAAAGCCAATAATTCTTATGCGTTCAAATGTTGGCAGCAAATTAGATGTTGTACGATAAGGATACATTTCTGTAGACGTGATTAAAATGTTTTATAACTAGGCTTTATCGAACCGATAAATATTGTGAAGAAATGTATAATATTATGTCGCGGTCGGATTGGATTTAAAATTCAAGTCAAAACTCAATTTTTAAAATAATCGCGTGCAACGATGACGACGTAGGAAATATCAGGTATCACGTAATATTATATAATGTTTATAAGTCACAGACTACAGTTATAGAACTTAGACTGTAGAAATATTAACCCTGATAAAATCGATAATCGATGTAGTTTATAAAATAAATATAAAATTGGGTAATACTGGATAGTATTATTCCGTCAATTGGTAAGTGAGAAAGATACACACATATTCTCATCACTGTTTAGTCATTCAAAGGAATTTTCGCAAAATATAGCTTTGGAGCGTTTTTTCAAGCTTTTACGAGCCTCCGCGACTGTAAAAATAAAATTATAATGTAGGTACATTCTTACTTCGACATCGCACAGCGTAGTGCTACCATCTAAGGACGACGTTACCAAAATGGTAGCATCTTCGTTAAATTGTACACAAGTCACCATGTACTTATGGTGGGTCAGTGGTGAATAAGATTTTTCCTCGAAACCGCGGCCGGACCGCCATTTCCACACGCTCACCGTCCGGTCACTGCAACAATAATCACACCGTTTGTCAATTATTTGTGACGTAATCCGATAAATAAAACATGGCAATATCATAATAATTATTATATTATTACCATTAATAATACGATTTAAACTATATTAAACACTAATCATTCGTTCAACATAAGTATCGATTTCTATAATCTAAATTACAGGTTAGCTGTAACATAAATCACGCTCTTACTTAAACAGCGGCGATCACGTTTAAGATATGCCTTATTTTATTTATTTATAAAATGTCTAAATATATTTAAACGCGATGTAAAATATATGTGTGTACGCCGGTTCATTAAAACCAAGGTAATACGTCATATATTATACATAGATCTATTCTAAATGAAAACAGATAACTCTATCAATAGTCCAATCGTTTGACGTCTTAAAAAAAAAGAACCATCGAAGCGTTCTATAATGATACCAGGACGAACCAATACGTTTACGTTCATGGTTTTTGGCAAGGTCTATGTAATAGGATATTTAATCAGTGTTATAATTTATAGTCAATAAACGGACTCGTGTTTTATGGTGTTAAATATTGATTTAGGCTTAAAAATAAGACGTTGCTATTGATGTATATTTTTTTATTTGATGTTAATCACAGTATATTAAAATAATTTATCAATATTTATTGACGCATGGTGTAAACATGCCCCATCCGATTCTTTTAAAGAAAATTATCTATTACACTTGGCATTATTAAAAACAAAAGAAAGTTCGAATTTCCTAAAATATAATGACTCACCCATATCTTCAACATTTTTGTAAAACTTTTATTTGAGGTTAATCAGAATATTTTGTTTTTTACTTAACAATTTTCCACTCAATATATTAATAGTAAAGTTAGGTTAACAAACCCTATTCGAATTAATTTCCAAGTAAAATATTTTCTGAATTTTTCATCGCAAGTGAAACGTACGTATTAGTATTATAAACTATTGGATAATATTAACTGTGAGAGGCTAAAAAGTATATATTACGTCGATTCTTTTATTGAATAAATAAATTATAATACTCAAAAAAATTATTTTCAAATGAGTATCTAAGAACTTCAGTCCCGTTACCCACCCCTTGTGTAAAACGTAATATAATATTTATATTATATAATAAAATACATACGTAGATGGTTGAAGAACTTATGACAACGAAATGATCTTACCTTGACCCGATGGCCAGATGAAATCGTTTGGAAAAACAACATTTGGTCACGTCACTGGCGTGTTTATGAATCGTCTGGATACGTTTGGCGGCAACGGAAACGTCCGCTGCGCAAGTGGTGGCGGCCGAGGACATGACGGCGTGGCGCAAAGGCCGTGACTGCACTAACGCGGAAAAATATCATATAGAGAGCACGTAGGTACAATATATAGAAATATATTGTATTAAAGTAATATATATTTACAAGTAGGTATAGAGTGCCTGCTGCATGTCGACGGCGCATCGTTATTATACACGCCAGTGCGACATTCACGCGACCACCTGCTACAGAATATCATATACAATTATTCGATTGATATACCAATATTTATTATTAATTCCGAGTTGGTAGCTTATTTTTACGTAGGTATACTATATAAATGTGTAATATAACGCAACACCACTGACCGCAGTAGTATACATTACAAGACTCGAATAGATATCGACGGTCTACTGCAGTGGCTTTTAACCTTTTTAACAATGTAGCACACTTCATCTCTTAAAAAATTTTCGCGGCACACCAATCCATATGATTAATAATTTAGCCTAGCTTTATGTTTGATATTCATTAGTTTTTACCGAATATCGATAATAATACTGACGAATACATACTTATAAAACTATTAATAGTTTTTATTGCGTCACACTTTAATGGCGCTTACGGCACACCGGTTGAATCCTCTGGGCTCTAGACTAAAGGGTTTGGAGTGTAAATGAAATATCATGAAATATACTTAATTTAATCGTGAAATTGTCAAATTCGCTATATACACTTTGCCATAATACAATACTAACGTGTACTATTGTAGTGGAAAAGGTTATTTCAAGGCAATTGTCTCAAGTTAGCTTATAAATTATAAATTATGACAACATTATTTTTTCAATAAAAAAATGTATTCTATAGGAATTACAAATCCATATTTTTGGTAGACGGGTCATTCATATTTTACTCGATTATAAAAGCTGTTTAGCACGTAGCTGTGCCATTGTAATTGTATTATTCAATACGTTAACACTTTTCTATAATACGTATACATATTTTCACTACTTTTTTTTGTTTACCCCTCATCGAGCCAGGCAAATAGTATCTATATAGAAATATACGAGACATGGTTTATTTATTTAGTTTAATGGAGTCCATTTCAACTATAAAATATTAATATACCAACCACTTAAATTTCATGTTGATGAATTATCTTCAAAATACTTAATGAAGTTGTAACTTTTAAGGTATAATATACCTTATAAGCTACATGTATATCGTATATTATACGATATACATGTAGCTGTAACTGAGCATAATTTTTTCACCATTTTTAGCTAGTAGTTAGTTCAATTCTATTCCTATGTAGTATGCATTTTATCAATTTCGTGCCAATCTACACCACATATACATGAAATTAAGTTATTTATTCTATGAAAGTATAATATATATTACATACTTTTGTAATGCTATAATAATACAAGTACTTTTTAAATATAATAACAGTTGTAATGCCATTGTGGTTAATAATTCAATACATATACAGTATACACCGTACGGCATACATGCGTATATTTTCTTTACACATATAACGTAAGTAATTATTATTCTTGTAGGTAAACACTTTTTTACAATTTATTTTATTGAAAACTAAGAGAGATGGCCAAATGCAGACATCAATTAACAACTATAATATTATACTTTTTTCTGCTTAAAATGTAAATACACCTTAATATCATACTCATATTCAAAACTATTATTAGGTATTAGATTGTTTGAATAAACAAATACAATAAAAATAATCAATCACTCTAAAATTATAAGCATTACAAGAATAAATAAAATCTTAAATTTGTATACATATTTTTATTAAGTATCTTTGTTAATTTTGTATGGCTTTCATTATAATTAGTAAGTATTATTATTTATTTAGAAATCTTTGTGTTAAATAAATTTATAATGCACTTAATGATGTTTGTTCATAGAAGGTATATATTTATGAATAGTTAAAATATTAAATATAATATGTAGTACTTTCTATTACATTTATTTGCTTTATCATCGGGTTCATCTGTTCGTGTTTTTAAAATAATTATAGTAGTAATACTTCAACAAATAAAGTAAATGCAAATGAACAATTATTACTTCGAAGAAGTTTTTAATATTTTATGAATTTTGGATAAGAATCACCTTGACCGTCCCATAGACAATCAACAATCAATATTGGTTATAGGAATAGGTTAATGTAAATAATAAAATATTTTTTAAGCCATTGTAAGTATAGTTATAAGAACAAAAAATAACACTACCAAAATTAAATTCAAAGTATTATTATTATTTAATTCTGATTGTTGATGGTATAAGTTGCAATATTATACATAATCTGGTAGTAGCCAGTATTGATAAAATTATTTTTATTTTTATCATTGTTTTTAGATTAAATGCAGTTAGATTGCAAATATTATTATAATATGTAGGTAATTACTATTTATAAAAGACACTTTTTTATAATTTTTTCTATTTTACCATTTTCCACAATATTCATTCATTATTTTGTTCATTTTTAAATACTTTTAAAATATATTTTTTATAATTTTAGTTTTAAACGTACGCTGCAGTTATTTAAATATATTTTTGCTAATTTTCGAAATAATTCATAGATTCTTTACAACATTAATCAAATATGTTATTTAAAATATATTTATATTGTATAATGAATACAATATTGATTACATAACTTTTTTTTAAACACCTTTCAATTTAAAATTTAATATTTATATAATAAGTATAAACTAAATTGTAATTTATCTATTTAATTGTTTAAAAATATTTTATTAAATATTTAACACATTATTATGTTTTTATTAGTCCTATTTCTAATTTAACATAAACAGGATTTTAAAATTTAATAAAATATTTCATTTCAATCAATAAAAAAAAAATATTGTATCTAAAATTTTATAGTTTCATCAACTTGCAAATGAACATTTTTATAAGTTGCAGGCTTATTGTATGAAATATAAAAAAAATGTAACATATTTACATGTAATGTAGAAAATATTTCACAAATTTATGATACTATAACAAATTAAAACACAGCTTTTTAACACATTGGAGACCGATTCAGTATAAGTTATTTATTATCAATATTTTCTATACATGATCAACATATTATTTCTAATGATCTATAACCGAGCATGTTTAAAAAAAGAAAAAAATATTTTTCAATATTTCAAATTCAAAACCCTAAATACAAATGAATGTATCTAACAACTTAATATTGAGTTGCCTTTATGTCGATTAAGAATATTCGTGTCTACATAATTTTCGTTAAAATTTAATTTTTTGAACTAGAACCATTATTCAACCATTAAATAGTGTCTATTTTATTAATATTTATAATCTAACAGCTCATACTGATATTAATTCCTTCGGGCTCATATTCCAAACAAACTACATTTTTATCTAATAAGGTCATATAATATTATATTACATACTATATGTCACTGTATGCCCTAAAAGTTACATATCAATTCAAGTATCTTTATAGAAGTCAATTTATTTGAATGTGCTTTTTTTAAGAGTCATCTATAAAAAAAATTCCAATTTATTTTTTTATACTGGGTATATGTATTTCAATAAAAAACCTCAAAATTTTAAAATAGTTGTTTTTAATCTTATTTTTTTGAACACTATGTAATATGTATAAATACATTTAATTGATCAATTAAATGATAGCATTTATGTAATAGAATTACTTGAATTTTTACTTTTTAACCTGAGATATATATTTGTGTTACGCAGTTACGTTAGCATTTGACACGCGATTAAAATACCAAAATTATTTACTATAGTAATTTAATCGACGTGGTTGAATATATTCTAGCTATCACCTCCACTCACTACTGCAATTTAAACATTCTCATCCTATCGATGTAAATTTTATAACATATTCGTGCTAAAATACCACTAATTTTATTATTATTTTTTTTATTTAAATTTAGAATATAGGTCATAAACCATAATATTTCAAAAATATAATGCTTTAACGTTTACAGGCTAAAAAAATAACCATATCGTTATATTCACATAAAATGCCTACAATAAATATTAAATATATTTATTAAAATGTACTGTTAAATTAAAAAAAAAAAATCGACTTTTAGTATTTTACGTAATAAAATACCCATGATATTTAATTAATAAACATGTTTTTATTTTTTACAAGCTGTTCGCTGTCAAAACGTAGCTTATTGTTAGTTACGTACTATTCATGCATTTTCAGCATAATTTCAGTCTCTTGACACAATATCACCATCGTAACGTAAGTGCTATAAGTTTTTATAAAAACTATAACAAAAAACACTCAATGATAATCCTTAAGTTTAATACGTTTAGAGATTAAAATGAATTATGTATCTGAAATCTTCCCATTGTATTAACTTTAAGTGTTTTTATATACTTTTTTAAATTTTACAAAGACAAATTATTTGTATTTATATATATTATAAAGTTTCAATAAAAATATGATATTCCAAAATCGTATAACGATGATAACTGTTATATAGACTGATATACATAATTTAGTCATATATTACATTTCAATAACCCTTTAAATATACCGTTAAATGTATAAACAACCGTAATCTAACGTGTTGGGAATTTACAATATCTCAATAAATAGTTACCGTCTAATGCATTTTTACACTAATAATCAATAGTATTTTTACATTAAATCTCATAAAATTCTCTTGCTCGACATATAATAATATGTATATCTATTTACGGTTGACAATTATACGATATCTCACATAGGTACACAGCAAAATTATCAACATTTGTGGTATAATTAATCATTATTTATTATTATTTTTGATTCTATTTAATGTTTAACGTAAAATACAATAGAATATTTCGAATTTTTGTAGATTTTTAAATAAGGAATAATAATTTAAAATGTTATTATAATTTATTTATCCTTGATAATTTTTTTCAAAACTGAATGAAACACTTAAAAATTCACAGATTAAAATAATAATATAATAGATATATTTTTATCAATGATAACAGTATAGGTACCTATAATGAAACTAAACTAAAATATTATTTTAATAATGAAATAAAAAGAATTTTCAGCTTTTCTAAAAAGTAATAACTATCATTACGAGCTCTTAACACTAGTTAACTTAACTTAGCTTAACACTAATTATAATGTTTTTGTAAAATATTTTCTATATATATTTAATGTTTCTAAAATTTCATTTCTTCATTTTGTATTTGGAAACATAACTGGCAATTAATTAATTTTTCGCAAAAAAAATATACATCAATATTTAATAGTTTGTTTTGAAATAAATTAAAAATTTTTAACTCCCATAAACATCTAATTAAACGAGTTATTTTGTTTTTAAAATATACTTTGGAATTGCATCTGTACATTAATGCAAAAATTTAAAAAAGTACAAGTTCAAAATAATGATCTTCAAACTTGTTGTTATAACTGTTATTATTTATTTATATTTGAACAGTGGAAGCTCCAATGAAATACTTTGTACAAAACAAGTGAAAATTATATTATTTAAGTATAGGTAAACTGTATAATTAAGTATTGGACTTTTGAAAACTCATTCCATTCAACACTATGTATATACTTAGACACATTTCACATCAACCTCATTCATAATAAAATACACCTCATTATATTTGATATTAAATCTATCAAACAAGATATAATAATATCGAAACATAATAGTTATTTAACAATATTTTAATATTTTAATGTATTATATTATATTTTTTTGTGTAAACCATAATATTAATATAAAAATAACGACAAGGCACGTCATAAACGTTTTTTCACCCTTTTTAAGCCAATATCATAATAACGACGATGATAATAAAAATAATAATAATAATGGCGCTGTGAAAGAAAATATGTATAGGTAGTAGGGGACGTCTTGTCTCGACTGTTTGCTCGTCTTGACACGTCTGTTGCTGTTAACTGAGTGCAGTGCACACTATCTCGTCTCTGACGCCACATATATTTTATACTTACTCTCCTGTTGGACATCAGTAGCAACTATCGAGGAAAACATTTTACATATTTCATCGTCTTCAAGCACATCGCGTTCATAATATGGCTACTGCATTCGTAAGTACATTTTAATAATACATTAGTATATTTTTTTCAAATATTATTATTATTATTTTAACTAAGGTAAGAATTATTTAGATAAAAAAAAAAAAAACTAATATAAAATAAATTATAGGTATCTTGAAAAAAAAGTATTCGATAGAAAAGGTATATTTGTCGTAAATTTGTAACATGACAAATATATAATTACAGCTTCGGATGTTACGAAATAAATTTCGCTAGTTATAGTTATTAATGTATAGAAATAATATGAAATACTAAATTATAAAAAATCATATGTAATACCCATATAATTATTATATTTTACACATAAGTTAGAATCGAATGTAGTAAAACTACAAAATATGCAAAATAATTGGTATGAAGTTATAGCTTTATAAATTTAAAAATATAATGTACAATAACATTTTAATTTAATTTGATTTGAACGTCTTATAAAATGCATGTTACATTTCAACTTAATTTTATATTTTTCAAGTTTATTTTTTAGGGTGATTCACTAAACATCCTCATCCCCATTTGTTCCTTTAATAATGAATTATTAGATTATTTTAATTTTGGCTTTTGAAATTTCAAAGTATACTTAAGGAGCATGAATTAAAAAAATTTTATAGTATCTTAAAATATTATTCTATCAAATAAGTGTCATCATTTTTATTTTTATAGTTAATTTAGATAATTTTTACAATTTATAAATCGAAATTCAAACAAATAGTTTCAAAGTTTATTATAATATTTATATAGGAGTATATTAAGAATAGTATAATTCATAACAGCAAGTTTAGAAGATAAATTCAATATTTATTTTTAAGTTATAGTATTAGTATTAATTTATTTATTTGTATACATTTTAAGAGTATAATAGGAGTATAAGAATGACTATACCTACTAAATATTATATATATTTTGCATAAAATTATTTGTAAAGGCAATAATTTTTAGCAGGTACATTAAGTTTAACAACCCAAACACTAATCTTTGAATTTTGATTTAGATATCTCAATATTTTCAAAAAAATCATTCAACTAACAATTTACAATAAAAAAATTTAATTATATTAGAAAAAAGAAATTTGTATCGATATACAATACTCGTTAAATGATACAAAAAATTCTAAGCATTTAAAAAAATGGTCTTTAATTTAACTTAAAAATTTTAAAAATTTTAATTTTAATAAATGCATTATTAAAGGACAAATATGAGGAAAGCATACTTGATGAATCATTTTGTGTCTACAATGTGTATACTTATAGAATCATATTTTAATAATTTAACTAATGTTAAATTCAATTATTAAGATTTTAAAATATGGTTTATTAAAAATCATTTTATTTTTATTTTTAACTCAATAAAATATAATTATTTGCATTAAACGTAATGAATACTATTTGGGTATTATTTTTTTTTTACAAAAATAAATTAATAAATAGAATAAAATAATACATTACACGTGCATCCTTAAAAAATCCCATTTTTTTAGTTCAATCATTCAAAGATAAATATTAACTGTTTCACTGATTAATGGTGTTTTATATATTGGTTGGTATACATTATTCTAAGGGTAATACAACATTTACTACGTTAAATCTGGAAACAAGTTATTAAGTTCTACATAAATATAATATATGTTTATAAAGAAAACTTTTGATTGAATTCTGTTAATTTGTATTAGTATACAACTGTCTATTGTTTTATTTTTAACAAAGAAATAATTAAGATTAATCTAATAATGTTCTATGAATTAGATTTAAAAAAAAATTTCCAACTTAAAAAGAAAAATTAAAATAATATTCACATTTATTAGTATTGTTTTGTTTTACATAAAAACTATTAAACTGACAATAATATTTATTTTGTTCATAAAGCAAACAAATTTAAATTCAAAAACATCTTTCATGAATTAATAAACATTGTATTAAAGTTTATTTTTTATTAATTAATACGCATTTCAGCATTTGTGAATTCATTAATATAGCTACTTAATAATAAATATAAATTTGAATATCTTCTTATAATAAAACTTAATAATTTAATACTCGTACATATAATTTACACCCTTTGTTAACGAATAAAACTTTAAATTTAAATTTAAATACTCAATCGTTACAAATGTAATTTTCTTGTTACTGGAAAAAAACTATAATATATATCTACAGATCAATTATTTCAAACGTATATTAATTTTAAAACTTTTATTACTTCAACGGATATAAATAAACGAGTTGAACTTGGCATGGCTATTCGAGGTCAATTAATTTTCGGTAATCACATCCAAAGAAATGAAAATATCATTAAGGAGCGTGTAATATGACCGATGCGTGTGTTAGGTGGTATACCATATCAATATACTGATCGCGATTTTTCTTTTCATCGTTGAAGGTCAATCTTGCTTTTGCAAAATGTTTTACTGCACGTTCAACCCTGGTGGTTCGTTATGTTATTTTTTTATACCGCATAATATACTATATATGTGCGTACAATAAATATATAAACGTCGTACAACCTTGACAGTGCAAATTCAATGCAAGATAATATTATTGTGTGTAAGAAAAATAAAGACTATTCAAACACAGTATAATAATGTGTACATGGCGTATAAATTTCAATTATTTTGAAAAACGTAGTCATCGTTAGAATCTGGTTTACACACGTTAACTGTACATATACCGAGACAAAGGTGCTTATATTATTATTATGTATACATACATTATAGGTGCTAAATATATAGTGGACTAAACGTTGTCGGACGGACAAGTCCCGTTGGATATAGTAAATAATCATAAATTTCAATAGTTTTGACTAGCAAAAAAAAAAAAAAAAATACTAAACATTTCGTATTATTTTACCTATATATAGAATACACTCGATTACGCAGCGCTCTAATTCGGTCGCATAATAGTTTGTTTGGGATGATAATTAACAGGTTGACCGTCAGAATAATATGTGGGCACTTGATAATAAAGTGATGCAACACAAACTACATTATGTACAGTTTTCAAATCTATATCTACAACAATTTTTACGAATTGGACGATTTTTTTTTTTTTTTACTCGTTAAGAATAACACTAAAATAAAATAAAACAATATTCAACTTGTTCACAATAAGATAAATATAACCTTTATATATCATCAACGATTTCCAATTTCATAAGCATTTCAAATAAGTTATATAGGTACTTATATCGCATTAATATTTCATCTTTGGATTAAACAATTAAAAAATAAAATTCCATAAATTTGATAAAGGTATAATTTATTAAACAGAATACATTTTTTTTTTTTTTTTACTCATCAATTTATCCTTAATATATTAAGTAACAAGAAACCAGCAACTAATCGTTTTAATATAAGTATTACAAATACAAGGGAAAAAGTATTGAAATTACTCGTATCGAATGTCTCACGTGATATAATCATTTTGATACAGTTAAATAATATTTGCGTAGGTTTTTAGTCGCAACCCGAATAGGTTCACATTCACTTTTTAACTAGAGCGAATATCCAATGTATAAAGTCAATGTATTTACTTTCGCCTAAAGTCACAAATTTAACACAATTCTCCATGATATGATGTTTATATTATTATTTGATAGATATTTACAGTTAATAATTATACTTAAACTGTAAAAATTTTATTAAATACATCTATTATAGTGTTCTTATGTTTTTATACTTAATGTCAACATTCAATTACCCTTAAAATATTATAAACTTTTTCATATAGTATATTCAGAGCTAAATATTTAAATGTTTATGTACTTTGCATTGCCTGTATACTGTAGTCTGTAAGTAGGTATAAAATACAGATTAACGTTATATTATTAAATTATAAATTTACAACCGAAAAAAATGATTTCATTTAAAACAGTCATAATATTATATATGTATTAGAAACTTTATAAAATTAACTCAAAATATTATTATAATAAAAACACAAAATTTATGACACAAACGTCAAAAACACACAAATTAGTTATGATAGAGTGATATAAATATTATATATGTATTTTATTTAAAGAAGGACTTACTTGTTGTAAAATATTTTATTAGAAGTTATTAATGAAAGATTCTTTGATTCGTATTAAATTGTTAACGGTAAACAGGTACATTTAATCGTATATATATATATATATATAGTAGATAAATGTAGAAATTCAGTTTATTAAATTTAATACTCCGAGTATCTAACTCTAGTCTAAATCTAAGAAGAGCTCTGAATACTCGATTGGTAAATTGAATATATTATAATTTTGTTTACTTGAGTTTCCATTGACATATAATATATATATATCTGCCATTACGTAGGACGAAAATCATTTTAAGCGAATTATATTTCAAACAATATAACTTTTATAGTTTCATGTGTATTATTATACATTTTTATTATCAGAACACTACAATCACATCGGTCTATTTAACACACGGTAGTGGTTTAATGGTTTAGTAATTATTACGGCAGAAAAGAATTTAAATTTAACATTCTCTAAAATGGATACGTTATACATACGAGTTAAAAAAAACTTATACGTAAACAAACCAAACGAATGATGTAAGTTAAAATATATACTTATTGTATTTGACTAATTATAATTAGTAACGATGAATACATTTTTCAACTTGCTCATAGTAAAATTAATTTTTATCATTTTTTTTTTTTTTATGTCCTAATGAAATACTATTTTTATAAATATTAAATAGTTAATAAAGATAGAGTTTAAAAAAAAAAATGTATTTTTTAATGATTTTAAATTTACACTAAGCTTATTGCTGGGTAGTTTAATTTCAACATCACATTAAAGAGGCTTATAATAGTTATTGCATTATTAAATCGCGTTAAAGTTACCATCCGATTATATTGTTACCTAATCAATTTAATCACCAACACTCATTACAATGTCCGGTTGACCAATTCTTAGCGTTAATTCCATTCATGATGGTTATCAGATTTCGTATTGTTTTGGCGAAATAATAAGTACAACTTATGTATAACTTATAGGAAGTATTTGTGATGGTTATTTTCAATAAGATGAATTGTTATTTTAATTATTACATTCATAATTTTGAAAAATTAAATTCAAGATCACATATGTAATGTATTGTACATATTATATCATGAAATGCCTTATTATTTTAGCTTTAAATTTGAAAGATAAGCTATAAAATCATCCAATTATATTTTTCTTCAATATTGTTAAAAATTTAATCGTTAAATACATTTATACAATAACATTAAACATTTTAATTAGTAAACCTGCAAAGAAAAATGACGACGATTGAACGCATATATGTGTATATATTATTTTAAATGGTAACGAAAGTTAAATTAAAAACAAAAACTGGTCGAATAATATATTCTCAATAAATTATAATAGCATAATAATTATTAAAATAACATAATGATACCATAGAATGGCTCGATTATGAGAAAATACCTACTAAGTACCAAACGCATTATGTATTATATACCAACGTATTAACGCTGCACTGCGCAGCATGTCGGTTACAGTAAAAGGAAAGTCAATGATGACCTTCTTGTTGCAGCGTTAGTATATTATGCGATCTTAAATTATTGATCAAGATGCAGAATATATTGGCATTTGGCAACAAAATCATTATGTTGACAAAAAGTCAATTACAATTAAGTGAACTAATTTTTTTTTTTTTACCTTTGCACACAGATATAAAATATTATCTACTATACTATAATAATATTAGAAATCGTGAAATATCTAATAACAAACAGTAACTAAACGTATTATATATATTATATATTTAGGGAGGTAGGTAGGTATATAATCACTCATTAATAGGCAACAGCTGTTAAAAGACTTTAAATAAATCAGAAACGTATATGACTACGATTTTACGAGTATGCTCTTAAAATTATTGGTAAAAGTCTTTATTGTGATAATTCATCCGGAGTATAAAATATTGTAGGTTATAAGTTATAACTATAGAGTCTAGAGCACATATTTTTATTTTTTTTTATGTACTAAAAAGTATCGAAATATGCCACATAATATACAATGAAAATTATGAAAATATGAAACAAATATGCAAGACAATTTTTTTTATTTATTTAAAATTCACAAATTACACAACTTACAATAATTAATTACTTAAATAATTTATGAAAAATGTTCGCTTTAATATGCAATACATTTTAAGTTTTGTAAAAATATGCAAAAACGTGCAATAATCATTAAATATGTAAAAAAAATTGCACCATTAGATTCAAATTATTATAATTCGTGAAGAAAATTGACAAAAATCCAAAAAAGTGAAATAAAAAAAATATGCGATTGTATAGAAATCCGCGCTCTGGTTATAACTTGAAATTTATCAATATACCTATATAAACGAATTATAGGTACCTAATAATAATTTACTGAAGAGACGGATTGAAGGAAGTTCTAAACGGAAATTATGCGCCGTTAGATTTTTTAAGTGTAAGTAAATGGCATATAATATACGAATGATAAGTGCCAGATTATCTTGAAACTTATTCTTGAGAAGAGTCTATTACATTATTATAATAGCTCAATTTAGCAATCGTGTCTTATTTTAAATCCTCCGGACTAGAACTTAGGAGTAAGAAACTTCCGATTTACTATAGCAAGTAATTGCACTAAGTTTAGCCAGACCGTTGGGATATTATTATATTGTAGTTTATCAGAATACTAAAAGTAATTTATTATTTTATTTTATGTTACCCATTTATTTAAATCATTATATTTTTATTTCACTCGTTAATTATTTATGTTCGACCAACGACAGCTTCCGAACTGGCTCCTACTACAACTATCCCGACCAATGCTATTTTGATATTTTTAATATCATAATACGCCAATACATGTTATGTAACATAGGTTCATTGATTTTTAATGTCTATGTTCAAAGTTAAAGGTTTTTTGAAGATAAAACTTGGATTGTTATTGATACTAGATTTAATTTCAGTTATAAATGTTATAGGTACTTACACATATTATAACTACACTCTGTGGCTTTAATTTTGAGCTTCAACGCAATGGATTGAGACTGAAAATTGTTTCAATGTATTAAAAAATCATAATTTTCTACAATTTAATCAAAAATGAGTCTTAAATTTTCATTCTATTATATGATTTTATAATTTATATCGAATTTAATACGATTAGATATTGTAACTTATCAATATATTGTTCTAAATAAAATATAATATTTTAGATAAGAAATACTAATATAATATGACCAATTGTGCCCTTGTACCTGATCATAATATAAAATATGTAATTATAAAAGTAAAAGTCGTCATCCATCAGTGAGGTGTTTTTTTATAGTTCGGTGATATATCATATATGACGATAGGGTGTTTCGCCGAGCAGTTTGTCCTCGTATGCCTTACTACGCCCTACCAACTATTTATTAACATATTCGACCAGTTACCTGCCCAAACTTCAAAACTATATTTTAATAAACTATATGAAAACTAATGTTTAAATTTTTAAAAAGTTTGCATTAACAAGTCACTTATAAAATTATAAACGCATGTATTAGATATCTCAGTTGTTAAGACAACGCGAAAACAAACTATAGTATATTATATTTTTTATAGATAGTTTTTTTTATAAGTTCTGATGTACAAATATACACTTAAAATATTTACATATATTTTATTATAGTTATATATTACCTGTAGGCTGTGACCGAGTTTACTGCAGCGCGCTTTAACGGGGAAAAAAAATTCGTGTGAAACCAATACGTCATGATATTCGAACGCATCCGGTGCGTAACGGTGCGGGACGACGTCGATTTTGGTATTCCAAACGCGGAATACTGCAATATAATCATATACATATAAAAAAAATAAATACATATATATAGAATAAAATTGTTCGCACGGATTCGGAATAATAATAATAATAATCAATCGTCGACGGCGGCACCAGTACAGGCCACTGAGTTAACTTGCCTCACACCATATAAATATAAATTATATAGGTGGTTCAAGTTCAAACAGACAACAGTTCATTAAAAATGTAATAGAGAAAATGGATACATACTCTAAGTTTTTCAAAATATAAAATACTGAAATAAATTTTAAATTATCATTTAAGATAATTTATACAAAAAAATAAATTATTCAATGTGACCATTGGAAATCAAATATAAGTAACTACTATAGTAATTTGGATGCATGAAGCATCATAATAATTAATAATATGAATTTAGATATACAATAAATAAATACGATAAAAAATATTCTGTTACAATAGGCATATATATATAGCTGGGTACATTATTAATGTAGAGCTTTTAATATTATAATATTAATAAGATTTTTTTTTCATATGTATATTTCAATAAGATAAAAATAACAACTTATTTAAAGCGAAAAATACAAAATTAAATTTCAAAATGTATCCTATATTAATATAAAATATAGATTCCCAAAAAAATCATTTTACAGTGCCATATCGAAAAAAAATATTTTTTGAAAACATTTCGGAGGGTCTAAAGTTGAATCGTAAATATGTGACTGAAAAATTCCACGTTATATTATATCGAATTCCAATAATATTGATGCATAGTTCGAACGTTACGCACTACGTAATAATCAAAAACCGTTCGGACTTTATAATATGTAATATATACCATAATATAATAATGTATATGAGTATACAGGTTTGTTACGTGCTAAATATTTCTGTTGGTCCTTGCCAAAAACTGAGAATCAAAAATTTTTAATTTATTATTATAATATACAGAGTGCGGGTTTTGGGGTGTATTATAATAAAACGGGCAATCGATAATACCTGACTTGAATGGGGTATTAAGATATTATTATATCATTTTTAATTGTCATTAAAATGATTATTTTTTCATTTTTGTTTAATACTTCAATTTTTTGTTAGTATACATATATACATACGTATATTATGTGTAACATATACCAAGGGACGGATTATTATAATACTACATAGTTACCATACGTTTATAACTATAATTAGTCGTAATAATCAGAGGCATATGGGGCTAAGGTAATGGAAGCATACAACCCTCTGGCCTCTACGCCATAGATTCGTAAGCTCAAACTTGCTCTTCCGTTTCGGTCTCGTTAATATCGCGTCACACGTCAAATACCTATGTACAATATATGTAACATGAGACCGCAGGCATTCGATCGTCGTCTTTTAAATGAATCTTATTTGTAAGCCGTTAATTACAAGCTCGTTTGTAAAGAATAACAATAAAAAAAAAATTATACTGGCCCAAGGTAACGTATAATATACATGCCTACGTATATATATATAAATAAAAGTTATATACAATATTAGTTATAAGACAGTAATCTATAATATATTTACACACAATAACCGTAGTCGGACCACTTGGTCAACCACCCGCCACGTGAGAGGTCGATGTACCGCCACGCAGTCTTCTTCGGTGCACTCAAATACCTATCGACTAATCATTATAATATAAATTATATTGCGTTACGGAAATTTAGACGATTCGCATATGTATATTGCCAATAAAATAATGAGTAATAAGATTTTATCGTTGCGAGAAATTGAAAAATATTTGTAAAAAAAAAAATGCATCCATCGATAAACAAATAATTTAATATACCTACACATTATAATATATGCACTTGAACATCGTCGTAACGGTCATTAATGACCAGGAAATAGGCACGTGGAATACGTGACTGCATTGAAACAATGAAACATTTTTTTCTTGTTCTCACTTTGATATATTAAGGTTAAATAAAAAAAATTAAAAAAAAAAACTTCGATAGAAAGAATTTACCACGAATATCGTCTTGTCACAATCGTCTGACAGAGGCGATGCGACGAGTCATATTAAACAGGTCGTCGACTTAGAAATTGTATTGTTTTTTTTTCTCCATTAACATAAATGTCAGAATATTTTTCGAATTTTCGATATATATATATAATTAACTTTATAAATAATAATAATAATTAGAGTTTCAGAAACAACACATATTATACTCATTATCAGTCACCAGTACCTACACTCATAATGTACCATATCATAACTCACACAGTTACATATTATAATGTAATAAATTTAAAATATTTAGTTACCTATTCAATATAGGTACACTATTTATTGGTTTATGGTTATCTGATACAAATCAAACTACTTGTGAATTCTGATATTTTTTTTATAGATCTGATCTAATCTTGCCTATAGATTTTACTTGTAACTAATTTATTTAAAATATTATAACATTAAATGAACTAGAACACTAACATTTATTTTTTATTTTCGTCTCGCGCGTAATATAGTCACAAAGATATTTTGTAGATTCACGATTACGAATCTCTGGTTTAACTTAGGTTTAGTAACGAACCAATAATATATTTTATAAAAAACGTAAAAATATACATTGACTGGGTACTATTTAGTGTTTAAATTTTTTTAGAATTATTAGTGATTAAAAATAATAAAGACGAAGTTAAATTTAAAAAACCTACATATTTAAATTTATAACAAATAAAAATATTAAAAGCTATCAGAGAAATACACTGAAAATATTCTGTTTTGTTAAACGTACAAGTTCATTTGCCCTAAACTTCACCAGAGAGTCGTATTCATAGAAGTACGGAATACCTCTGTTGCTGTACTGCATAGACTGACAAATGTTGGTGTGTATAATATATAATACAATACATTAATATGCATAACGCACGAGTATTACGTGCACATGCCTATAGTTATAACAACATTATTATCTAATACCTAGTTTTCGTGTTTTATTCATAAAATAATAATAATATAATAGATACTTAATAATATGTTTTGAATCTGCAGTCTGCAGTGCAAGTTCGATAATTGTTATATAAAACCTAACAGTTATTCGCTATCTGTTTTTATTATATTTTGTACTCGCATTTTATTGTTCTGATACGTTGAATTGTATAACGTATAAAACTTGTCGATAAGTTTTCAAGTAGATAATAATAATGTAGGGTCGATTAAATGTTGTGTTACGGTAATCTGCAAATGATGGCGATTACATTAAAATTGTATGCAGCCCTGTCCTCGCAAATGCTTTTTATAACTTACAAAACAATACACCTTTAAAAATAGTAACAGAAATTTAAAAATTCTGTCTATTTCAGATCGCATTTATCGCCACGTCCTTATTGGTGACAATGGCGTTGGGCCAGCAACGTCCTGTCCAGCCAACGTTCACCAGATCCACTTTGCAGAATCGCGACATCCCTCAGCTAAACCTGGACCCTCAGCAACCAATGCCGCAGCCTTTCCGTAGAGTCTCGTTGCCCTTGTACAGAGGCCGAGGCTTTAGTCTGGACGGACAAGAGCCGAATAAACCAGTAGTAACTCAGCAAACGTTCCAGCCGAGACCTGTCGAAAACGTCGACGGCGATGTGGCGGGCGACGATGCACCACAACCCACTAGACAAGCGCCTCAGCAGCAATTTGAGAGAACACAGCAACAGCAAGTCGACAGGGTTCAGCAACAACAACAAAATATTGACAGGATTCAAGCACAACCTGAAAAACAATTCCCCGGATTCCGGCCCCAGGTATAGTAAAATACTATTAAAGAGACTCGTATACTTAAATTATATTATTGTATGGTTATATTACTTATTAAATAGTATACGTTTTCATTGTGATCCGATTTATATGAAAATAGGTTTTCTATATAATTCATAAAACACATAAGTCTAAAATATTCTCTGGTTGATTTTTTAATTGTTCTTAGAAGAAAAAAACATTAAAAACTTCATAGCTACTTAGAGTTTCAATGTTTTTTTAATTTTAAGTCATATACAAAATAATCATATAACTCAAAAATACAGATATAAAATACTAAATTTATTGCCCTAATTATTTGCAAGTTTATTAACAAAATCAAAATAATTCAGGTAATTCACAGTTCCCTCTGTAATAATTGTATACGAATATATGCGTAACAGTAAGTATTCTACTTCTAAGTTCTATTGCGTATATATATAATGTAATATAGGTTTATAATGGAGTAGGTTACATTAATAATCCGATCTTATTATTATAATATTATTTTAATTATTATTTAGCCGCAGATACAAGCCATAGAAACTCAACCAAACTTTGTGAGAAAGGTAGTACAGAGGCCGTTGAAACGCGTAAGAGTCACTGAAGATATAGATGCTGTACCTAAATCTCCAGAAACGATTCAAAGAATGAAACTTGAACGAACCGAGTCTGCCGACAAACAGCGGGCAAAAAAGCCGGTGTCTCAGGTGCTATATTAATTATTTTTGATTTTTTTTACACGAGGGATAAACACATTAGCCTCGTAGAAATCGGAATGGATTTATCGTTCTAGAAACTATGTAGGTAATTTATTATTATTCCACTGAGACATTATCATATCTATAATCACGTACCTTCTATCAACTGACAATTGCTGTTAGTATATTTTAGCAACAGATTTTGAAAATGAGTTATCTCGAACTGTAGTTGTCGTTATACTCACTTCTGACAACTGCCTTAATCCTAGTCATCGAATTTATTCAAGTAACGCGATATATAAATATATAATATACATTATATATCGTAGAAATTGCCTTTTACTTCTCCGATCACTCGCTCACTCAGCACTAAGATAAAATCCTGTAATCCGAACGTTTAATCTAACGCATATCTGTGACTACTATCTATATAATTTTCTTCTTTTTTTTTTTTTTTTTTTTTTTTTTTAATATGGTGCTCTCATATATTATGCTGGTAAAACTTAGCTTTAATACACTGAGTTCAAATAAATAAAATATATTTTTATCGAGGTGACTATTTGGTAAGTAAACATACTACACTATACCTACTATACCACATTATACTACAAAAATATCAACAGAAGCAAGCGAAGACAAAATACGATCGCTTGTCATTAAATTGCATTTGTATTTAAGTTGATTATAAACCAGATTATCTTTATATGAAATTCAAAACCAGTTTATTTAAATCATCTAAGCATTTTCTTTTCATGGCTTATTAAAATAACAATAAGCATATACAATATACATGGTATACATATCATATATATTATATATTGTAAGCGTATCTTTAGTCAAGACTTCGAATACAATGATGCACTGAAGCGGTCAAAAACCATTCGACAAGAACAAAATGATTAACCATTCTATATAGTTAGGATATAATGCGTATAGTGTAAAAACAAAAATTATTTTTATTTTTTTTTTTTAATGATATTTTAATATGAATGTGTCTTTTAAATAAGTGAAAAAAAATAATTAGCTTTCAACAATAATTAATCATGAAGAAAATTACATTTTCGATAGAATATATAATACATGACATTGACCTTTTTGCGAGTATATATATTAGATATAAAAGTACATTTGTGGTGTCTAGAAATACCTATGAATATTTGTTAAGTGCAGTCGGTGTTGGATAAATATATAAAAAATAACGATTTGAAATTAAAAAGAATGAACCACAACTAAGATAATATAAATATGATACCTCATTAACGGTGAAACTAAAAAAATTTTCGAAAGCATATAATCTAAAAAAACCATATATCAATACAAAATTGTACACGTATTTATATAGTTTAATTTTTCATATTTAAATTATTAATCGAGAATAAAAAAAACATAAAATAATTTTTATTTATTTATCCATACTTTTTTATTAGCCGACTATTATTGTTAATTATTATAACATGTTACATGACCATTGATTATTATAAATACAAATAAAATAATCGATTACGGTACCTATGCGCATAAGAATGGTTTTCAATAAATAACGATTTAAGTAGGTTATTAATTTTTTTGTCATCATAGCTTATAAAAATAATTTATACATAAAAAATTATTTAAAAAGTTCAAACTCAAATACTTGAGAATATTTAATAATAATAACATACCTAAGTAATATCGATTAATAATAATAATAATATCAATCTGAATTAAAATAAAAATAAAATAACTATTTATCAACAATTCACTTTATGTAATGAAGTATACCTAATTGTATAACATTGCTATTAAAAACATTAGCTTAGATTTAGAACCAATCTGGAAAAAAGTGTGTAATTACTAATTAAACACAATGTCTATGAAATGGCGTGTTTAGAATTTGTTACCTACTAAACAAATATTTTATTATAAAAAAATAAGAATTAAGTTTGTTCCTACATTATTCACGATATCATGATATTGTATTATATAACATATTAATAATATGTAGGTAATAGTGGAATGCATATTATATACGCTTATAGTATATAGTATATAATCTATAATGTAAATCATAAATTGAAGTATATTTCTGTGTCACTGATAAAAATATTGAGAAAGTTTAATTTCAAATTGACATTTACATACGATTAACTGACGTACTTACCGATAATTTATAAGGACTGGACATATCTAAACAGATTACAAATATAGTCAGTAAACTAAAGAAAAATCTACAACCATTAAACGGTATAACAACTTCAAAATAACTAGAGCACATTATATAGTCAACGTACTAGATAAGGAATGACAGTGGAAATAATAGGTTTAGAATATTTTTGATTCATGATGATATTGTTTTGTTATATTATGAAATCACGCACCACATGGCGTATATATATATAAATATGTGTGTGAAAGTCAAAACAGACTTGAACACCGTGCACACGAGAATAAAAGTTACGCTTTCGTTGAAAAATTATTTGAAATGGTGTTGAGGAAATTGATGACTTATCGTATATATATTATATATATATAAACGTTATTATATACTTAACAATTTAAATATAAAAAAAAAAAAATACAATTTGAAGCTCGACAACAATATTATATATTTTATTGCGATCATCACGTTTCCAGTTACAGTTGAATTTTACACCACAAACTCGACATTATAAAATTATATTGTTAGGTAATACCATAATCACAGAATATGAAATACGAACTATTTTAAAAATATATTTTTTTTACCACTCACAGATACTGTGTTACATGAATAAAAAGGTCATATCCTGTTTCGCTGTCAGTTTATTCCCATTTTACTACAATTTCATTTCGCCGCCTCTGCGTTTATTTCCAAAATTATTTTTGTTTCAAAACTTGGTTATAACTTATGATTTATGAAATTTACCTACATTGATCAATATACAGTGACAAATCATGTGGACTTATTGTATGAAATTATCCTAATATTATCTGAAATTATCGATTGATAAATCGTTAATGGTTTATAAATAAAATAGTAGTTAGGGGTAACAAAATTGAGAACGCCATCACTGTGGGTTTTGCATTTGTTTTTGAAGTATCTAAGTAATACATTATTAAAATATAATAATTATTTTCAGAAATTAAATTTATATTTTCAATATATCAAAAACGATTTGTTTTTAATAATTATTATTTTAGAATAGATAAAATTATTAAAATAAAAATATTGGAAATGGATAGAAAACAGTGGAGTCCACGCTATGATTGATAATTCATTTAGCCCTTATACAGTTAGAATTAAATTATAATAAATTATAAATGTATTAAACTTGAACAAAGAATTAACAGTGTAAAAAGACATAAAGTAACAAGCAGTCTTTCACAAATGGAATAAATTAATCACTTAGACAATATAAATAAGTTACTTAAATAAATACAACAAATAATATTATAAAAAAAATAACTTAACAAAACTGACATTTGGGTTACCAGATAGTAAACTATTATTTTTATAGTAATTTTTTTTTTTATATTCTTATTATTCAGTAATCGATTAATTCCTTATGTACAACGTAAATACAATATAATATCGTGGTGTTTATCCCCTACTTCGTAGAATAAATGCAATTATTTTTATATTAATAAAGAAAATAATTATTATTTTCAATATTACATATTATTTGACATTAAGTATAAACGCGGTCAATTATGATAATAGTAATACTCGTACAACAGTACGTGTATACACATTTTTATTTTAAATTTTAAAATAATACTTTAATAACTAATTTATCACTTTTAATTTAATTTTGAATTGTTTTTATATTTTATGTTCTGTATTACAAAATCATCAAATTATGCATTTATTTCAATTTTAAATTGTATTTTATCGATTGAAAACTGGTTTTAATATTTCAAAAATATAATTTAACTTTAATTTTTATAAGTTCAATGAAATTAAACCGTAACGAAATGGGAACTAATCAAATATAATAATATTGTACCCGAACCTAAACCAAACTCAGATTAAAATTGTTTATTCGAAAATAAACTCAAACCGAACTTATGAAAATACATTTAAAAAGTTTAAACGAATTTTTAATTGTTTAAAATATGTATTAGGTATTAATTGACCTAATTAAATCATACGTATTATGTAATTAAATTATTCGTATCGTTATTCGGTCATTCAAGTTCAAATTTTAATTTTGTTGAATCGGTTTTCGAAAACATAAGTATATTTCAACGATGTACACAATCAAGGGCAATAGCAATAGGACATACAGCGTAACGAAATTGTACTTTTTCGTACCTGCGATGTTTGTATAAAGTATATTATTTATAAAATCATTATATGTCTATATCATATAAAGGTAATATTATGATAAAAAAAAAATGACCATCGATTTTTTACAATAGGATCGTTCCGTAGATTAGCAGTTCCCAAACTTTTACGACCACGACACTCTTAAAAAATAGTAAGTGTCTTGCGAAACCCCAACATCTTTAATTCAAACTCAACTCCAATTTTTCTAAAAAAAAAAAATAACATTATTGTTAATAATAGAATTATTATTTATTGAAGTTAGTTAAAATAAAAAAATGTCAATCAAAACTATTTAAAACAATAATATCTTTTCCAAAAATGATAAAAAAAAATAATTTTCTCAATAATCAAATACATCTGACGGAACACACTTTAGGAAACGCTGCCGTAGGTTATATTCAAAATACAAAGATTTTAAATATACGTCATATACACCCTATAATATGTTATGGTTAGGAGGGTGCAGTATATGTGCATATTAGGTAGGTACATTGCAAATGTACACGCTGCCGACCATATTGCGACGTTTAACCAGATAAATAATCAATATCATATTATAGATGATATTTTAACACATAACAATTATTTTACGAGTGACTCGCCTAACGTATGTATCATAATATTATGTATGTTTGTGTTACAGGTATTGAGGCGATACAGAGACGACAACCCAGACGGTAGTATCACTTGGGGTTTCGAAAACGACGACGGCACTTTTAAGGAGGAGACCATCGGAGTGGACTGCGTGACCCGCGGCAAGTACGGCTACGTAGACCCGGAAGGCGTCAAGCGCGAGTACTCGTACCAGTCGGGTGTGCTATGCGACAAGGACAGGCGACCGCTGTCCGGGTCGCAGCGAGAGCAGGGCGCCGGGTCGTCGGCGGTGCAGGAGGCGCAGGCCAGCGACACGTACGGTTACATAGACTACACCAAGAACCAGTACGTCATGGCCAACGGACAAACGATCAACCTGAACGGCATGGCTAAGAACCGGGCGCGGAAGCCGGTAGTCCGGAAGACCGTACCGCCCCCGCAGAACGCAGCCGACCAACGCTTCTAGGTCGTCACGCGCCCCGTCGTTTAATAATATCATGTATTATCGCATTCCTCCCCAAATGCAGCGTATTATTATTATTATTATTATTATTATTATTATTAATTATTATTAGTATAATATCAATGACGGTATAGGAAAATGCAATGTGATCAGTGCTCGAAATCGGTAAACAAAATTGAGAGACACTCTTAAGGTTGAAAAAACTTATAACTTTTGAACGTTATAATATAAAATAAATCGCAGACAAAAAAATAAAATACATTTCAAGAGTATATGCTAATAATTATTATACTATTACCTAACGTTTTTAAAAATATGTTTTTTACATAATTTTCAACCATATACCTACTACTACTTTTTACCGTTAACGGTTTTTAAATTTTTTCAAATGACATTTGTCTTTAATTCATTATTCCACAACTAAATAGTTTTAAAATACTTTGATACATAAAAATCGAATTTTGTATGGATAATTTATGATATAGGTAAGTATTCTTAAAATTATACAAAAAAAAATTCAAAAAGTTAACGTTTTTCGAAATAACATAATATACAAATAAACTACTCCGTAGATGTTAATTACTTTTGGAACGATTATAACTATGTTCTTATATTCCATAAATTATAATAGCTTTTATGCAGTATCATAATTTTGGAAAACAAGGAGCTCCGTTCTCAGCACCAATTCGAGCACTGGCTGTAATACAATGACTCATTATTTTTCTATATATAAAATAATATTATAATTTTAACATTATTATATTATTATGTAAACCGCTGCCACCACGGTGTCCCGCTAGACGCTTCACTATTTTATTATTATTAATTTTTTTTTTTTTGTAAAAGATCGCGTTTTATTTTTAAATTATTTTAGACAGATATAAACATAATTTTGTGTAGACATTATATGCATATGACACGAACGTGATATAAATAGTTATGTATACACCACAATTATTTTATATTATGTACGAAAAAGTAGACTGTTTTTTTAAATATAATATACAATATATAAGCATATTACGTACGTACGTTTTTCTTTTTTTTTTTTTTTGTTTAACCATTTTCATAAAAACTAGGTAATCAAAATACTCTTAAATGCATTTTTCAATGAGTAAGTTTCAGTACAAAAATAAATAGATACATCTAAAAAATATTTCAAATCCTTTTAAATAATCACACTTATTTATGAATATTGAATGCTCTTCGAGACCAAAATTTGTTTAAATAGGTAAGTTAAGTTTTGAATTGGGTTTGTTGTCATTTTTCATGATCTTATGTTGATACTATAAACATCGGAATAAGTTACCAAGTTCCCACATAAGTATAAAAAAGGAATACACTCTGTTTATATAACCCTCCGAAGTTCCTACCATTTGATTTATTTTAATAAAAAATAAATTTAAAAAAAAAAACGAGGAACTCGCTTTGCTGTACACCCTGTATGTCTTCTTACAAAATATTTCTTAATTTAGTAAAATATATGAACACTGAAAGTTAAAATACTGTGATTGCGAATTGTGAATAAATAGGTATGCGAACAGTGACTAAAAATCGAAAAAATAGAGTAGTCACTATTTAGTATTTGACTTCACAAAGTCGAATGGTGTTATTTTGACATATTAAGTATATTTATATTGCGATGACTGTCGAACACGATGTCACGTATTTTTAAATGTAGCGATTGAATAAGTATCGTCATGTAGGCAAACTTTTGTGCTTCGTAAATTACCCAAAACGTCGGAGAAATTCATGACCGCTGCCTACAGTAATGATATTGACACGTATGTTTATTATACATTTTTAAATGGCGATATAAAAATATGATTCCGAAATGTGAATTATGAAGTCTACGGCATGCAAGAATTAGATAAACAATTATAAATCATCGATGCATTTTTAAAACCGTAAAACTTGGTTGATGAAATTAAACAACAGCCACGACCAAACGTAAGCGTTGTTATGATATTTATGTTACCAAAAAATCGAGCAGGTTAGCCACCGTATAAACAACGGCATGTACGAACGTATATATTACACCGATTTTGAAGAATTTGGTACTTTTTATAGTCATATTATGATATATATTTAACCATCTGTTTACAAGTCTTATATATTATATATAATATATAAAAATCTCGTGTCATAATGTTTGTTACCAAACTCCTCCAAAACGGCTGGACCGATTTTCATGAAATCTTTTGTGTATATTAAGTAGGTTTCAGAGAGTGATTTTAACTATTTTTCATACCCCTAGGTGTAAAGGATGGCTCACCACAAATATTTATAACAACTGTTGGATATCGGCGATGGAAAATAAAAAAAATAAAAAATAAAATAATAAATAATAAATAAACTAAGATACAACAGTTGTTGCCAGGGAACTTAGTGTAAAAATATTTTTTTAATATTTAACATGTAAATTGTATATTTATATATTATTAGATTAGATTACGTTTCCATCTTTTTTCATAATATTAAACGACCGCGTATTTATCACATTTAACGATCTCATCAGAAACGACTCGACCGTTGAATGGGTCGGTCTAACACAATAAGCTTTCTCTCTCATTTATAAGAAAGGTTAATAATCACATATATGAACTTTAATTGTATCGATTTGTGTATTTTGTACAATGTCAGCAAGACGCAAGGGGTCTGATTTGGCCCGTCGAACAAAAGAGCACAAAGAAGAGACGTACAAGGTACAAATTCAACCGAATAATGAAAATGTACGTGTGAACATGGTGCGATTGCGTGAGGCACAAGCTGAACAAAATCAAAAAAGACGATTAGAAGCGCGTCAATTCGTAATGGACACACGCAGAGAAAATGACCGACAACGCCAACAAATACATAGAGCATTTACATCCAATTAATTCCTTCGTCTAGCATTCGAGTATGGGCCCGATATTAAATATTACGCTCATTCGAAAGTAGAGATTGGTGCTATGAATAAGGAATGTCCGTATTGTAATGCGCCTAAGTTCAAAAATGAGCCAACCGGTATGTGTTGCGCGTCAGGAAAAGTGCAACTACCGGAAATTGAAACACCACCTGAACCATTGAACGGTTTACCGAAGTAACGGTTTACTTATCGGTACGGATCCAGATTCTAACCTGTTCCTGAAGTCAATTCGAACATTCAATTCATGTTTCCAAATGACATCGTTCGGAGCAACAGAAATAGTTAAAAATAATGCTGCAAATGGTCAATAATTTAATTCAACATTCAAAATCAAAGGCCAAGTTTATCATAGAGTGGGCTCATTGCTACCAATGCCAAACGAACCACATACATTTTTATAAATTTACTTTATGGGCGGTGAGGATATTTGGTGTTTTGTTATTTTTATGGGCCGTCATCATTCACAGTGCTCCATTCATCTCAGTCATATACCAGTATACGACATTCCCTCTCACTTACAATAATTTAATTATTTTTTATTTGAATACCAAAATATTCATTAGATATAATTTATATGGCAAAACAACGTTTGCCGAGTCAGCTTGTATATATATACATATATGTGTGTGTCTAGATAGTTGTAAAAATGCAATTCATTATAAATAGTATTGGTATTGCTTTGGGTGACCATATAATAATAATTTAGGCTCAAGTACTAATATAATTATGTTATGTTCGAAAGAAACAGACAATAATAATAACAGCTTTGCTTATTAAGACAATTTTACAAAGCACTAGAAAAGAAAATATCAAAGTTTCATTAATAAGAGTTTTAACACATAAAAAGCGTAGGTAAATAAATTAAAAAATAATCAAAGTTACTGAGTTGTTATCATCAGTCATTATATAATAAATTTTAAAATGTAAAGAAAAAATACAAAATAATTTTCTAACGATAATGATAATATGTGTATCATTATACATTATTTTTCATCACTAAATCGGAGATAATTATGGTTAAGTACAATGAATTTTTTTTCTTGAAATTTCAATGGTGCTTACATGCTTACAGAGCGTGCGCTTCCGCTGGGACACCCTATAGTAAGCGCAACGATTTAACATAATATGTCGCATATTTACGTACCTACCGAATACTGTGCGATTTCCGATAAGTACATACATTTTTTATTTACAATACTGTCGCGGCGGTCTTCATTATCAAGATACGTTTGTTATGGATTTACGTGAGTCGCAGTCAAAAAGCACCCTACGAATGCGCGACGTGTCTTCCACATAGATTATAGTTTTTCATTTCACTGCCAATTATAATAATTATTAAAACTAATATAATTAAATTCGAAATACAGTCCATACGCCAATAAAACGTATCTGTTTATTAAATTACCTGCTCACTACGTCCCAACATTCGGTTCAATCGATCCGGATTCACGTTAGATCCATTATAAATAAATAATAAATGCGACGTTCTCGGGCTTCGGCAAAGAATTAAACTTGCTAATAGCGAAATAAATTACTATTACTTAATATTTTCTTTGCTAAAAATCTAAAGAATTGTTTTTCCTCAACGATGTAATCAATTAAATTCAAATATATACATAACTTAGGTATTACAACGTAATGACCTATTCAATGACGAAGTATACCAGACACCTAGGTACTGGTTAGCGGTTACTATGCAATATTATTAGGGAGTTCCCAAATTACCTACTTAATATTTACATTTTTAAGTTAAAACACAAATCGGTTTTTTTTTCTTACTTCGAATTATTTGATTTCTTTTAGATGTTTGAAATAAATACAATGCAGTCCTTCCTTAAATATTTATTTTTATTTGTTAAGCTTGACAATAGAAGTATAATTTAAAAAAATAAATGTTATAAATAAACTTAAATTTACTTAGTTGTTAAGACAAGCATTTTTTTTTTTAGCGATTTATCCATGTTTGTATTATCAATTAATAATGCATGTACTATAACGTATTTATTCTTACAATAAAGTAATTCAATTTAAATCATATCCACCGTAGTATTTAAGCAATATAAAACTCAGATAAATCACTTTTGTACTTGAATAAAATAAAATAAAAGCTCACATATATAATAATACATAATAATCATAAATATGTTTATCTATTTTATGTCTTTAGACTGTGACTCGATAAAAGACTAGCACCAATCACATTTAAACTATTAGTACATAAAAAAATGTTTATTGCAGATTTTTATAATTTATGTGAATAAATAGTATATATATAAAATAATTAATAAAATAAAAAAGATATTTAAATTGCACAATGAATAATATGTATTAAATATTAATAACATTTTTTTTTTAAATGTCATTACATTTTAGTACTGTAATAAAATATATTTTATGTAAATAAATTATCGTAACAAACGTTATTATACATACAACTTGTACAAATATAGTTAATATAGCTTCAAAATTGTACGAGCTTGGTGTTGTTGGCAAACAATTCCTTACATACTTATTGCTACATCAAGCTTTACTATGTTTACAAAAATATAATATACATATACATAAATATAATTTTTTATGGATGATTCCTTATTACAAAGAAACTTTGTAATCATTTCCAAAATAATGCATATTATTGTATCAAATACAAAATAATATTTACCTTGAATAAAATAAAAGCAAATAAAGCTGCTTTAGAATCACTAAAGCTGGGCAAAATAGTAATTTTTTATAACAAATTAAGTTACTTTAACGTAAAAAACAATTACAACTATAACATAATTTGGTTTTTGAAATTTCCAAATCTTTTAATCTAAGTAAAATTAGTGTTTTTCATAATTTAAAAACCCGTTTAAATTTCAAATATTTTATTCAATTAATTAATGATTATCTAACTAAAATTATTAATTGAATAAACAATAGTGGCAACAAATTATTTTGCAATATTTTACCGCTACCTCAATAATATCATAAAATAAAATTAATAGGCAATATATTAGCAATAAAATTTTACTACCACCGCTTTATTTATGTGTTCCAACTTATGTCCGCAGTTGGTGAATGCTGAGTTAACTGATTAGTGTTGACATGTACATCCTAAATTGGTTGAATGTTGACAAATTAAAAAAAATTGGAAATTTTCTAGTGAATGTCAACATTTATATGATGCTTTTGAACAATTTTGACATAGGTACACAACACAGTCTTAGCTAATGTTAACATATAGCACAGATTTAAGGGTTTAGATAATATATAAAATACAACATAATTTATTCAATCAAAATTGTTTAATCCTTTAATATATAGCAATTGATTTGACATTTTCTTTGCTCAATGAATACCATTGCAATGTATGAAAAAATGTTTATTTATTATATTTATTGAGATATAATATTAAAAAATTATCGAGTAAGGTGATAAAATATTTTATTAAAATGATCAACTAGTACAATATCTAACATTGAATAGGTAGCAAGTATGTCTATTATATATTATCATAGTGACTCTCCCATTATCCCAAGTTAACATTCAAAATAGACATTACAACAATCACCAATAATTTTGATGTATGATGATAATCACCAACAAATATCAACATTCACCAATTGCAGACATTCACAATAAAATAACATGCATTACACATATCACTTCACACTCATTTAAATTAACTGTATAATACAAGAAATGTAATTTGATAAGAAATTGATCTATTATTACTAAATTCAATTGTCTATTTGAATGCCAATGTTACAAAACATATGGTTACTTTTTGATTTAACGCATTAGATTAGATAGTTTTAAACAACTCTTCAAGTTTAGAATGTTATTATTATGGATTAAAACCAACTTAAATAGTAAGGAATTTACTTTAAAAGTAACATTTTAACTTAATTTTAACTTACTAATTAACTAGTGCCCAGCTTTGAGAGTAAGGCATGCTTAATTTACTAAATATTTTGTGTGATATACATTTTTTTACATAAAACATTAGTTTAGCAGTGAATTAAATTGTTACGTTTACATTTATGATAAAATGATAAATGTAATTTGCAAATTATATTATATCAAGACAACAACATTTAATACAATCAAACAATTAGACCAGTTGGCCTAGCTTAAATAATATAAATATATATTATAAATTGTATCTAATAATACTACAATCATTACAAGTAAATCACAAAAACAATATAAGCCATTATAGAGATATTATTAATATTTACAGTTACTAAGTGTACACTTTTTTTTTATTATTAAAGAACTTTATTAAAACTTTAAAGTGTCTATAAACAAAAAATTAAATATTGTCATCAATAAATGTTAAAATAAAATTAAGAATAAAATTTTTTTTTTTTTTTAAATAAAAATATAGAAAAATTTGGTACAAGAACTGATATTAGAATATAGTTTTCAAAAGAATTTAGCTGCTAAAGATAAAGTTTATAAACAAGAAGCCTAATAAGTGTTTGCCTTTTATCAAATACACGGCAGCAAGTGAATGTAGAATTAAAACAGGCGTGCCCTACGTTTTAATTCATTGCGGCGCCATTTGGGCAACTGATAAAACTCAGCTGGTGACATTTGGAAAACTGCTTCAAATTCTGTAGGCGATAAGTGACGCTGTAAACAAATACAGTTTATTAATTCAAAATATTTTCTGTCTTTAGGATATTAAATATTTATGATATAAATACAATTATCACTTATCAATACAATTGCATTGCCACTAAATTAATATTTAGAGAATATTTACATTTAATTTTCACACCTGAATACTTTACACCGAGTACTGATTATATAATAAATTTACTCAAAATATCACATTTTATTTGTATTTAAAAAATTGCTTCGACATATCAATCACGCCAATATATTATTGTAAGTCCTCAAACATGTTTATTATAAAATAATTTTGTAATAAAACTTGTACATAATATAATTTAAGTTAATATATATATATATTTTAACATCCAATAAAAAAATATAATTTTAATAAACTTACATCAAGGTTACATCTATCAACATCTGAGGGCAGCCTGTAATTTGTGATGAGTAATAAGTGATATGGATAAATTTTTGGAGGTTCAGAACTGTGATGCGATGAAGACATATTGGGTAGTGAACGATGAATATTAGTAACATAGCGCAGTGATCCAGTAAATGTAGATGATGCTGGTATTTCAGAACACTACACATAATTATAAGTAATTAATTACATTTGAACCAAATATTATATAGGTTTCATATTCATGAAACAATAGTGAAGGTAAAATAGCAAGCATTATTTGAGTGGCTTAAGAACTCTAGTTTTGACATTATAAAATATTAATTTAATTAAAAAAAAAAAAATTTTTTTTAATTTAAATCCACGTTTTATGTCTACGTACCGTGTTGCCTTGATCCACTTCAGATATAGATCCGGCAGAAACTACACCAAAACAGACAAGCATGATTAGTATAAGCGCGCATTTATTTTATCCTATGGGTCAACAAGCAATATAATAATATATTCTTTACTGTTTGCTAATAAAATTTTAATAAATATATAATTATTTTAATTTCAAAAACAATAGCATATACTTTGTAAATATTATTTTTTTACGTAAATTTTATTGTATTTTTTAACAATTCAATATCAAAATGCTTTTTTATAATATAGTTCAGTTATAAAACTGATAAAAATTACATTTTTTTAGTAAACAAATATTTATAAAATTTAAATAAAATAAAACAACATTGCTTTACATAAAAAAACAATTTTATTTAAATCAATTATTTTTATAAAATGTTATACAAATATTCAATTTTTGCCTCAAAAAAAATAAACAATTTAAATACAACTCAAAATTAAATTATTAAAGTACATTGTTAGAAACAATTCTAACAATAAATAAGATATCATCAATTTCTTAAAATACAAAATGTTGAAAATTGTAATGTAGAAATAGAATTATCAAAGTAATCATGATACTAAAATAATATTTTAAATATCTAATTAAAATTTCAAATGCAAACAGCAATAGTAATATTTTTATACATACTTTTGGAGTCATGTTAAATTATGAGGTAAAAGCTTTATATTTCATATTAATCAATGACATGGCGAATGAGTAAATGAGTTTAATACTTGTACAACTTAAATCTCCTTTATTAATATTTATTTAAATGGGTGTTTTTTAAGTATTTAAATCAGTCATTGTGGTAGTTATTGGATTTAATGGGCTCAATTGATAATTTTTGTTCGCCACATCATTACTTCTAATAATTATATTCCCTATCTTATTTAATATCCTTGAACCTTCATACATTTTTTTTTTTTTTAAATAAATAGAGCAAAGATAATATTAAAACCTGAACCTTGACTAGCTAATTTAGTACCTAATATAATAAAATGCATATTTTAAAAATGAACAAAAAGTATAATTTTAGCTATAAGAGATATAAATATTGAAGGAAAAAGCTTTTGCTTAAATTTATGCTTTTGCTTACATGCACTGAATTTTGCATAAGCTTATGGTAAGCCAATAGATTTGGGAGAAAAATAATAATACATAAATGAATAGTATCTAAAATAAAAATAAAATAACAAACAATTGTCTAATACTATATCAAGTAATCACCCTCAAATAAAACTATATACACCAAAATAGTAAAAATTGGGTGGAAATTAACATTAATAAACTAATGAAGCACTTACCGTCAGACCTAGCGCAGTTAAAATCTGTGCTAAGTGTTTTATTGTCTAAGCCGTTTATGGAAAACCCATCCTAAAAATATAAAATAAAATTAGAAATTGCTTGTTCAAAAAATCAGAAAATAAAATTTCAAAGCCACATGACAAATATTTGATTGATTCCCAAACGAATAATGTAAATAAACAAAAAATTTTATAATTTTAAAAACTTGATATTGAATTGATAGTTATAAATTTGGTAGTAACAATTTTGATCACGTCACGTTACATAATTGGAAATTATTGAGGTTTATGTCTGAGTCATAATACAAACTACAAAAAATTGCTCATCATACCGAAGGGTTTTTGACGCAGTACGCAGAGCTGAAAGTGTTTGACCGTCGACTAGGCGCCAAGCCATAGCCAGGTTTGGGTACATGGCGTAGTGCACTTACGACTGTGAACATAAGAACAGAAAAACAATGGCTACGTATTACTTACCCTGATATAATTTCCAGGGCCACCGTGGAAGCCAGCTGGAAGAGTGCACGACTTGCGGGTGCCCCTCATCATTATAGCCGACCCATGCTGACCTTGATAGTATGCTACAAACAAATAACACACCATGCAACAAAACAAACGCAAATTCCAAGCAACACATAATTAACTGGTGAATAATTAAATTAACCAAGTGAATAAAACGCAGGCGTTTTGTAAAAATGACACAAATTAAAAATGCAATAAAAATAAACAAAAACTACAGAAATTAAATACAATATTTTAATATTATATTAAAACAAATTAAATAAGAAACAAAATTAATTAATTAAAGCTATACTCTATAAATTATCTATTAAATACTATTTTAATTATTATTATTATTATTATTATTATTATTATTATTATTACTATCCATATGTAGATTAAAATTGTCACAGATTTATTTTATATAGTTTATTTACTGTTATAAACACGTAACTATTTTTTTTTTTTTTTTAATTTTCTGAAGCAGATAAAATGTAAATAATTTGTTATATCCGTAAACAGTAAATTTAATAACTGCTGAATACAATTATTGTACTATAGTATTTACTGTTAACTAATGGTTAGGTTAAGTTAAATGATTATGATTTTAAAAAAGCTACCTTTAATATTATCAAATGATTAACTATAAAAAATTATATTATTTAATTATAATAGTTATTAAGCATAACACAAATTAAATCATTTATAAAATTTAAAATAATTTAACTCTTTTAAATAGGTTCTATATTACATTAGTGATTTGATTACTCCTTAAATAATTTTATTAAATTTTTACTATTTAGTAATTAACAATGAGAATATGTACCTAACCTAACCTAACCTTGTTAAAAAAAAAAATTCTAACACATGAAACAAAATATCTACACAATTATTCACAAACTACATAACATAAAACAATACTAATATACAAAAAAAGCAAAACATAAAATATTATCAAGAACTTCAACATGAATAATAGTTTTTAGAAAATAATAATAAATATAACTGATATAAAACTCTAGGAAAAGTAAACAAGGAGTAAAATGAAAAAAATAAATTAGAGATGATAAAATATTCAATATTTTATTATAAAATTTATTAAAGAAAAAAAAAAGCTAAGTATAATTAATGTCAATGAAATTATTTTATAAATTTTTATAAATTTTAGGTACCAAATGCAAAATTGAAATAAGAAATAGTTAACATTTATAATTGAAACATAAATTAGATATTTGTACTTAATATTTTTAAAAAATAAATAAAAGTAATAATAATAACAAAAGTAATAATAAATTAACAAAATTGCTGTTTATTATAGTCAGAAGGTCGGCTTTAATTGAATATAAATAATTATATTAAGTCAATAGATTTTAGTTAACTTCCATAAATGGAATATGTAGAAACAAAAATGTGATTATTTTTACAGTAAAAACTTACTGTTGTAATTGGGAATAGCACCAGTAGATTGTCCAACTGATGATCTGTAACTTGAGTCTAAATAACCACCTTCTTCTTCCCAAGGTCTTTGATGATCCAAATTACGAGATGGTGCTATACATAATTAACAGTAAACACACATATTATACTATAGTTTTAAGTATTAGTCTAGTAAAACATAAATAGTATACGTATAAAACCTTAAAAATAATACATAAATAAAAACATATTTTTTATTAATGAAACACATTTAAATGATAATACAGGAAAATGATGAATCTATTTTCAAAAATAGACTCATTGAATTTTACTTACAAGCATTTATTGGTGACTGGTATCTAAGACGATAAGTTGGCTCCCGTGCAGCAGAAGGACATCTTGAAGCATTACGAGGATCCATGTGTGAAACTTTCCATTTTTGATGTTTTTCACGTTCACGAACTTCTTGCAAAAATACTTTTCCAATTCCTGATCCTAATTTACTAAGTTCTTCTTCTTCTTTCTATCAAATAAAAAATGTATGAAAAATACTTTTATCAATGTTTTATGGTCAAATTAATAGCTTACTTTTAGTTTAGGATCTATTGCTTTATTAGCATTCATTTTTTGATCTACCTCATCTTCATCATCTGATATGCCTTTATAGTTTTCAAACCATGTTTTACGTTTTTCTAAGCAAAATAAAACATTTTTAAAACAAAATCTTATTTGTCTTGTATTGTAGTATGTATGTTACCTGGATCAGTATATGGACATGGAGGAGCAGGAAAATCATCTCTTTCAATTTTTGGTTTTTCACCAGGTGCTGGTGGTTTAGCAGCAGGATAGTGAGCCAATTCTATAGGTTCTTCATTGTTCATACTATGAGGTGACTTTGGTCTAGGAGTCTCTGATCTAATACTGTCTACTAAAGCTTTCATACCAGAACGACTGCCAGCTGAACGTAAAGTTGAACATTTACTACTTCCACGTACACTACCACAAGCTGGAAAAATTATTTATATTAAACACAATAATTATACTTATATTTTTAAATTATCAATATATCTTACATGTTGGTCTGTGGAAATGAGGCGATGTAGGCTGCTTATCATATGGGTCAATTGGGCGTTTCAGATAGCCTTGAGTAGGCTCTTCAGTCAAGTAGCTATAAGTGTAAATACGACTTATAGGCACATTAGGTGTTTTATATTCTCGAAGTAATAGTCCTGGACTTCCAGGTATATCACGATAATAGTGCTGTTAAAATTTAAAAAATTTAAATAGTTATATGATAAAAATTAGATTCATAAAACATAACATAAAATATTTCTACATATTACATGTCGCAAATTAATTTATGCAGTACTAACCTTTCTACTCATGCTATTACATGAACCATTATAACATGAACCATTAAAGCTTGAAGCACGAGATCGAGATCGTAATGAAAACTGGAAATACACAAACTAAGTAAAAGCATCTAAAAAAAAATCTACTAAACAATATTAATAAATAAAAAAAGGCTCAACGTGAAATTAAAAACAAAAAAAAGTATAATTAAATTAAAATGAATATACTAAATAATATTATAATCATAAATATCTGTAAATATCAACTGATCAAATAGTTTATAGCACTATCTAAATTAAGAATACATAATTGAGCAAATGCATACAAATTAGAATAAAAATTTTTTAAATAGTGCATCTCTATACATTCATAAATATTTATCTTGTATGAACACTACAATAAAAATGATAAAACAATAGTTTATAAAAAAATTAATTTGCAAATAATAAATTGTGTTGACTTAAAAATATTACCTGTGTTTCACTAGCAGCTGAGCAACTGATTCGATCATACTCTTCAGGGTCATTGCAATGTCCGTTAAGCATGGCACTCGATCCTATGACAACATATACAATATACAGTAAGGAACATAATCCATGTGCATTTAATATTATACAATAGAAATACTGAGTTTTGATAGAAATAAGATATGATAATTGTTTACCTCCATTTATTATGGTGCCATTTTCAGTCGGACTAGGCCCACATCTTGGATGCCAAATTGCTCCGCCTATTTAAAATTTAATAGTTACATATACATATATTTAAACTTTACAGCTGATAGAATTTATATTTTTTCATATTTAATCTATCTATCTAACCTTATCTAAGAAAAATAGATACATCAAAAATAATAAAAATTTGTATGAATTAATTAATTTTATAGTAATAATTTATAAGCTTTTAAATGTTACATAATATTAATATAATTTAATTACCTTGTAAATACATTTCTTCCCCATCCCCAAATGGATCACCGCACTTAGCACATCTTGCACATGTTGGATGAAAGTGATGATTATCACCAGCCTTAAATAGCATTGATATTAATAAATAATATAGAATAAATAATTTAATTATTTAGATAATACTTGTAAGACTTTTCCAGATATAAATCTACTGCAGTATGTACATTTGACTCCAAAAAGTTTCTGATAGTCTTTTTCACAATAAGGAACACCATCCCTAAAAAGTAAAATTTTACAAGTTATTAATTATTGCACATATTTTACATATTTTTTTCAAGTCTAAATAATTAATTAATAAATATTGTGTTGTTATTACTATAATGCATTATATCACATTTATACATTAATACTATACACTGATACATTAGTATTATATGTATAACAATATTAAACAGCTATAATTATAATGATTATTGACTAGTATTTAACCAAAATACTAGAAACACTATTAGTACTAAAGCACTAACTAATTATGCTGTTTTCAATAAGCTGGAAGAATATACTAATAATAAATACATACATACCGTCCCATATATTCGCCATGAAGCACGGCAGAACATTCATGACACTTAAAGCAATAAATATGCCATTGTCTATCCAAAGCATAAAGTGCTTGTCCATTTCTTAGGTCATCACCACATTCAGCACAATCTAAATATTCAATTATAAACATCAAAATATATTTTAAAACCTATTAAGGTTATACTTTATTTAAATTTACCATTTTCATTAGTACTATTTTGTTTTGATTGTGCAGATATTGGTCGTTTAACAGGAATCTCCTTGCATTTGGAGCAAAGAATAGAATTTCCTACATATGTGACTAGATCTCCCTTTGGACAAGGTTGTCTGTAAACATTTTATTTATTTTAGATATATTATTATTAATAATATAATTTTAGTTAAATTATTACCTGCAATGAGTACATGTGAAACACTGTTGATGATATGTTCGTTCCAAAACAATAACCAATTCATCTTTTATATAATCATTGCAAACAGTGCATTTTTTACCAAATAATTTTTGATAATCATCAGGACAATACCAGCTACCTTCTTCAGAAAAAAACAACCCTTGCACTAATGAACAGCTACAAACTAAAAAAAAAAACAATGAGTAGGTATAATAAGATATTTTTAACTTGTTTTAAATTTTACAATTAAATACTCGGCTTTCAATCATGATACAAATGGAATTTCATAACAATTATGTATGCCTGACAACAATAAGCCTACTCGTGTCATTGTACCCTTCATTGATAGCAATAGTGGAATTGTTGCAGTATGCATATACTGTGATGTGTCAACCATAGCCAATTGCCTTAGGACTGACTTGGTGATGTATTATTACATATCTATTATCCTATTATCCAATATAAAATATTACACAGTCCTTTATCATAGAAAAAAAAAAATATTTTGCTCACAGACATATATATAAATGAAGATATGTGATGCTATTTTTCATTTAAAAAAATTGTTTGCAACTAGAGTAATAAAAAAATTAATAAAATTTTGAAATAAATTAACTACTAATTAATTTAACAATTTAACAAATAATAAGATTTACTTTTTATACATTCAATACTCAAACTCTAAAGTAAATTTCATTGAGTATACATAGTGTTAAATCGTATAGTATAATATCTACTTAATATTTATTACAGATAACATTGTATTTAATCAAACTTACTCTTGCATTTGAAACAGTCGATATGGAAGTATTTATCGCCTTTAATTTTGAGTACTTCACCAGAACATTTTTTCTTACAACCACTGCAGTATGTTTTACCTGTAAATCAATAATAAATCATTTCAGTTAATGACTAATAGATAGATAATAAACTATTAAATAATGATCAATTTCATTAAATTTTGTAATATTCAATAATTTTTCAAAATTAACATAAAAGTTTATTTAACTATATCGTTCAACCGAATAGGTATACGTCATCTTTTGAAGCACTTCCAACATTCCTATCAGTTCATTTGGCCATAATAAAATAACTTTCAACATTTGGCAAGTGAAAAATGATTAACATTCTAGTTTTTGTTTGCAAAATATATCGATTAAAACAAGAATATTAAAAATTTAGGTAAGACTGTACAATATACAATACAATAATAATGAAGTAAATATTTATAAATTATTTTATACACAATATATTATTCTACAAATAATTTGGAAACATTCGCCCAGATTAGAAGTGTACACACGTAAATATCATGAGGAGCAATGAACTATGGAAGGAATATGAGACTAATATTTTAACTTTACGTTACTGTTTTATTTTTAAAGGAGAAAAAACGTAGCTCCTAATAGTATTCTGTAGTGTTCTCCGTTCGCTCTCATATTTAGGCAAACGCAATGAATTAGGATATCTTTAGCCTGTGCTTGGTTGGGTTCCGGATAGCAGATAATTTCCCCCTCACAAGAGGCGTTGGTGACACTTCTGATTCGTCGGTTAATAAATTGTACGCCATCAAAAGTGGAATTGTTTTCTATATGCTTAATGAAATAATCAACAGCGGAACTATAAATATATTGTTGTTGTATATATCATAAACACAATATCTAACATATTATATTATACTGTTTGGTAATGAATTATTAGTTATTCTTGGGAGTCATTATGTACGTGATTAGTATTAATAAAATAATTGCACGACTGCACGAGTAAATAAGAGTTATACCTATATTTATATGATATAGATGTAAAACAAGGTACCGTACGAGAGAAGTGTCATATAACAGTAATTCAACCTTTCAATGAAGAATAAATAAATACAAACGTTACATATTAGTGTTTTATAAACAAATCCGGATAACAACCTTGAAATGTAGTTGCTAAAAAAGAATATATCACTCCAATTTGAACACCGGAAATGACACTTTTTAATAGCTTTCAGGCGTGGAAGTTAATTATACAAAAAACAATAGGTTATTAAAATTTTTTTATCATTAATTTAATTGAATGCACACAAGATAAAAAATACCTATAATTGAAAAATATATTACATATTTGCAATAACTTATTTTATTGTATTTACTAGTACAATAACCCCAACTTACGTAATCAATAATACATATTTATAAAATAAATATCAATAATGCCTGTTTGAGGTATTCATAAGTTATGTATTTTTTTTTATAGATGGAAAACGTCGTAAATGAGCAAATATTTTAAAACTTCCTTTAAAACATTAAAGTGGTTTTAAATGCGTTTATAAATTGGGAACCTCAATAAAACCATATATTTCACAATCATTTAAATATTAACTATGAATAAATAAATATTATATAACAAAATAAAATTGCATGATAATAAATATTAATTATTTAAATCATAAAATGAATAACACCGATAATACATAGCAAAAACTTTCACGTTAGATCAACGTCTGCCTTATTTTAACTATGACTCATAGTAGTCAAGGAATACGTAATATGACTTTACAATATTAAATACATTATGAATAAAATTAGATAACATCTAGAAAATATAAAATATTTTCAAAACTTGAAACAAAACAATTAACCATCAAGTATTTTTTGAGCCTCTAAACAACTATTTGAAAATAATGAAATTGTCATTATGTTAATTATTCATTCAAAATGCAAATATTTTAAAATATTAATAACATTTGTTCAACAAATCTTTCTAACATATTTGTGTTTAAAAATGGTAATATTACTAATGTATATAATGGTAATGACTATTAAGTAAAACTAAACTCTATTAGACCTAACAAAACTAGGTATCATGATAAATTATTTAATTACATTTAAATATTATAAATCGTATTAAACCTAATAAGCATTAACATAAAATCTGAAAAATATGCTTATGTGTTTCACGATATAATACACTATCGTGTTTATCATTAATGCCCAAGTATTTCCATTATTTTTTAAATTCAGAGCAATGAAAAAAATATATTTTACTTAACTATTCTTTAAATCGCAGAAAATACGGAATCAATTCGTAGTTCGTACCTGTATAATAATTAATACGATATTATGGGACATTTCGTACCCACATCTATTGCAGTATTGCATAGGCAGTAAAGAGAGTATCAAGACGAAATAATAACTTGTTCGCGTGCAAGTATAACGGTACACAATATTAGGATCACGACATAGCCGACTTATGGGCAGGAAAATATTCATTATGATAGTACGTACAACGTGCACGCAGCATTTCCTACATTACGCGAATGCATTTTAAACGTATTCAAACGTAATAATGTACGTCTAACTATCCTAGTGTCGCTGGCGCAGTCGAACACAGCCGCCTATAGACGATAATCGCGTCGAACGACGGCACGCCATCTCCTCAGCAAGGCAATTATCGTTCGTCCCCGGCGAGCCGGCCGATCGGTCGGCCGTGACCGGAACACACGGTTTAGTAGGAAAAAAAAACACTGTTATTACTATTGTACACTCCTGTGAGAGCAATAAAATACTTTATACTAGGCATACAGAGTGTAACAGAAATAAGTGACAGATGTAATTAACCATGTATAATCAGTATAAGTATTAAAATTTGTTCTAAGTATATTTTTCTAGTTTGTGTTTAATAATAATTATTTTAAATTATACATACAACCATTTTTTAATCATGATACGAATAAAAGTTAATACATAGTTAATTAATTACATGCGTCAGGGTTATTTCTGTTGCACTCTGTATAGAACCAATGTAGTGTGTTTCAATTTTCAGGTGAATATATTTTGAACCTTACATACCAGTTTGCCTATATTATAAATCTAAAAAACTTCCCAAGTTATATAATTGACCAATGTACTTGTATATTACTGTGCGCGTATTCAACGAGGATTAGTCCTTTCTATTTAATATATTATCAATTTTTAAAATATTTTTTTTCCTTTATCATTAATTCAAAAGCAATACCTAATGCACAATAAACAATAAATTACATATAAATCTATAGCATAACAGAACATTCTAATTTATATATTACTATTACCGTTGCTAAGAAAAAAAAATTTAAAAATGTGCAACATTTTATTTAATAAAAAAAATATATTATTAAATACAATAAAAATAGAATCCAATTAATAAACAATTTTAAAATTCTAAGTAAAAAATATTGTTCAAATATTAGGTATCTACAATCTATAAATACTTTATCACTGGCTAGACATTTTTTTTGGGAGACTTTGGGAATTATTGGAGAGGATAAACCCAGTCGGCTTCCCAATCCTCACCAATGCAATTCAGATTTTTAAGAAACACGAAAATGAATATTTAAATTTTTTTTTTTTTGAGTTAACTAAAGTATGATTTGAAAAAAAATACGTAATACATAATATTGTATGTATTATATTCCGGCGAACGATCAGGTTTTTGGATATCTCACGGTAGAGGATAATTTATGTACATAGTATATATATAATACGCCGCTTTGGCCTTAACACACTGCTGCAGCATTGTTTATTACGTTACGATATGAGAGCAGCGAGGGGTTCTATAACGGGAGGTTGGGGTGGGGTGCGGCAGCCATTCGTTCAGTCTGCACAAGTCGTGCATAACGATTCTGAGTATCTATATGCTATAATATAGTATATACATACTGTATAATAGTATAATACGTACATCGCCACTGACCTTCACAGCCACACTCCAAAAATTGGTAGATAGCATCGGCCGCGACTGCAGAGATTGGGGAAAATTGAACGTCACCGTAAAAAATCATTCATAATAATATATAGGTACCTTAGATAAACGTTTCACAAACGACGATGTAATATTATTATTTATTCGTGCACTATATTTTCGGGACAAGACCCTAGTACATTGTACGACTGTTATTACTTATTATAATTGAAAAATTTTATTTTTTCTTACTCGTTGTCGGTTAGGTAAAATAATGCCAATCATCATTTAGGAGCGGAAATCACAAAATCTACTATACATAATATCGTCGTGATTTTATAAGCCGATATAAAACTTCTAGTACAAGTAGATATAATATAGCGTGGAAGACAATAAATCAAAATCAGTTTGAAAAAATAAGACTGACGGGTTGGTAACTTCCATGGGCGCGATATGGGACTGGAAGAAGAGGTTATCATCGTTTTTAGATTCATTTGGCAAATTGCCTTTCTGACCGTTTCACGTTTTTTTTTTTTTTTTGTTCAATGATTCCCGAGGTGATTAATACCGTTTATTTTTGAGGAAAAACGTGCATATTTTAAATACGAGTGGAACAAGGCAGTCGGCAATGTTTTTTATTCTACTATTATCGTCACATCTGGCTTTTATGCGCCGCATTGGTTAGTTATTATTACGTGTGGAAACATCGACAGCAGCGGACACGGCTTAAATGCGTTTAATGAAACACGCCAATGAGATAATTGCCACGGACTTAAGGGTCTCCGAGTGACCTTATTCATAATCAGTACTAACTACTGGTATCATAATCGTCAGCGTTGTATAACGAATTGTTCACGAGAATACATTTTTGACGTTTATATTTAACTGCAAGCTACTAAAAGCTACATATAATTTAATAGAATGATCAAGTCTTAACCATGTCACGTTAAAAAAAAATATAGTTAGAATTACTTATTATTGTCGTCTATTACCTAGGAATATCTTTGTATATTTAACTTTTTTTTACGTAATAACTTATTATTTATTAGATAAATATCTATAATAATTACGGTACTTTAATCACTATACTTGCGTTACATTACAGTATAAGATTTACAATCTATTTAATAAACACCTCGCTGTCCTTGGCATAAACATTGCAAATAATAAATTTAATATGTTTGTTTGATAAGATACATGGTGTCCTAATAGTATCTACAGTGAACAAAATTATTTTTTTTATTAACTCATATCAATTTATTTAACTCTACAACTATAAATAATAATAGTAATAATATGTATGACTGTACGCTATTGTTAACCAATATTTTAATGATTTACTTATAAATCATGCATTACAAAAAATGCTTTCAATAATACTAAAAACAAAATAAAATAAAAGAACATACCTACATTATTGCAGCTTATAAAGTTAAGCTTGATATATTGAATATATTATAAAACTATGAATTATAAATTAGGTTATTGTTTTCATGTTTTAATAAAAACAATTAAAATAATTGAAAACTCAACATTTTTAAGACATTTCAATAAAGTATTGGACTTGTAGAATTTAATTTAATTTATACAAAGTTATTGTCAGACAAATTAAAATTAAATATTTTTAAATTATACACACCTTCAATATTTACTCAATTAAACCACTATAATGTATGTCGATTTTTAAAAAACCTCTTAAATACATTTACAAATTTAACAAGTTTAGCTAAACAATGAAAAATGTACGGTAAATAATCAATGGTGTTAGGTATTCAATTTTATGAATTTATTATACATATTTTCAGAATATACAGTGTACATAATATAATAGGTATTTTAATTGTTTAATTATTTTTAAATATATATATATTACAGATAATTAACAGTCATTAGAGTATAAGTAACGTTCAGTTTCATTTTAGCATGATTACGGATAAAACAATAAAATATTAATAATTCATAAAAAAGTTAAAGGTGCAGTGCTTCTATAATTAGCATATTATATCTAAGCTAATTATAAATATTTTGTACTGAGAATAAAGCGTAGGTTTGCGTAAAACAAAAATATTCACGTCTTATTGTACGTCATGTTGAACTAATCACATTTTTCCTAGTAAATACTAGTAAAAAAAATCACAAAAGTCGATACTGATCTTCAATCAATAATATTTAATTTGGCACCAGTAGATCATGGCCCATGATCAATATCCAATAGGTGTCATCAATCGTTACAACAATATATTAAAATCGTCAATAGATACGTGACTATTAAGCAACTTAACCGAAGACATACCACATAATAGTGGCAGGATATCCGTTAACTTGTATAATAAAATCCGTTCGATGTCCTGTCCGGACCGTTTGGTTTACACTGTCGCCATAATATATTTATAACAGAGACAACAACACAGACGACCGCAGGATAGTTGCGGGGTATATTATTTTTAGAGAAGGCGTCAGCCATAGCTTACAGCAGCGACGGCGCAACATCGTATACTTGAGCCAAATTTTATTTCGGAGCCAAGTACGAAACAATTTGTACGCCTCAATAAAACACATGCTGCAACGACTCTTTCCCAGGTATTAATCAGTCCTACTAAAATTACGTTTACATGAAGTATATTAAAATCGTTTGTTCCAGAAATTTATTATTAAAAGTACTACAAGTTATATTGACAAGATTCATAAATTAAAAAATAATTTATATTATTATACATATACATATACCTATGTATCATTGGCTACATATTTTAAACTATCACTACAAATACATTTTATATACATTCATAAAATTGATCTTGAAAACAACATTAAAATTATTGTAATTTATCACTACTACCGGTATGCATATCAACCTACTTATTATATATTTAAAAAATATAATATACAAAAAAAATAAAATATATATATATGTTTAATATTGATTGTAGGTATTACAATTGATACGTATACAATTCTCACTTAAGAAAAATCGTTAAATAAATAATATATTATTAAGATTATATCAACGTAATCTAGGTCACGAATAGTTTTACCTGACAAAGTTACTTATCCAAACTTTAACACAATGTACCTACATAAAAACTCGAAACGTTTTTGTCTATATTATTTCGTGCTTTACAGAAATAAAATTAACGATAATAGTAATTCAATATGGGTCAAAATGTACGTAAAAAATAATTTACGAGACACAAATATATAGGTACTCATATATTTTGCATTAAATATATAGGTAATCTAGTGATGGTATAAAAATATACTAATAAAATAACTTGATAAACCTATTTTAAAATGAAAGTATTTTTACTTAAATTATTGGCAGATATAGTATACTAGTGTCTACTAAAATAAAATAAAATAGATGATGTTATATTTTAGTAATAACATATTTGTCTGCAACAGAGTATTACATCAGAATAATATATGTGCGAACTCATTGATGTTGCATATGTGTAAGTTGCCTGGTACATACACTAACATGACGTAATTGCCAATGGTTGATCACTATGTAAATGTATGTTGTACACAAAAAAGTAAAATAGCAATGCATCCAACATAAAATATATTAACATCAGTTCACCATATTTAATACAATTCTATAGAAAATAAAAAATAGTAATTAAAAACTATAAAGAGACAAATGATGTGACCTTGAAAAAAGAAATCCTAAAAATGAAAAATGTTAAGAATACTAAATACTATTTAAAATTACTACTTAATTATAAAACTATTTTTTTCATTAATCGTTTAATACCATTGATAAATAAAAATAAAATCATACTATTTAAATTACTATACAATCACTAAAATATTTAATTTTTAAATAATGAAAAGTAAATAGCTTATACATTTTAAGACATCCTATTTTACATCAGCTACACGACTGCTACAAGTCTACAGTTACAGTTTATAGTTAAAAGAAATATAACATAATAACTACCATTTAAATGTATTTAATATCCGTAATATATCAGAGTAAAATATTATGAATGAGTGAGCTAGTAAAGAAATTTATACTAAATAAATACTACATTTGACCCGTATAAAAATATCTTAATCTTTAACAACAAAAGATAACCTTAAACCTATACAAATCGAAATTTAACTGAATGATATATTGGATATATTTTAAGTTAATTTTTAACTATATACATTCAATAAAATCAATAAATTAACAATAATTGAATCAACTGTAAGACAATTAAACATAAAAATTGTTACTTATCAGTTATTAATGACAAAACAAATAGGGAATTAAATAAACATTAAATGTACATTATAATTTTTAATATTATATAGGTACGTTTGTTAAGTGGTGTTCGGCCAAAAATTTTTTTTTTTTTAATACATCTACGGTATAGAATGATAATTTATTAATTTATAATTAAGAAAAATAAGTATTGATATTTTTTTTTTATTATATTAAGACTAAAAAATGCTAGTCTAAGCTTCCAAGAGTAATGAAAATGCTTGATTTTACAATATATTTTATATTATTCATTTATATTTATAATTTACGTAACATTGAATTACTATTTTTTTTTTTTTTTTGCAATATTAAAATTATAATAATAAACAAACCAACAAAAATCTTAATTTAAAACATACGAAACTATATTCTATTTATATGTTATCGTTATAAAAACCATGTTATCATAGCAATATTTTTTTATCTATCAGGATAACCGATACTAACGAATTATAAAAAAAAATTGTGCTATAGTGGTATATAATATATATTATATATTGAGATAGTCTACTTATTATTTATCAAGCTATAATGTTACACGTTTGAAATAATTAACAGGTAACATATAATTTAATGAATATAAAAAATAATTTAAATTTATATGCAATGGTTAAATTATAACAAAAATTCAATAATTTGTTACATATTTAGTAAAAAAAATTAATGAATTGTCATTTTTAATTTAAATGTTTGATAAGATAGACGTCTAATAACGACCTTGTACATTATGAGAATGAGAGGTGCACTACAGGTGAAACGCAAACACAAAATGCCGCCCGTTATTAACGTTATGCGATACATCCAATGATAACAAATAATTTGACCTCAAAAAGAAAAAATCCATTTGGTACGTTATTTACGTATTTCATTCAAAGTATCATGCACAATAGTATAAAATATTGAAAATATTTCTGGAAAAGTTTTAAAGTAATAGCTGAATAAACAAGTTTACTTTTTCTTTGAGAACCAAATACATTATTATACTACGAAAGTAAAATATTAATATCCACTGTTTGTTTAAATTATAAATTATAATTATCTATAATAATTAATAAATAAACATTGTAGATACTAACCTACAACATTTTTCATACAATTATTTAATTTAATACATTCAAACTTTAAAAGTTTAATATGATATAATTATAAAAATACATTAATACATAATATTGTAAAATAACGAGTTTTATTCAACTATTTAAATATTTTAAATAATTTAACTCTCACAATAAAAAAAAATAACTATTAAGTAAAAACATTTTAACCTTAGTACTTGACGAAGTGGTTAATAATTATTAAGTTTATCATTATTTCACTGTATTACATTTATACACATTTATCTGTATAAACAATACGTTAATACTAAACAGTAATCAAGTAATCGATATTTGATAGTAAGTTATTATTAATAAACACAATAATAGTACGCATATTAATGCCTAATACTTATAGTTGGAAGATTTCAATCAAATCACATTATTTTTTAATTTGATAATATCATTATAAATTTGAAGTTAATAATAAATTATATTGTTTAAATATATGTAAAAACTTTCTCTATAATAAAAGTATAAAAAAAAAAAACCATTGCTCCGTAACAAATTATTTTCATTCGACATTATATTGTCCTTGACACAAACTAAACACACATCATATATACAAGCAAATTATTTTCAAAAAAATAATATACACGAAAAAATTAAGTACCAGTTAAATTTAAAAAAAATGTCCAACAAAAAAAATCTAGGAATACTAAACTAAAAATCACAACATAAATATTTTCCAATAATTGTTATAATATGAAAACATTTTATTCAAAATAAATGATACCTACCATTTATAAGTTATGTAAATCTTTAATTTTTCTTTACTTTTTTGACTATTAAAATATATAAAATATTTTAATTGAAAATATTGATTACTATAATTATATCATAAATAAATAAATACATAAATAAATCATACCTACATATGTATGTATATACATAATACAACGCGCAACAGTAGGAAACAGTTTAAAATCGACCAAACCCTGTTGTAAAGCTATTATTTATTGAATTTTATAATTTTTTTTTTTTCACGGGTATAATAAAGGAATACATCGACTAGGATAATGTTACTTGGTACCTCCCTAAAAGGAACGAAGAAATGCTACCTAAACAAACCACTTTCACACCGGAAATCCAAATATTATATATGGTTAATATTCAATAAAATATTCAAGGTGGGAAAAAACCAAGGGATCATTTTTGAAACCAAACACGTGCATACTGTAAATTAATACTGAACAATACATATGACACATTATCTAATAATATTCAAGAATAATGAAAACATGATAATTCTGGAATATACTAGTAGTACACTATTATAATCTACAAATATTTAAAATAGTAATAGTTTATTTTAGTGGAAGATGTTGACGCTATTCAAAAGTGAAATAAACAATAGTTTATATTTACGGAAGATCATTACAAAAAATATATATTTTATCAAATAAATAATGCATTAAGTTAATGCATGTGAAATTGAAACTCGAAAGCTATTAATCTAACTTGTTTAATTCAATTTTTTAATATAATTATATTCTTTATATATAATTATACTCTACTCAAGTAAAATAATTATAAATATTCAAAAATAAAACGGTTATGTAGTCCGACGTTTTAACGTAATAATTAATAACTATTGTGAACAATCAAGAAGCCATGTGTTTTTGACTAATTTAAAACACGTCTTTATTTGACTGTTATACATTTATTCAACAAAACATCATACTAAATAAAAAATATTAAAAACACATTTAAAAATAAAAGAATTTTATATAATATGTTAGCACAACATTTTAAACATTTAATTTCTATACAAAGTATACTTCTGATTTACTATTACTATCTAATATTATTTATACACATAAGTGTATAAATTATGACTTTTTTTTTAATCTTTTGGGAAAGATGGGTGATAATATTATTAATTTGTTAATTTTTTCTAAAATGATTGCATCGTAAAAAACCGTTTAAAAACTTTAAACACTCAGATAATCAATGGATTCATTATTTTGGAATCATCTGCTCAGTAAGTAACAACAACTGACATCAAACGTGTTAAACATATATGTATATATTAATACATACAGTAAATATAGGCATACTGAAATATAATACTGAAAAGGTTATTGTTCGCCGTGTAAACCATGTGCAACTCTTAAATATTTTATTATAACATTATTCACCGATTGAATTGACTGGACACAATAGGACTATCACTACTACGAGGTTCGTTCAACTTGCAAACTCGGCGATTGGGTTTAAAGATGGCCAAACATTCAAGTTACAACACCCTGTAATTTTTGTATTACATTTGGTTACCCTATATCTTCTACACTAAATTATACCAATGTTTAATATTGTATTAATTAACCGCGCTTTTATATGTGTAGTGTGAAACACCGATAACACATTACAGCATTAGGCATATAATACAAATCATTTATTTAACTTTTTTAATTAAGAAAAATATAATAACATAAATATTAAGTATACTGATATTTATGACACTAATGTATACATATAGGTTAATGCTATTCAATTAATTATAAATAAATCAATCATATTCCTAATAGTAAAACCAATTAAAGTTATACAAGTGACCAGATAATAGACAAATTAATTTCAAATTCATTATTCGAATTTATAATTTAATATTTGTTATTATTACTTTAATATAAATAAAATTACTTTTCATTTGTTCCATAAGTTACAGGAACAATATACATACATTATAATTTATTTTAATTTTAAATAACTAAAAATTTAATAAATTAATATATATTATGTATTAATTGAACATGGATTTTAATTTCAGGCTAATAATATGAAAACCAAATAAGTATATTCTCAAATACAATCGAAAATAGAAAATGTGTTTACTTTATTTTAAACGTATTTATTTCATTTCAATTTTATTTTAAGCATACGTATACCTAAAACTAGAATTATTAAAAAAATAAACAAATATTTTAAGGAATCAACCGGTTAATATTTTAACTAATATTATCATTGATCACATTAAGCTATCCAGCCCATTCAATAATACACACCCAACGCACCGAGGAGATAGTTAAAATCAAAATAAATCATTGGAAAATATTTCGGTTACCTCTTTTTGTCACAGCTTTTTTCTTATCCTCCGCCTCAATTTTTTTCTTGTCGGCTTGTACCTGTTTGCTTTCTATATCCTTCTGTTGGTTTGCCATCGGAGCTATTTTTTTAATATCCATAGGTTCTTTTTTTTGCAACGGCGGCTTTTTGTCGTTCACAGCAAGTTGCTGTTCGGCGATATCAACGCTTTTACCGTTTTCGACGGACTTTCCTCCATCGGTGGAATTTACGCCATTCTTGTTGTTGCCGTTAAACACCACGTTTTCATTAATGATTATTGTGTCATTGATTTTTATGTCAGATGTCCGGCGACGTCGAAACGAACCGCTAAAGAAACCACGCTTTTTAGACGTCGGAGTCGCAGTTACGTTCCCGTCCATTTTGTTGCCGCCGTGTTCGACGAGCACCGGCGACAAACCGCCTTTCGTCATTTTCTTCAAGTTAAACGAAAAATTGAAAGTGATGACTTTATTGATAATTTCTTCAGCGTCAATGTGAGCAGAGACAGTACGTTATTTCAATCCACTGTCACTTTAATAGTAATTATATGCCCACAGTTCGAATAATTTAAAATATCAACAAATCGCCATATCTAGCAAATTGAAACACATCGCGGATATCGCGTTAGCAATTTGAAAACATAAATAGCATTAATAATCAAGACCTGTCCAAAAACTAAATCGTATGGATATGTACCTACAGCTTTTTTCTTAAGACATTTACATAAATTATAGATATAAGAAAATATAAGATTTTTAATTAGTACTCTACACAACTGTATGTTATTTGATAGTTATGTAATGAAATATGTATATTCACACCAATCAAACGTGATTTAAACAATCATATTCTGGAAATACGTTATTAAATCCGATATTGAATAAGTGTTAATAGATAAGAATGATATACATATATGTATTATAGTCTAGGAAATTTTTACCTATTTTATATTATTAATAAATGTACCTACTCGATGATAATTATTTTTTATTGATTTTATTTAACGACATATTTTAACACTTAACGATTTTAATGATGATCGCACCACATCAAGTAATAATTATTAATACGCACCGTTTATAACATTTTATGTAACAACATAAAACTGTGTAAACATTAATAGAAAAAACCTGTCCTGTTAAGAAAGAGAAAATTATAAAAATAGAACAGCATTGTAAAATCTAGTTCTACATCTTTAATTTTTGTATCAAATTTATAGTTAAATTTACAAGAAAATCAAATTTATAATCACACAAAATTAAATTAGAAAAAAAAATTCAATTCTTATTTATCATTCAAAATATATTGGCTTATAGTTTATACATATATTGGTATAATACAATTAATTTTTTCTTCCATACAGTTACTTTAATATATTGATATATTTATCATATTAAATGTTTTTGAACAGGTCAAAATTTTATTATTGATTCACATACGCATAAACTATAACATACCGATTTTGAACCGAATCACGACGTATGCACACATGAAAACTAAACAGCGCCCGACCGCGGTTACTCAACGATTGAAAGAAGTGCCTATAGCAGTATTACAATAGTAGCGGCGGCGATATTTAGACGGGAGTGGGACCACGTAGTTTAATAGCTTTGAATATATATAGTTGATAGTGGGAAGTAGGCAGGGAATAATATGCCGGCTCTACTGCAGCTGACGGGGGAATAACATTAGAATGAGTGTGCGCTAAAAGTATTCACTTTTTGGTTTCTATAACGATATATGGCGCTATTATACAAATGGTTCCATGCACAAACGTTATAGTATTAAAATTTTCAACAATATTAATATACCTAACATGGCATACTTTATATAGTTTATATTATTTTACTAGATAAATAAATTATTTAATATTATATAAATCTAACAATACAAAAATTACTTAATAAAATATTCAAGTAGTTGAAAAATTAATTTAATACAGAAAAGGACCGAATAATGAAATTATTTACTTGAATAGTACACATAGGAAAATTCATAAACGTAATTCGAAATTCTTAACAAAAATACACTAATACCAATATAATATTTATTTACAATAAATAATAATAAAAATAGGTGAAAATCAATCTTAACTTTTAAATTACGTGGTCAGAATTCATAGTGAATGTATGTATCGTATATACTGTAATACTTCATATAACTCAACTCTCAAGTATACAATGGTATTAATAACATAATAATTGTGGCTTATATTACCGTTATATGTGCAGTAGATCGGAAACAATTTTAAGTGGTTTGTTTTACTTACCATACTGCAGTGAACAAATACATTTTCTTTGCACTCAAATATTATGTAATTAATTTTTATACTTTTTTACTTAATAATATTTGAGAAATAGTTTAGCAACTAATATTTATTAAAATGTTATAAAATATTTTAAATTATTAAAAAAAGATAATCATTTATATTTGAACAAATGACAATCTTACAACCAAAATACATAAAAAAAAAAATGTTGTATCACTAAATACCAATACGTTGTGTTAATAAGTTGTACACTATGTGCAGTGTGCACTAACTAAAACTCATATAGTAGTATTACAACTACTAGTGTATAATATTGAATGTTTAATATACTTCACAACAGACAAATAAGAAAATTTAGGAAATTCAAATAATAATTTCATTACCAAAACCCATGTTTTAAAAAATAAATGTTCGTTGTGCAATATAAAAACAATAATAATACAATTAAGATTTGTCTCAATACAACATAAATTAATAAGCTGTTTATTGTTGAGTATTCATAAATAACTATAGCTAATAAGATAACTTCAATGAAATATTTAAAAAAATATATAATGCAGAATATGAGTACATACATACATGTGTACGTGTATAAGATGTACGAATCATACGTAATAATGAAATTTAAATAATTATCATCAATTACTAAAATTAATTATCAAATAAAAACTAGTTTGGTCAAATATATTTTTTAATGCAATTTGTTTATTTACATAAACACATATTAAAGTTTATTACCTTCATTCAAGCACACATTTTTTATGTTTAATATTTTAAAAATAATGCGTTTTTATTAAATATTTTAAGTTATGCTTTACCAAATTTCACCCACGGACAAGTTCGGAAAGTAGATATAGAAAATGCAACAGCGCTCCTACTCATAATCTATTTATTGTTTTGTCTCACAAGATAAAATTATAAATTTAACTCTCTAGTATCCATAATACATATATTATACGGATATCACATTAAGCTCATTCCGTCTTTTAATAAATTGAATTAGAAACCACGCACCAAAAAATGGATTATGCAAGTGAATGAAAAATAAATAAACAGTTACAAGAAAAAAATTTATAATATTTAAGTATATACCAACGATTAGAACCAAATTTTAAACTTAATTACTAAATTACATTGCATAAGTAGTTATAATCTGGGCACAATTACGAGTTTTCAAATGTAACATATAATTAAAAATAAAAAATAAAAATCTTAAATATGTACCAAATTATTTATTAGTATACATAATAAAAAAAAAAGGTATAATGTTATATAATTATAACATAATATAACGAAGGAATGTCAGTGTGACGAATATTTTCGAGTAATTTATGTTTGTATTGACATGATTAATGACAAAAATAAATATTATAAATGCAATGAATTCATTAAACAGAGGCCTAAACACGAAATAGTGAAAAGAAAATTATAAATATAAATCTTTTGCTATTTCATATTGAATATGATTTAAAAAAATATTAAGTTACCTAATAACTTTCTATTAAATAAAATAACTTTATTAAACAGAATAATTTACCAATAGATGACAATATGATCACTAGCATTTTTGTTCTTTTATTGGTTTATTACAATACGGTATTTTCATTTGTATACAAGTTATAAAATTTTTTAAAAATCTATATTTTACAAATACTCATAACTTGTTTCAAAACAAAAATATCGTATAAATCTAATGAGATAACACAGACAATATTCTTAGTTTTAAGTTGTATAATAGATCAATTTATTTTAATATTAAAGCTATCAACACAAAATTAAATTTGCTAAACGCATATTATGATATGTTATGTGTTAACGCAGGCGTAGACTGACTTGGATGCACATGTGCTATAGCTAGCGTTTCATTTATAAAATGCCCTTTTTATATTAAGCTTTTATACCTAAAAACTTGCTCTTTTATTATACCTACGAATCAAAAGTTAATAGGTAGTGATATGCAATATAGGTATTTACTACAATCTTCTAACTACTGAAAAATATTTAAAATTATCCATAAAGTTCAAAATGTATACCATTAATAAATATTCCATCCCATTCTTTTATATTCCAGACCATGCCTATGAATCAGTAAGACAACGGAGACAATACATGCGATGTCCTCTTCAATCTTTCAAATAATCATAACATACGCATATATTTTACAACCCACTATAATGGACCAATTAGACTTAGGAAGAAACACGTTGCTTCTGTCTTACTAACATATAACATAACAAATTTTTATTTAATAAAACTATTTTTGTTTTATTAACTTTAATATTAGGGTGAATTGATTTATAATCAAAGTGAAATGTTAAAACATTATTAAATTTATGCTTATACGTTGGTTTTTTTTTTTTTTTGATATTTTAATTTTTAAATTAGAAATAAGCATTTTTAACTACTTATTTACAACACTCAAAACTTGTTTCAAAATCCAACGCTATTACACAGATAATGTTCTTATCTTCAACTCTAATAATACGTCAATTCACTCTAATATTAAAGCTAATAACACAAAATTAGACGTTTTATTAGACACGTGTTTGCTATGTTATATTATATTTCTAAGACAACACTATGTAAAAGTAGTGTCTTCTAAATACACAAATTTAAATAATTTAAAAACGACTCGTTTGATTTTCAATTGAGATACCATTAACATTTTCAAAAAAGTAGCCTGATTAATAATTTAAGATAAAGAGGTTACTCATTTAAAAAAAGAGAAATTGTTAACGCTTCATACCACATTATAAATTAAGTATATAAAAATCGAAGTACTTGTATAAATAAGTATGACCTTTGTGTGTAAATTAATTTTAAAAATTTCAAAAATCAGATTTTTAATAAAATCATTAGAAGAATAATAAGAGGGGGTAAGCATACTTGATGAATCATATTGTATACTAAAAAAATATTATATGTTTATGTTTAACAATAGTATTGAACATTAAAAGAACTGAAGTGTATTAGGTATACCTGATTAATATAGTAAATATGAGCATCGACCACTTGAAAATAAAATAGTTGATACTTAATGGCTAACATTTAACACAACCAATGCAATTTCGACAAAATCGATCAATAATGAACATAATTAAGTCACCTTGGTATTGATCATGGAAAAAAATAAATATCCACTTGGTAAACAATAAATTATCACATTAATATATATTACTTTGCGCTTATAATGATCAATAAATCACGAATTGTGACATTTATAAGCAAACCAAAATCTTAAAATACATTCACACAATAAATTTTTATATTAATTATAAGTTATAACTATTAATTGCAAACTATATTATACAAATCGTATACATTTATGTCTTGATTTATGAACATAAAAACTATATATATATGGTAGTTTAATTGTTTATACTAAAACTTAAACATATGAAGTATAATATCAAATTAATTGAATTTGTCTAATTTAATTAATGCTAAAATAATTATCAAGAATTATGATAAATAACCAAATAATTAAGTATATTATACCATTGAATAAGCATACTTAATTATTAAATATAGTATTTACGTTTTTATAACTATATAATATATTTATGTAAATATATTTCATTTTAACATTATAATATTTTATAATGAATAAGTATAAAACTATTACATATAACTTTTAACTACTATAGTTATATAAGTAATTTATTAGTATAAAATGTTTTTAAACTTTTTTAAATAAACTTGTATCTATAAATTGTATTTAATTTATAAATAAATAGAAATTTATTTCTTAAACAAATAAAATGTTTAAGTTAGAACAATATATTTTTCGCAATGAATTTCTTAAATTGGAATACTAAGGAAATATCTTGACTGGAAGTTTCAAACTACATAAGTTATCAGACACGCACTTTTAAAAGCAGCAATAATAATTAATAATATATTATATAAACATCAAACAATCATATCATAATGTACAGTTTTATTTTCATACTGAAATATTTTTACCAATGTAGATTTCTACCAAAGAATAAGGGTCTTTTTCCTAGACAGTTGGCTACTAAGAGAAAGATATTACTCGAGGTTCTAAATCCAAGATAGTATACGCATTTAAACCAATGATGCCTAACAGCTTACTGCTTAGTCTCAGCTATTTCATTACTATAATACTCGTAAGTTGTAATATTAAGTATTACCTACTTAAAAACATTTTTTAATAAATATAGGTGAGATAGTTTAAGTAAATATTAAAATAATTACAGAAACAATAAAATATTAAACATGTATAAGCTGAAAAAACAAAATATAATACAATTAAACACTTTATTTTGACTATATCAATATATAAAAAACAATAACCAATAATAACACTGAAAATATATATTCAGCATTGACTATTAAAATATACAGTTCTTTATTTAATCATAATTAAACATAAATATTTTTTTCTTTTTACCTATAATTTTATTTCATAAATATAAACTAAAAGTCATATATATTGTATTATATTAATAAAAATGTCATAAATACAATTGTTATTACATAGATACATCTACAAATATATTTAGATATAATTAGCGTAACTTGATATAATTGTATAATTATTAATTTTATAAAATGAATAAATCTAACCATGAACTTGGATAGGTTATAGAGCATTAAATACTAAATCTGGTACTTATTAAATTAGTGTTTGTGAATATAATTATTACACGCCAAAATAATATTAATAAGAATAGCCTTATAAGTATTAATATTTAATATTATACTTGAAATAAAAAAGAGATATAAAAAAAACTAAAAACGATACAAATCGTAACACAGAATTCTGAATTGCTAGGTATAAGAATAAATTTATAAAATGTCATATCGCAGAACTTTCTCCAATAGTTTAGTTCAATGGCATCCTAATGCAGTACCTAGTCTAGCATCTAAAAAGGATAAACTGGTAATGAACTTGTTCATAGGTTTGTGTCATCTATTGCCTATTAATAATATACGTACAATAAAATGGATTATGGGTAATAAATAATAATAGATTTATATTTTATATAGGTATCGTATATAACAATTTCAATTGCGTTCCCATTTCTTATAAAATCGCGGGATATATATTTAACATTTTACAATTAAAGAGTATGAATACAGTCAGTGGTTTCCTTCTTTATATTTTATTTATATACAATACAATATTTTGGGATAGGTCATCGATAATTAACATATTAGAAAATATAAACAATAACAAAATAAGTAGATAGTTGAAATAATAGAAAGTTTATTTTGAATAAGTATACTTAAATAGATACCTAACCACTTAAACCTTTATAAGTCAGCATCGATAAGCTATTTATTCGAAATTTTGATAGAGATATTAAAGTAATGGACTGCCTATATATCATCAATTCGATGACTCAATTAAGGCCCTTCGTCAAAAATACAACCTTACAGTATTAGGTAGATAAATATAATGAAGTAATTGAGTATTTTTAAGATTATGTATTAAAATAATTTAGACAACATTTTACTATGTACAATAATAACAATTAAAATGCCATCACGTGAACATACATGATAAATAAAGTTGGCTGTCTACTAATTATTTATATGAATGTATTAAATGTTATTTATCACATCATCTTTTATAGCATATAAGTGCTAATAAATTATTATTTACAAATGATAAACATGTGAGGTGGTCAGATGAAGTGAAAAATAAGTTGTAAAATTTAGCAGATAATATACCACGTTTGATAAAAAGTTAGAGATGTATACAGAGTGATAAATTCATTAAAAGATAATGGCAAGTTGTAATTTTGAACTAATCAGACAAATAATGAATTAAAAAAAACATAGACAACTGTTCTCTTTCATATTAAGTATAAAGTATACCTACTTCATTATTAGTCACTATAATGTATGAGAGAAATTTGAGTTCAATGAATAATGATGAATTATTGGGTTCAAAAAATTTCTAAGCGAAAGCTCATATCTGATGAGCTATATTTCAAAGTATATTTTATGATATACATTTGTATTTCTATCATAGTAATTTTTTTTAATACGAATAATACGTTCGGCTGAATTAATTTAAGCCGAAGACATTGCATTTATTTTGTAATTAATATTTTTATATAGTATAATAAACGTATTTATAACTATCACATCATATTATTATTATTAACTTTTAAGTAAATTTGCTGACTTACCGCAAAGTACGGTGTAAATAGGTTCGCGATATAAATAAGAAATAGCATAAATAAAAAACATATCGTACATAGAAAATTTTAATAAAAACTACAGTAAAATTTCAATTCTATGGTTATTCATTTTTGAATTACACCAAAAAAAGAGAAAAAATGTCTTAAAAAACAAGATTTTAAGGTAAAATGTTCTCTTTTTCCGATAAATTTAAAAAAAAAAAACTAAAAATTTCAATTCATGTTCACATTTCGACAAAATTCGATATTTTAACAAAAACTATTTAAGTCATTTTTTTGTACTTAATTAAAAAAAAACGGAGAAGTAGACATTACTCAGTTGTACGGTAGGTGTCGAATCGGTAACTGTAATTGATGTGTAAAATTTGAATTCAACGACATATTATCATTTTATACAAAAGACGATTCTGAGGGGGGTGGTCTATCAACAGTAATAAACTATATTATTTATTATATTCCTTACATTTTTGATATTGCTATAAAGTTAAGTACTTTAATTCCCAATTAGTAATAGGTACACTAGGTAAAAAGCATTTTTACCTATAAAACATTGCATTTAAAGATATGATTATGCTTATAAAATATAACAATATAAGTATAGGTAGGTTCATAAAAGTTGTATTTCCCGATAAATAATATTTTTAAATTATAACAAAATAATGAATATTGTTAATTCATAATTTAAATATGTAATTTCGCCTACATTTGAATTTAAAATATCTATAAAAAAAAAAAATTATGCTTAATTTTTTTTTTAGATTTTTTAGTTTCAGTACGAATTACTTATAAGAGAAATTTTATTTTCAAGCCTTAAATTTTATAAAATGTGTAATTTTCAAAATTTTTACAACAAAATACTTATTTGTAATTTTGACGAATTTTTTAAAAATGTTAGCTTCTAATACAAAAATTATATTTATGTATTTTTAATAGTTTTTTTACAAATACAAAAATGATATGTGAGATTTTGTTTGACATTTTCAAGTATTTTTACCCAACGAATAGTTTTTTATCGACATTTATAAAATAAAAAACTAAAAAATAGATAATTTTAAATGTCTATAAATAACTTCAAAAAGAGTAAATGTTTTGTTATGTATCAAAAATAATCATATAACCATTTGACAAAAATTTAAAGTATCTACATCTATTTGTTTTCGAGTTAAACCAAAATAACAAAATCGGCTTTATCAAAAAGCAATTCCACGACAGTTCATCGCGTATCAATTTATCGTGTGAAAAATCATCGCCGACGTTTTATCATATGCTTAATAATCGTGCAGTATATTATCGCGAATATTTCGTCGTGGTTATTTCATCGTGAATACTACGCCACTTGTTTAATTGCGTTCTGCTTCACTTTATCGCGAGATTATTATCGTATAATACGTGTATGTTGTATAGGTAACGCACCTATCTCAACTGCCGAACTGTGATAGCCAAATCAAATAGTGCGAATCAAATACGATGTGTAATTCCACGGGATATAATATTATTAATAATTATAATAAAAATAAAAAAACTCAATATCATCATGGAAAATTACCTATAGGAAGATTAAAATTCATTACTTCGGTAGGTATAGATCAGAACACAAAATACGTCTTGAATTTTTATGTCTAAAAACGGTGATTTTTTAAATTGCGTAGTATTTTTTATTTTAAAAATGTACCTAATGATTTAACTTTTTTTTTAAATTATTAAACTAATGATTAATGAAGCTAATAAATTAATAAACATTTTATAATAAAATCGAATTTATTTATTTATTTATTTATTTGACTATATGAATGACAAATTATGTAGGAATACGATGATGTGTCATACACTCATACACCATGATATGCCATGCGATGAAATTTATTCGATAAACTGTTACACGATGAAATGTTGGCGAGGATGTTTAGAGTGATGAACTGGTGGCGATGAGTTGACGCACAACGAATAGGCTCGCGATGAAATAGCCACAATGAAAGGACGGTGTACCATCAATAACTATATTAGCATAAAAATTCCAGTTTTTCTTTAATTCTTTGTTTGTTTTATGCGGTTATTTTGAAATATACAAGATATTTAATTTTAACCTCTCCAAAGTACAAACTAGATCCAATTTACTGTCTGAAATCACCCTCAAAAATTGAAAACCTACTACTAACATACTACTTACACAGACACGAAAAAAAAACACATCATCGTAAAATCGATACATTCATCACTGCGCTCAGTATCTAAAATATTAATCGTAGAGTATTAAAACTTTTCAACATTGCACGTTAACAATTAAAATTATTTTTAAGCTAATTACACCAAGAAACTATTTATGCCTCATACTGTTGTATTAATATTGACTTGTAAGTTAATAATAAATAGTATATTATAATAAATCATGTTATGACTTGTTTTTGGCAAAAATACATTTAATCTAGCATCTATTTTATTAATTATTAGTTATTTGTTATTACTAATGGTAATACAAACCGAATATAAATATATATCATAAAAATCACAATTAAATATCCTTAGGAATATATGTTAAATATTTCCATTGTATATAGATAATATGATTTAATATTTAATTCAAATTTAATAAATTCATAAGACCTACTCAATGACTAGGTAGTAAGTAAATAGTCAACACCTGCTATAGAACAAAGTGACTTTCTAGTATTTTTTATTTATACTTTTTCACCATTCAAAATTCTAACTAGATACAATTTATAACAGGAAACTTTACCAACTATCAACAAAATTAATAATTAAAGCATTTTTATTATTCCAAAATGTAATAAAAACACAAAAAAATGCACCATAGTAAAACTGATATGTTATGTTATGTTACCGTTATGTATATTTTTTTGAAAAGTAGCTAAATAAAGTTAAAATAAAGAATACATTCACATCTTAGCATAAAATCTAAAATGCATATAACATTTACCAAGTAAATTAAATCATGTAATTTCTAGTTCAGATTTAAAACTGAACATTGTCTACTTTATCTTGATACAACAAAAATATGTCTTTATAAACATGATAAAATATGCCAAATAAAAGTGATCATATAAGATAAATAAAAATTATAATTACATATATTATGTACACAAAATAAAATAACCTAAAGATTAGTATAAGATTGCAATTTCATCTTAAATAAGTAAGTAATGATAAGTAATTTTACCTTAGTACAATTGAGAAATCCACTTGAAAGTAATTCTCTTTAATTGTTTTAAAATATTTTATATTTAATAAGATACGTATCACAAAAAATTAGTATTTACAAAAACACAGTATAAATAAAACTTGTTTATATATCAATACACGCCTATGATCTTTAACATAAAACTAGTTTGATATAAATAAATCATACATTTTAGGATTCTGTGAAAGCATGTCGTTAATATCTATGTAATGTAAGTACTCAATAAGACAATAACAAGTGAATAGTTTATACATTAAGGATTTCTATTCTCTGATTTATAGCTTATAATATTATGACGGTAAATAAATATTAGTAACAGAATTAAAATTTATAAAGTTATAACTAAATGTATTTAAATTTTGATATAATATTAAAGGCTCGATTAAAGGTAATAAGTTGAAATAAGACATAACTCATATATATACATAGAATAGATTAATAGTTAAGTAGTTACCATATTTTTATACACATCTTTTAAATTCTTATAAACTTCATATTCACTTATACTATACTGAAAAATTACACACTACTTATTCAAAAAATAAAATATGAATTTTTTAAGAAAATTAAAGGATCATAAATTAAAAGCATCAATAGAAGTAATGGATATTGGTAGTACTGCCACTATTAGGTACCTATATAAATAATAAATACATATTCATTTTTTTTATAAATATCTAATTTAAAATAATCTACCTAAATGTACTGATAATTATTATTACTATTTATATAAATATTATATTATTTATTACTTATTGTAATTATTCAACTAATAATAAATAAAAGATAAAATTTACTAGCATTTATTCTATTAATATTATACATTTGTTCAGTAAAATCACATTTTAAATAGTAGGTAACCAAAATTTTTGATTAATAAAATTTGAATATTTAGTAGGGTATTTAGTCAAGTATTTGGTATAGTAAAACATACAGAATATAGATTATAATAAATTATATACAAATAAATAAATATATATACATTACAATATAAAATTATTTTTATTAATCTAAAAAAATGTACTGGTTTCTAAAGCTATTGGTTAACATTTAACAATAAAATATATGTAAGGGATCTTACTATATTTAATAATTTCTTTAAATTTTCTCATTTCTTTTTTTAAAACATTATTTGTACATAATATTCAAACCTTATATATTTCAGTAACCTGACTAGTAATATTTTTAGATCTTTACAGCTAAACTGCCTTTTAAATCTTTTTCGTACAAGACAGATTGGTCCTTACAATTTAATTTTATTATATTTCCAGAAGTCTTAAATGAATAATCTACACACCCTACTAGATGTAATAATTGATTTTAATAAATAAATTATTAATTTTCAGTAATAAATTAAAAATGTATAAGTATGTACTAAATATATATCATTTTCATAATTATTAAATGATTAGATAATTTATTTTAATTATTATAAGGTATACATAGTATATTCTTCAATATAATTTTTTAGGTCACTACATATTAAAATATGAAATGACAAATTAATATTAACCATTTAAATATCATGTCCAATAATAAATATATCTACCTAAGTAGGTAAACTATTACTACTTTTAAATTAAATTGTCATTTAATCCACCTTATAGTCTATAAAATATCAAAACTCTAAAAAGCTATTCAAAAGAATATCATTATTAAATTAACTGTAAAAATACTGGTTGTATTATTAGTATAAGTAAATGTTAAACTATTATTAAATAAAAGAAAAACATTTTTTGTTTATTTAATAATAGATTTCTTACTGACAAGGTGACAAACCTATTTTAATGTTAAAATTAATATATAACCATGTAGATAATGTGCTAAAATAAAATATATTATAAACACTTGAAAAAAAAATAATACAATGTATTATGGTAAAATATTTAATTTATCTATTTATATTTACTCATATCATTTGGGTTACTACGTAAAATAAAAATACTCGAGTACCAATCCAGATGTCTACCTAACTTAATGAAGTACCCAGAAGAAACAGAATATACAACCACACTTAATAGAAAGTTTAGTAAATTGAAAACAACTAATATAGGTATTGAAAATGATGAAAGTAATGGATGTCTATTTTTAATATAAAAAAAATTAATTAATTTGGATACGATTACCTAGTAGATAAAATGACTTTTAATATTGAAGTAAAAAATACTTTTTCATATTCTGAGTAATGAGTATCTAACATAATTTATGAGATACTGTAAACCAAAAATTTGAACACTAATCTTTATACAAAAAACACTAATAAGAAAAAAAAAGCATACGGTTGGATTGAAAGTGAATATAGGTAGTAGTAGGACTTAACCAAATCCAATGTAGAAACCTAATAATACTAGGTACTTATTAAATATTTTTCATGACATTATTTGAAAACAAATTCTCAGTTCACACTGTAAGTAAACACTGCTAATGTAAAATAAAATATAAATAATAATTTACCATCCTCCTCCTTTCAAACAGTAGACAAAGAAGTTTTGAAGTCTTGTTTTCAACCTAAGAATAAGATGAGACAGATAGGCAGCCAACAAGGAAGTATTATAAGCCATTTACTTTGGCATATTGAGCAGGATTGGTGTAGGTGGAGGCGGAGAGTCAGGGAAGTTGTGAAATGGTTTTTTGGCAACATGACGTTTGGCAACTTTACGTTCAAAGTTTGGCCGACACAATATAACAATAATTGTAACCAGCACTCTACACGCTCTCATAAATGCTTATGTTGAAAAAGTAAAAGTTCTTACCTTTATCCTTCGTTTCCATGGCACGTCAACGTGTGAATGCTGGGGATTTTATCACTTTTGCAGTGCGATACGCGGCACAAGATTGAAAAGAAAAGTAATAAATCAATAAAACACAAAACGACGACTTTTTAATATGTCAATATTTATCGCACCAATCTCCTGTTAAGTGAAACGTAAAACTGCTAAAAGCAAGCGGTATTGACAAACGACGACGAGTGGTAAGTGGCAAACTGACGAGATGATAATGGGGAAACCCTTCCGAGTCCCGGCGGACGGGACGTCTGGTCGTCTGCGGTGGGCAAGGGGTTGTAAATACGCAGTGCAGCAAACGTGACAACGGCCATATCGCAAAACGCCACCGGAGAGGTGTGCGAAATCGAATACACCCGCTCAACGATTATCTATCGCGACGCCGCCGGTGGTGGTGCCGTCGCGGCGATGACCTTCGGACGGTATAAATATACATCGTTACTTATATGCAGAAACCAATACTTTCCATGTACATGTGTATAAGTACCTACCTCTTATTTTATATTATGTACCTATTATAATATAATGTGACGTGATTTGCGCGCGCGCCATACACGTAATTTTAAACGGATTATTATGCTATATACCTGCATAAGTACATAATATTATAATATTCAGGGCCGGCGGAAGGCACGTGCGACCTGTGCGATCGCACAGGGCGGCAATTTTTTTAGAATTTTAGGGGCGGCATTGTTTATAAATAAAAATATGTATTTTTCACCACTACTCACTGTAAATCTAAAATAAAAATAATACTCATTATATTATTTTGACTGGAACTGTGTCATTGTATGTAGTACCTAAGTAAGAGCTATTAGTAGATAATTAGGTATAATATAATGTGCGGGCAAGCCGCTAGCATTGTCGCTCGGCGTGTTTCGCGATTATCTAATATCTTTATGGTTTCCAATTAGTAAACACGAACCGAATCAAATCATGATAAAGATCCCCAAAATCGTATATACAATAATCAATACTCGTAATTTATTGTCAGCGATACAAACTAGTTTACTTATGACGATTGACAACTATCGAACTATACGTACCTAGTATATTGTCATTTGTTAACGAGTCGTAGTGTCAACGATTATAGAGTGCTGTGCATTGTGCATATTATTTAGTCGATTAACATTCAACATTCAACACGTCATATTTTAATATTAATAATTTGGTGAGTATTTTTTTTATTTTAAATAATTGTAATATTATTAATATTAAGTAGGTAATTTATGTAAATACAATGAAAAATTAAGAAAAAAGAATACATCCCGATATCTGATTTTAAATTTTGAATGTATTTATATATTCCTAATATATTTAGGAAGTGAATTTTTAATTTTCAAAATTAAAAACCTATTAGCTATATTATTATTTTATTATTTGGGTTGACTCTAGGAATTAGGATAGTCAATAATAATAATTGTATTGTTTGTTTGGGGTTTTGAAAAACTGTATTATTTTCATACATTGTGTTCTCATTTTATGTAATTCAACCGTATACATACGTCAACATATATTTAAAAAAATTTTAGTAAGTTACCCTTTTTTTAAAACTATCACATTTTTTTTTTAAAGAAATTTGAGATGATTTTTGTTAGAAAATGACAAGTGTCAATTTTCAAGTTTCTCGGCAAAAATATTAAATACAGACTCAAAGATCATTTATCCATGTTTTAGTGACATGCTTATTTTTAACAAATTATATTTTTTATTTATGTAGTAAAAAGTTAAGAAAGCGCCAATATGTCGGATGGTAGACAGCGACTTTCAGGTGCAGAATATAGGAAAAGAAAACGTGAAAAAGAAGCTGTAATTAAAAAACAGTCTAATTCTATCAAAAAATTTTTAACGGGTTCTTCCTCTTCATTAAATATTTCAAATGCTGTAGTTGTACAACCTAGTGAAGTTGTTGACTCTTTCTCAGTTATAGATGCCACTGTACCTTCTGAAACTACAGTAGCCAAAAGTTCAACAGAAAATGTTATCAGTACAGACCCTGCGGAATGGCCTTTAATTATTAATAACGACTTTAAAACATTGTTGGTTGAAAAAGGCCCTCCTGCTCCGTTAAATGCATATTTTGTATTTCCTTCAGATGATCAAGGACGAAAATTCACACAATTTCATTACAAACGAAGTATGAGTAATGGAGAAAATGTCACAAGAACATGGCTTGTATACTCTATTTCCAATGACGTAATATTTTGTTTTTGCTGTAAACTATTTGATAATTCAAACTCTAAGTTGGCTTTAGAAGGGTATAATGACTGGAGGCATTGTACACAAATGTTAAAAGGACATGAAACATCAAAAAATCATTTGACCGCATATAGTACATGGTTAGAATTGTCATTGAGGTTAAAAAAAACAAAAACAATTGATGACGTAAACCAACGTATTTTAGAATCTGAGTGTAGGCATTGGAATGAAGTTTTACAACGTATCATGTCGGTAGTACAATTTCTCGGTCATCAAAATTTAGCTTTTCGTGGATCATCTGATCAGTTATTCAAACATAATAATGGAAATTTTTTAAAATTAATTGAACTTATGGCTAAGTATGATTCTGTGATGGCTGAACATGTAAGAAGAATAATTAATAGTAAAAAAAATATAAGCCATTATTTAGGAAAAGATATTCAAAATGAGATGATTAATTTATTAGCTCAGTCTATTAAGTCTCGCATAGTTACTATGGTTAGCGAAGCGAAGTATTATAGTATTATACTAGATTGTACTCCTGATATAAGTCACTCGGAGCTCATGACTATTATTATTCGTTTTGTGTCAATTGAAGATTCAAAAGTTACCATACGTGAACATTTTCTTGGTTTTATTTCAGTTGAAAATAGTACTGGAGAATGTAAATAAATAAATTGATTATTTATTTCACCGTTTAAACTCCTATTCTCCTACAATTTAGTCCAGTTTATAATTAATTTTGTATAAAATAAATAATACTATGTACTAATTATATGACAAAAAGTATTGAAAGGGGCGGCATTTTATTAACTGCACAGGGCGGCAAAATACTTAGCGCCGGCCCTGATAATATTATTATCGTTTTCCGGTTACCCCGACGCGGATCTGACCTTGTTTTTACCGGTGCACGAAACGGAATCGAGAACACGGCAGCTATGGCCTGAGCCCCGACGAGCGTGGTGTGAAGGCGAACACTCGGGGACTGGATTAGTGGATTCGCTAAGCTCGTCCATATTTTTTTTTATGTCTGAACGGCAAAAAATTATTTTACGTCCTAGCTGTGCAGCGAATGCATTACTATGTCAATGTGGGTACCACGTTACTTGTATAATTTTTAAAACAAGTTGGAAATTCAATATGATATATTGATATTTTACCGATTGCTGAACCATTCAACAATAACTGTTCATGTTTAATTGATTAAACTAAATAAAATTTATATTCATCCCGAAACAGATTATTTAAACTCCAAATTGATGTAACATTGCTATAAAAATAGTAGGTACCTATACTATACTTAAATACCTAATAAACCGTATAAGTATATAGTTTATGGAAAAGTAAGATTTGCACGTAACTGCACACATTTTACTCATGATAAGTTAGTCATTACTCATTAGATTATAATTAGAGCTCGGATGTTCATGAAATTGCATATTTTTTTCTATTTATCCAATTTAATGCTAACCTGGATACAAATTAAATCCATGTTATACTGAATCAAATAATACTATTTTTATTTTGCATATTTTTACATATTTTGGGATTTTAAAAATAAAAAAGCATATTACAGTAAATGTTTTATAAAAAACAATTTAATTAACGAACTATACAATTAATTTCACATTTTGTATGTATAATTTTATGCGGTGGTAACTACAGTCTACAATCTACCAAGTATTGACGTAAAATATAAATGTTTATTATCGACTTATCGTGTTTGTTCGGAATAGCAGTATACTTTATTGGACAAGGTCTAAAATAACAATTGATGTTGAACGAAGGTTTTCACATTACAAAAATTTACTTAACGACAATAGACGCAGTTACAAATTTAAATAAATTAAAAAAACTATAGTAGCACAGCATAACGCTAATAATGGTAATACCTAATTAATAAATAATAATGTAAATTAAAGTAATTAAAACGCTATGTAAATTTAAAAAACTTATTTAAAATTGTATTAAAATAAATAATAACATTTTTAGCGCATATTTCGTAATTTTTTAGTACATAAATGCATGTATATTACAGTAGTTTTAAGTGCTTAAACATCCGAGTCCTAAATTTAAAACCAATATCGGATTAAGGGTAAAGAGAACCTAGGGACCTCCACTTAATGGGATTTTTTTATATCCAAGTATAAAACACAATGTAATATTTGCAAAATAAATTTAAATCACGAATTCACAACTTGAATAAAAATGTTCAATCACTGATATTGTCATAAATTTATAAATAAATGTTATTTTTAATTAATAATATATTTATATACTATTTTAAATGCATAAAACTTAAAAGTGAGTACCTAAAAAGTTTACAAATATAAATTTAAGATCAATTATTATGGACAAGTAGAATAGGATAAACTCTATAATAATGTAAAATATCGATTATTTGGTATCCGTGGTTTTAAATTTTGATAAAACCATTATATTAAATATATGTTGTATAAATTATTATTATTATTATTATTATTTTTATATTTAAATTCAAAAAATTTTAAACTATACTCTCTAATAAAATATTGTTTTGTGATAAATTTTTATATATAATTAAATTAAATTCACTTACAACTTATAAATTATAACTATATATTAAATATATGTAATTAAAAAATAATTTTTATAGGCCCAGGGCTCCCACATTCCGAAATTCGGTCCTGATTATAACTAATAATTATTAACGAGTATATATTTTGTATACAGTAATACAGTATTTGTTATAACTATAACGTAAAAGTGTCTAACGGTTAAGCCTAAAACAATATAATTAAAACATACCTAATAACAGTTATTTATTTTTCACAAAGATCAACGATGTCAGTTGTTAATAAATAACAATAACATTACACCTTTACACTTACCTAACTACGTCATATCATATTAATATTTACCTATGTTCTATACGTGCTGCAGTTGCAGCTGCTTTACATCTACATATTATGTAATATAATATTAAATATTTATATAAATCAATACGCATGATCAGTAATCCTCCATTTTCCTTCAAACCTCTTAAACAATTTTTAAAAATTGCCCATTATTTTATAAGCTTATTGCATATTAAAACAATTTGTAATAATTTGTAATTTTATTTTTCTATTATACAGAAATATATCTAAATAGATATAATTAACGATAAATGAATCATAAATATCTAAAACATATACCTATCTAGGTTTAATAATATCATATGCATCTACGCGACTATACGCCCTCATAATTGTACGAATCCATTATTTTGATTGCCTATTTAAATTTAAGTTTTATTTTTAAAAAGGAAGGTAAGTGGAATAAATGGATACCGTTGAGCTGTCATTGGATGTCAAGTAGGTCGTTGTTATGGGTATGTTAATATTAAAATTCAATGATATATTATTATATATTTATAATTTATATGTGAAAAACAATTCTGAGCAAAAATGAATCAGCCGGGCCGTATTAACCATTGCCCATTAGATATTAAAGGCACTGCGTGTCTAGGGCCTACGAACATTTTTGGACCTACGAAAATGCGTGGCTACAATTTTTTTGTAATATTCTTTATTATTTATTTATTTATTTTATTATTATTGTAAGCTAATATACACGTTAGCACAACAATTAAAATATTATGTATATAAGAAAATGATTATGATATAAAAGTTAAGATTTGATTTATATGTCAAAAATACTTTTGTTTTAAAAAGCTTAACAGTGAAATTCAATACTTCCTCTCTCAAAAAGAAGGTTTTTTAACCATCTGTATATAGAGCCTACGATAATGTTAATTCGGGACTGTGAATCAGCCTGTATTACCAAGAATATTTTTTTGAAAAATATTACATTTATTGAAATATTAGTGTTAAATTATTATAAAAATATATATTTATACCATATCATAATATCAACTTATATTAGGTACTCAAAATGTATTAATACCTTAAAACAGTTAAAATAAGTTTATACTACAAATAAATAATATATTTGTCATTACACAAAGAAAAATCAAAAATGTATACCCAATATAATATATTATAATATGCATAAAAGTTTTAAGTCCCCACGAATAATGTTTGTAAATTATAACAAAATAATTAGCATAGTTATTTATCGTTGAAATTTAAACTTAAAATATTTATAAATAATAATTGTTTATATATATATTTATTTTAGATTTTATGGTTCAGTATGAACTACTTATGAGTTATGAGAAATCTTATATTAAATTTTTAAAACTTAATATAAAAAGAAAAGTATTTATGAATTTCTTATTACAAAATTGAAAATAATATATATTTTTTTTTTGTGATTTTTAAAAATTCTAACTTCAAATGTACATATAAAAAAAATTGTGGCCATCTATTATTAATATTTTTATAAAGATATAAGAATAATTTATATGAGACCTTGTTAACAATTTTCAAGAATTTTTAACCAGTGAATAATTTTTTATCGATATTTATAGAAATTAAACAAAAAAAAAAAAAAATTGAAAAGATATGCCTATTAATAGCTAAAAAAAATTTGAAAATTTGATCGTTAAAAATAATAATATAAACGTTTGATGAAAATGTCAAGTATCGATTTTGTTAAAAATTAGATTTACGTAAAAATCACTTTACTCAGAATCTAAAATTTAACTCTTGTCAGTTCTTCTCCAACTACTTTTCTAAATTTTGACTATAACCATTTTAGATATTTATTCCTACCATTATAAAACTATAATTTTTTTTTGAAGCCTAAATAGAAGCTTTTTCTTATCATTTGAAAAGGCTTACCAATTTACAAAAAGTCTTAGTTTATAATGTAAGATAAGTATTAAACTTATCATGCACATATATGATATAAATAGTACCTATACTGTATTTTACTTCTGTTTAATTATGGTATTACGAACATACTTTTTATTATCTTGAGGTATGAAGTAGTTGCGTAAATAGGGGGCTTGGGGGACTTAGTCCCCCCAAAAATGTTCAGCACTTTTAAAATTTTTTTTGTTTCTGTGTCAGTCACAAAAATGTGGGATTTCATTCCCTCCAAAACAATTAAGCTAGTTGCGCCACTGGTATGAAGCAACAATAATTACTTCGAATAAAAACTGAATCAATTGTGACTTATTAAAATATTTTGGCCTTTGACCTTTATAAACAAGATATAGGTATTTACGCGTTCACACGTTTATAACAAACTTATGTAGGTTACATGTATAGGTTACACAGCACTGTTGATAAACATATTATTTTTTTTAAATCTAAATACGACGTTGTGCCAAATATTTTCTTCTGCGCGTCTTCTAAATGTGTGTGATGTATGTTATAATGGATTTACGTAAAACCATAATTTTACATTTAACGTTTTTTTACTTGCATACCCAAAACAAGTTTAAACTAAATGTAGATTTTAGCAACGATATTTCAATAATAATATAAATTTATAAATTATATAGTTTATCAATATATTACATTAGAAATATTAGAATTATAAATTATACGTAGGTATAAAAAAAAACAACTAAATTTTAACTATCCTTTTTTATAGAGTATGCATATTATACAATTAATACAATCCATAGTACCTATATATGTATACATTATCTGAATAGGTACCTAATGCACATTGGCGCCTTGTCATAAATTTAAGTGAAGCAAAATCAAAATATTTACACACCTACCCACTCAAACACCCACCACTGAAGATAATGTCTACCTCTAATAACTAATAACTTAGTTATTTATTTAATTATTTAGTATAGGTATTAAGTAATGTAAAAACAAAAACACATACAAATAAAACTACTCGCCCTCTTTATTGTATGAAGCGATCGCTTCAGTTCAAGTATAGATTCAACGCCACTGTTAATGCGTTGTAATTTATAGATATTATACTATAAATACACTAAATAATTGTATTTTTAATATTAAAAATTTTTAACTACATGTCTACGCATATGTATTAAAAAAGTTTATAAAAAATGAATTTTATGATAATCTGTAAGCGTTATATAATATATAATATTAATATTACCTAAATATTGCTATATAAAAGCTAGTATATGTTTAAACATAAGATACAATTCATATTGAAAATGTTAAGTCGTTGGAACTCCTGCTCAAAACTCACTAGTAATTACAATATTTTATCTCATATATTATGATATAGATGCAACTGTACAAATAAATTTTAGTTAAATAAAATTGGTTTCCTACCTATATATTAATACAGAATTTAATAATATTTAAATTTTTTTGATGATAGTAAAGCTAACACCTAATACTTTAATAATTAAACTAATAGTTATAACAATATAAGAATTTATTTAATAAATTACGTCTAATATTGTAATTTATTAGTAGATACTTACTACCTACTACTATAAATATAATAAATTCTTTATAAATTACAAGAGAAGATATCAGCACAATATTTGTTTTTTTTTCTCAAATCCAATCGATTCAGACGTAACATAGGTAAAACGCATTCACGTAAATTATTTGTTATGATTTTTGAGAAGGTAATCACTATATAGGGACCGGATTACATGCCATTTGCATATATGTATTGGAATAAGGTTTTTGAAATCTTGAAATCTGTTGAGAATTGTTCCTGATTTAGATCATTCTTATTAAAATAACATTGATTGTATTTCGCATATTTTGCATATTTCAACAATTTTACCTATTAAATGCATATTAGTAGTTTCATAATGTATATTATTATTTATAATAGCACGTATATTTGTTTTTCGTCGTATTTTTAATTTTCACGTTCACAACCACATAATATTGATAAAATTAAGACCGGTCGTTATTGCCCAAGATAAAATTACATATGCATTATACATAATATATTAAAATAGATCAATTTTTTTAAAATTTTTTATTATTGTGAGCTAATATTTTATAGATTGAAGATAAAAAACGTTAAATGGCGAAGATGACGAAATACTTTTTTATACTTTAAACATTTTATACCTTTTTTAATACTTAATTAATAATACTTATTTTTTACATAATTTTAATTAAAATACTTTCGATTTAATTTTCAGTGCATGCTCAATATAAAAATTCATATTTTGTAGCATATTACAGCATTTTTAGAAACATATTTTAAGGATTTTTGAGCACATAAATCCGGTTCCTAATAATCACATAGATTAAAATCACCATTCTGCTAATTTCGGTTTAAAAATTATAGTTTCGTACCGTGTTTTGCTACCACATTTTTAAATCTGAACTATATCCTGCGTGTATCTGTTCAACATATACTTTTAGTATAAACATCTAAGATAGAGTCTACGAAATTATACGATTGCCAAACTTAAATCCAATAAAAAAGACTTAATCTGTATAGGTATATCAAAATAAACAAATCAGCAATAATAGACCTATCATACTACCTACGTAGAAAAATACTGGAATATTAAACATATCAAAATAAATTAGGGAAAATAGTATATTATTCTATTTATTAGAAATAGGCATTTATATATTATGTACTAAGAAAAATAGTAAAAAATTTCATTCGCTTACAAATCCCTCTGAAAATTCATTGTTTTCTGTGTAATTTTTAGTTTATTTAAACTGGGGAGAATTGAGAGTATCAAAAAGTAACTTTTTTTAAATCTTTTAATGAAAAATTTAAATATCTATCAAATTAAAAATACCTACGCAAAGCTTATTGTCAATTCAATACCCGAAAGATAATGGTTTTCAAAGATAAAAAAAATTTATCGTTGTAAGACAAATAGCTTCCTTATTGTATATACTTTAAATCAAAACTGAAATAATTGAATTTTAACTTATTGTACAAAGTAAATATAATTTTAAGAATAACTATTTGTTTTTATTTTTTATTTTAAACTAAAAGCAAGTACATATTTATACAAATGTTCAATATGCAATTCTCATTAATCTAACCATATATTGAACATAAATAATAAGCATTTAGAATAAATTAATTTAAAAATAGATGGGTATACTGACAAATAAATGTACAAATAGAAAAGATCAACAATGTTAGTACTTAAGTGCGACAGTTTCTCATAAATATTTAGTATTTACCATTATTTGCCATTTTGGCTTTAATCATGGACATCATGGACATAAATTATGAGTTAAGAATGAAAGAATTTTATATTTCATTATTTATTTAAAAAATCCAAATTATTAAAATTATTTTCTTGGGAGGTTTTACCACCTGAACCCCCTTTTTTTGGTGAGTTAACTACTAGGTAGGTGTATTACTTTTCATAATTTGGATATCCGGAAATTTAAATTTGGATTTGATCAAATTCTTATTATGCTTTTCCGAATTTATATATTTGTTTTTTGATATGACTAGCAATTATTTTTAATTTATTGTAATAAAAATTTAAAACAATAAGTTCACATTTAAATTTTTTTAACTACAGTATTTATCATAACTTCAACATTTACTTGTTATTTGTAATTGAGTTGAATATCCAATTTATTCGGATAATCCATGAAATCCGATTACGCCTATTACAAGTATCACTAGTAGGGGTGCCTATTTAATATTTTGTAAAATTGGGATTTTCTACTCACCACCCAACCCTTTTTTAGTGGTAAGTTATCTAGGTAACTTTAATCACCTGTCCACTATATTTTAAACGTCCCCGCCAATTCGAATATTTTTATAAGTTCTAATCATCTTATTCATCTTTAGACAACAATTATTATTATTAAATATTTTATAACTACTGACTAGTGACTGGTCCCATTTTTTTCCATAGCAACGCACGTAATTAATAGAAAATACTTATAGGTTATCTTTTAGAGTATAATGACTGTAAAAAAGAATCAAAATTTAGCGTAAGTTTCTCAATAGAATTTTTCACGAATGCAAAACATTTGAAAAATCTTCAATTTCATGTTTTTAACAAATCCAAAGTATACACATTTTACAGGTTATTGATCTTTATGGAAAGGAAGTTAATCACTTTGCTAACCCTATACTCTCACAGAAGGGACTCGAGCACAAAAGTGTGATCGGTCCACTCGCATTGTCTCATCTCATTTTTCTTTGCCTCATGCGCGCTCCATTTAGAGTTAGTATTTTGGTCGCGAAACAAAAGACACGATGCACCAAACCACCAACTACATTCTTATGAACTTAGTTGAAGTCACGACGTAGTGACCTCGCTAGAGTACCCATGTGAAGCTAGTATTAGGTGTGTTACTTTATCTCTAATGCCAAGACTAAAACGCATGTGACCTCGGTAAGTTATTCACGTAGGAATAATGTAGGTACCACCTCTATACACGAAATTCATATGACTTATGCTTAAATAAAACACCCCGAACAATTTACACAGGTAAACAGATTCACTTGATTCAGATGACGAAAAGGTTATAGAAGCCTGTTACTTACCTGCAGTCTACGCCAATTCGAATGTACCAAAAAGTTTTTTGTCGTATAATCTTCGACATTTTACATTGCATTTTCAATAAAAATTTGTTTTGTTAAATTTAATAAAAATAAACCTTTGTTTTATCAATCAAATCGTGTTCATTGAAACTTGGTTCGATTAGAAATCAGTCAATCACTAAAAATTTCACGATAACATACAGCAGTTATTGTAAATTTATGATAGGTTTTAGAGTAATATAATGGCATGTACAACAGTCCAGAAAAAAATCGAGAAAAGCATGTTAGGACAAATCAATAAATAATATCGACCAATTTGCTAGGACCAAATTAATACCACTTTGTGTAATATGTTTGAGCTAAATTACAAATATCCAAGCAGCTGTTCAGTTAAACATAATTTACAATTCACAAACACTTGCCAACTTTTTCGAAAGCCAGTATCCTGCAAGATGATTTTATTTATCATGAACCATTCATTATTTCAAAAATTATTTACATTCCGGAAAATATTTCTTTCATTTGATTTACAGTCAAAATGATACAACATTAAAAAAAAAAATTATATTTTCTATCCTTAAATTTTTTTTAAGTTTTTTACTTTTTTGAACAACATTATACATTTTTAATTTTATATTTTGAAGTAGAATAATTTTCGGAATTATTGATTAATAATCGAAATTCGGACAAGTAATTTATCAGTTATAATTTATAAGTATTTAAAGTATAGACTAGCAGAGTGGAGTGATACAGGGATATACTGTAGAAATAGAATGAAGGTCTACTACTTCTCTCACCCAAATTTTAATACTTTTTGAAATAAAGAGTGGTTAATAATAGACAAAATTATCTCGTATATCATACACACAAAATAAAAAAAAATTAAAACTACATGCCTGCATATAAAAATAAAAGACACTTTCTACATAAACACAATATTATTGTAGAGTCATTATTAAAATTAATTGAAAAGCTTTTAAATTTAAATTTATAATTTTATGGTAATTAAATTAAGTTTTTTTTAACAATTATTAAATATATTGCTTACAATTTATTTTTTATTTAATTATACAATATAAGATACAAAATAAGTTAATCTTTAGAGTACAGTATCACATTAAAACAAAATTAAAATATCATAATAATTTAATTAGTTAAATTAATTTATATTTATTATAGTAATTTATTATAAAAATAATACACTTAACTTGATTTTAAGTATAGTTATTCAATTAGCTCCAAGAAGTTCTTCAGTTGTATAAGCAAAATTATAACTGAAAGACAATAAAAAATATTTTTAAATTTTATATTAACCACAATTTTAAACATTTTTACTAAAAAGTTTTTTTTTAGCAAATTTTTCTTAAACATTAATCTACTTTTTAAAATTGAAATAATTTACTAAAATAGTTTATTTATTAAATTTTATAAACTATTTAGTTTTGAATCATTGTATTTTGATATAAACATTAAGATATTAAGTTCTTTAAAAAATGCTTAAAAGCACCCATTAATTATTTTATGGATATTAAGTTAGATTTTAAAAACTCAAGGTAAATGGTTAAAATGAGTTTGGCAAAATTAGTTTACACTTTGAGATTTTTAATCTTTTTAGTAGAAGTAAAATAATTTCAAAATTTATAATTGTCTTAATGAAACCTATGTTTGTATGATTGTAAACATTTTCCATAATTTTAAAAAATATTTAAATTATAGTGAAAGATAAAATTTAAAACATAGGAAAATTTTTATATCAAAGAAATTTTAAGAAATTTGATTAAGAAATCAGCCTTGGTTATAAAGGCAATTATAAAGAAAATTACATGAAAATATAAAGAAATTTAAGAAATTAGCATGAAATGACTTTATGTAATGTAATTAAGAAAGCGGAAGAAAAGTAAAATACTTGAAATATTAAGGAAAGAATTAAGTCTAAAGATTTAATATTTTAAAATAAAATATTTAGTTGATTAATTTTAGACTTCTTAAATTTGGTGTAATCTAGTTATTACTTATATTGTATTAGCTCTTAATATATAATGTATTATTAAAATATTAATAAAATTGTTTGATAAAATTTATTTAATAACAATAACTGATTTTAAAAATTAATTTTTATATTAATATTTATAATAGTCAAACAATGATTATTAAAGTTAAGTAATTAATGAATAATTATATTTTAAATGATTAAAATTATACTTTGCATTAATTTTAATTACCCATAATTGCTTTATATTACTTGGCACAAACTCGTTTTTTATATTAAATATAGAATAAAAAAAATTTAGGATTTTTAATATTAATACATTACTAGATTAAATAAAATTCATAATATTAATGGAAAATCTTAAATAATAAGATTAATATTAATAAAGTATCTTAGTTGTGTTTTAATATTTATATACAACTAAAATAACAGAAACATTAAATCTAAATAATTTCAGAATTCAATTATTTAACTTCTTAAAAAAAATCAATGTAATGTAAAGATTGTAAACAAATATAATTATAGTAATTTCTAGAGTAAATAATTATTTTATTTTTTTTGTGCAAATAAAAATTACTTATTTTATTAGATTAGTTAAAATTTTAACTACTTACCGAACATGTGGATTTATTTGAGCAGCATTAGTAATTTTATTTTGTAATGAAGCTAATACTTTGGTGTCCATTTCAATTTTTAAGTTTGTTGGCCCAGTCCAGTTAGGAGGTTTTGGTATAACAAACTCGGCAGCTAATACAGGTTCTTCTTCTTCTAATGCCTATAATTAAAAATTAAATTAAAAACATCTATCATATTGCATCAATTATTTTTTTTATACCTTTTTCAATTCTGGTGTCGGGAAAGTAGTCATTTCTGTTTCAACACAACCAAAATGTTGTCTTTTAATTATCTCTTTGTTATAATTATCCTGTAAAAATAAAAATAAAAATTAACACTCTTAATAATTTCTGAATCAATAAATGCTTACTTGTAAAATATCCAATCTCTTTTGGAGCTGTTTCCATTGTAAACTGTTGTCCAGAAGTTGTTTAGCTGATATATTATCATCAGTTACAAGTTTTCTTCCTGGTACACGTTTGGTTACATCCAAAACATTTATGTTAGTTAATGTTTTGTGGAAATCCTAATCATAGACAAACATAGTAGTATAAGATGTAATACAACAATTATTAAATAATGTATACTTACATTTAATAATTCATTTCCTAATTTTTTTAGTTCAACTACTCTATGTTTTTCTTCATCTGACGGTTCACTAGGCACCTAAAAATCATCAAATTTTTATTAATTTTCAGTAAATTTATCTTAAAATTATGAGAATAATTATAAATTATAAATATTATGCGCCAAATTGAATTTGTTTAATTTGAATACTGCCTTATTAACAAAGAAATAATAGAAATTATTAGATATCGATATGTATATTTTACAAAATTAACAATAAATAACTATAATATTGAATTTAATATTTGTTATTTAAAATACATAGGTTAAGAAAGAAAAAAATTATTTTTTAGAATTTATTAAAAATGCAACTTTTTCTTAAAATTATGAAAATATGCACTTAAAATTTTTATTTCTTAAACTCTCCATTGTATAATTCGTATTTCTAGCATGGTCTGCTATAGATCAAGAGCATATAAAATAATAAACAAGTACTACAATTTCTGAGGCCTGACCATTACCATTGTAATTTAATAAATAAAAATGAGTTTATTAACTTACGGGCAATGGTTTTAATTGAGAAAATAATTGTTCACAATAATTATTTTGAAGCTTGGCTTTTTGATCTATTTCATGCTTTAATGCCATTTTAGTTAATTTTAATTCATTAAGCAAGAATGGAGATTCTTGGTATGGTTTATTACTATCATTTGCAGTAGCAGTCACTAAAAAAAAAAAAAAAAAAATAGAAATTAGCATGTAACATATAATTATGAACTTTATTTTAAAAACATAAAACTCACTTGATGCAGATTTGTTTATACCCTCAATAAGAATTTTCTTTGAGAAATTTTTAAGTTTATTTTTAAGTTCTCCTTTTTCTGTTTCTAGTGAATCAATATCTGCTTGCAAATGATCCATTGTTTCTTCATATTCTTTTGACTTTCGTTTTAATTGTTGTTGAGTTTCATCCAATTTTCTCTAAAAATTTTAATAAATTATTTAAATATAATCAAAAATAACTATTCTTAGTTTTTTATAAATTATGAACTATAAAAATATAATTTATAATTAAGAAATAATACCTGTAGTTTTTCTATAGATATTTCTGATTCATGTATAGTAGTAGAAAGTTTTTTTTCAGCTAATTCCTTCCTAACATTAAGTTCACCAATTTCTTCTTGTTTAGATCGAAGAGCCATTTTTAATTCAAGTATATCATTTTCTTTAGATTTGATAGTATTTCTCAAAGCTTTAGTTTCTTCTAGTTCACTTTTAATTTGTTTAGCGCGTTCAGTAATTGGTGGAATATTCTAAAAAAAAATAAAAAATTTTAAATTCTGCTATTTAAAAATTAGTAATCAATTATTTAAATATTTAACCAAATTATTTTTGTATTCATCTTAATACAAAACTGAATTAATATCAGTAATATGATAATACTTTTATTAAATTTAACGTTGTTAAAAATTGAATTTTTAACTATAGGTTATATTTGGTTAAAAATTTAAACTTTCTGTCAACCAATAAGATTAAAACATGAGTATACTTTAGATTTATCGATAGTGGGTAATGTCAAATCGGCTTCTAGTATAACTTGAGCAGCATTAGCAATTTCTCCAGCTAGAGTAGAAATACACATTTTTAAACATACTGTCACTCCTTTACTTGATTCTTCTTTTTCAAAAACTTTTTCAGCTGAATTATTCATTACTTGCATAATGGTTTCACTGTTTATTTTTTTATCATCTAAAACATTTATAATATTAGATTAAAAATTAAATTAATCTTTATTTTAACAATACCTGCTCCTAATGAGATTTGACTGATTGCACATTTAGCTGTCTCTCTTAATACAGTTATTAATTTTTCTGCATATTGGACACAAGAACTTAAATCTACTTTTATAACACTATTGATATCAGCACGTTTTTTCATTTGTTTTAAATGTTGATTAATTACTTCACAAGCAACTGATACATCATCACAAAACTTTTGAACATTCAAGGAATTTTCACACTAAAATAAATATAGAAAATTATTAGTACAAAATGACTATATAACATAATACTAATAGCATTAATTATTTTCAATAAAAATTACTTGTAGGACACATTTTATTATATTAGCATCTGTTTGGATGGTGTTACAGGCTGCCGACAAAACCAATATATTATCTAATAATAAATGCTCATAATGTGGATTGAAATCTTGTATAAGAGGTGCATACACATTTTTAAAGTAAGCAACACATCTTTCTAAGTTTTCAGTATTGACATTTTCATCCAACTAAACATAATCAATACATTTAGATATGTTTATCACAATTACAAGGAACACAAAATCACCTGATCAATTTTTAACATTTCAATGTATCCATTTAAAACTTTTTCTTGAATTGTCATGTCTGGGTATGATTCACCAATTTTTATTAATGTTTCTGGTGTTGTTGTGTTCATTCCATGAACAAATTGTCTTAATGCAGTCTTAAAATAAATATGTTTATTGGTACAATCATATAAAAAAGTAATAGAAAATTTTAATATAAACCTGCAAACTGTATAAGTAGAATGATAAACGAGATCGAGTTGCAAATTGTTCCACAGAATGGTCTTTCATAAGAATTTCTTTAGTAATTTCTTGAACATCGGGATATTTATCACGGACATGTGTCATAAGTATTTCACTTTTCCAAATCATACGTGGCAATAATAAAAGAGATAATATTGCATCATAATCACCTAAAAAAATACAAAATATATATTATTTTGACAATAATATATAAACTTTACATAATAATCAATATTAAAAATAATATAAATATTGTGTAAAATATAATATGTTAAATATTGATGTGTTTTAAACTATATTGATATCAAACAATACAATATTATGAAAAAACATTGTGTATCAGTAATTTGCATTTAAAATTTTTAAATTTGTATTTAAAAGTTTTAATTCTATGTTGTTAGTTATAAATGTATAACATTAAAATTAATTGATCTATTATCATTATTAAACTGGAAGGTAAAAAAGGTAATATATCCGTTAGGTTTGATAATAGATCAATTCACTATAATATTTATGCAAACAACATCAAATTGATACCGCTAAATGTAAATCTAAAGGTCAAAAGTGTTTAATAAAAAACGTCTTCTAAAGTATGACTAAATTTAATATTTATTGATTTAAAACAGAAGAATTATAAAATCAAATTATCACTTTCTATAATCATTAAAGAACAGAAAACTCAAGTTATTTTTCAATATTAACTATGTCTGATCTATAAATGAGCTACATTTATAAATAATATCGAGATTTTAATATATTCAAACATAAAAAAAAATAGAAAATATACTCAATATCTAAAATGTATCATACATATTATATAATTTTAAACAAAAGTATATTTTAATGATACTTAAGTAATATACTATATTTATTATTAAAAAATACCTATGAACGAAAAAAAATTTTAAAATAAAAACATATTTACCTCCAAGAGACATAAATGAATCCGGCATATATGCTAACAAATACTGTATATGTTGCTGAGCTTCTTGTGTTTCCATTCTACGTAATTCCAAATCAATTGCTCGACTATGAGCTTTAGTTTCAGCAAACATTTTCTAATAAATAATAAGTTTTTATTTAATTTTTCTTATAGTAAATATTTTAGCTTAAAGTTAACCTTAAAGTCAAGCATTTCTGGGATTGACGACCGAACTTCATCTTTTGATGCAGATTCTCTCATTAATTGAGTTTGTAGATCTTGATTTTGTTCTCGTAGTTCATTAACTAAATCTCTAAATTTTACAATAACTAAACTTCGATCGGCTAAACTTTCCAGTGCTCGTTCTTTTTCTTTGACGCACTTTAATATAAATATATCTTATAAATAAAAAAAATAAAATCCCTATTAAAGCTATTTAAAACCTCTCTAATGTTAGCATTTGCCATATCTAATTCTTCACGTAATTGCATTTCCAACTCTCTACTATCCTCTTGAAGTTGATCATTAATGTCTTGTATGGCTTCTAGATCAGTCACTGCTTCTTCTAACTCTGCCACTTTATCTTCTAAATTCATCTTTTGTTGACCTAGAAGCTCAACTAATTCCTCTGCTCCCAAAGCTGCATCTACCTATAAATATTATAATAATATGTTATTATAGTTTAATTAAAATTAAAATTATCTCTATTTAAGAACTATTATAAAACCTGTTCATGCAAATCATTAACTTGAGATACAAGTTCTTCAACTCTAGCTGTTAACTTATCGTTAGATTTTTGTAAATCATTACATTGTTTGGTCTTTTCTTCAATCTCTCTTTGTAAGTTCTGTGTTTGGTGTTTCTCATGGGCGGATAAGTCTCGTAATCTAAAGTTTAAATGAGTGTTATCTCAAAAGGAAACAATATTAAATAACAATAATAGCACAAAATTATGTCATACTTAACAAGGGTATCTCTAAGACGCAAATTTTGTTGTTCAAGTTGCTTGACTTTAAAAGAGTTGGCACCATCTCCTCCATCTTCACCTTCATGTCCTTTTTCTAACTCAGCCTTTAAGAGTTCTAAATCTACTGTTAATTCTTCAATGCGCTCTTTCGCTTGATCTAATTCTAGCTGAAGAGTTTCTGCTTTAACTTCAGCCATTTCTTTATCAAGAGTTGCCATTTCTAAAGTTTCTGCCATTTCATTATACTCATCTTTTCCTTCTAAAGCATCTTGTTTTTCCATTTTAACCTTTTCTAATTCCTTTTTCAATCCTGAATGTGATTCCATAATTTTAATTTTAAATTCTGATGCTTGATCCAACTGCAGTTTCATCATATCAATATCATGAGATTTTTCTTTTAATCTTGCTACATAATAATAATAATAATAAACACAATAATACAAATAAACCACTGAAAAAATTATGTATTTTACTTTTAACTACATCCAACTTCTCTGTTAAATCTTGTACTTGATCCTTTAGATTTTGAATTTCAGCTGCATCAGCTAAATTAGAAGATGGTCTTTGGGTAGGAGTAGTTGAAAGATTGTTTGGTGAAACAACTGATCCAGGTATATAATGTGGTTTAAGGGCTTCAACAAATTCAGTCTGTTAAATAATAAAATAAAATTGTATAAATGCTATATTATATATTCAATAAGATAATTTTATTAGTTTATCACCATAACAATTAATATTGAATAACACAAAAGCAAACGTGCAAATTCATAATAACAACAAATATTAAATAACAATGATATTTTGAAAAATAGTTTAATACTCATTCTGTACATGAATACATCCACATAAAATACATGCAAACATAGAAACAAATGTACAGTATCTACAATAAATGTACAAATAACATGTAAGAGATATGGATTGTATTTAAATGGTAGATAAATTCTTACTAAAACTATTCAACTTGAATGAAACAAATTACAATAAAATAATGCTAAAATTTAAATATTTTTTATAAAACCTATGACTTTTTATTAAATTAGAAATTTTAAATAATATTAAGTCTTTATTTTTGGAATAATCATTCTATAATCGAAATAAGACAATTATAAAACCATCACTATAACTTTATAAACTATGATTTATAAGATAACATTTTTTTGAAAACAATTGAATTTATTACAAATATTTAATTGAAAGATAATTAACAGCTCAATAAGACGATAAATGAAAAATTGACTTAAAAACAATAATTAAATATATACAAATTTATAATAACATAATCATCTAAATAATACATAATGTAAGTAACACAAATAAAACGAATATTTGAAATATTTTAATTTAAGGGACTAAGTATAAAATCTTATTCTCAAATTGTTTATATGTGATAAATTTTTGTTTTAAAATATGTTGGGCAATAAACTAAAACAATTAATTTTTATCAGATTTGGACTAAATTGAAATAATTAAACAGACTTGTAATCACAGTAAACATAAACTCAAGTCAAGTAACTTTTTTAATTAAACGAAAAGTTATAATGTAATACTATTTGACATTGAAACGAATAAACTAGATCATTAATTCAACAATTTTATTTTATAAATACTAAATTGAGTTTGAAAATTAATTTTATATTATTATTAAGCTGAAAATATGTGCAGTAATTATTTTAGTGCAGTGCTATAATGTATTTTTACTTATTTTTCTTTAGTTACATTTATCTAACCTTTTCCATTACTGAATAGTTTATGAAAATTAAGTTTTAGTTATAATGAATGGAATGGAAAATGTATACTACTATAAATTATTATTTCATGATATTTAGAGCATACATAGTTAAGAAATAAATAATTGCTAATTTTTATTTTTATTAAGATTATTTTAAGTAATGGAAAAAGTTAATTTATAAAAATAAAAGTATTAGATCTATACACAATTATTTTTTTTGTATAGGACATTTATTATCACAGTCAAATTAATTTTTTACTATTATGTTTTGTTATTTTAAACTCTATTAAACTTATATAGTTCATATGTGTATTCTGATGCTGAATAATTAAATGAAATATATATTATGTGATGAATGAATAATGATTTTTAAGAAAAGATTTTTTTTGTTTATAATTACTTACAGTTAATACGACTAAAACTTAGTTTTATAGGTTATTTTTTATTACATCAAACTTCTGATCTTAACTATAAAAAATAATATTTTTATAAAAATGTATCTAATTTGAAATGTAAATTGAAAATAATATACATAATACACAGACTAAACTATAATTAAAATTTAAAAAACAAAGGATTCACTGTGATAATGATTGTTCTATATTAAAAAAGTTATTCAGAATGCTTGAATTTAAAGTTATTCTAACATAATATAATAAATTATAAATCTTTTTAAATATTTATATTAAGCCCTAAACATAGATTAAATTGTATTCATAAAGCATAATAAATTATTATTAAATTAAAAGCCATATAGAACATTTACAATTTCCCTTTTGTTTTTACAAAAATAAAAATTACTTTAGTGTCAGACACATCTTTTAATGAAGTCAATGATTTTGTCATTGGCGTTTTAACAGCCGATTTCACTTTTGGTGATATTAGTTTAGACATTCGACTTGTCTTTTCATTGTTGGGTGTTCGCTGAAAACATAATTTATTTCAAAATACTTAAGGTTCCTAGAGAATACAATGGAACAAAAGTATTCAAAACTATTCAAAATATTTAAAGATTAAATTTTATTATTCCTTTTAAACTTACAATTTATTTAAGATAGAACACATAATATTATCTAGTAATGAAATTATGTAATATATATATATATATACATGTTTATGTTTAATAAATAATATAGTGTAATTCTCATAGTTAGCATCTATGTTTTGTCAAACAATCATACACATATCAAAATTAAACATGGTGAACAACTATAATAAAATAAACATCAAAATTTTCAAAATAGTGCATTTATGATGTTATGATGTATTAAAATGAATAATTGAACACACTATAACAGTAGTAAAGAATTATTAAATAAATATACAAAAATCAAAATACCTCAACAAAAGAAGAACGCTTGGGTGTTGAATCTATTCCAGCAAGAGATGTTTGTGACAATGTACGTGATGGTGCAGGCATTGAAGACTGTGATGATGTACGAGAAGGAAGAGCAATTGATGACTGCGATGGTGTACGGCTTGTACCAACCAATGATGACTGGGAAGAAGTACGAGATACTGGTGAAGTATCATCCTTATTCTTAGGGGCAACCAAGCTTAATCTACTTGAACCAGATAAGGACTGTCTAGAACTAAAAAATAAATCATAAACATCTAGAAAAATATTTAAACATAGTAAAACAAACTTACGTGTTTGTATCAATTTTTTTTCGCAAGCTATATGGTATTTAAACCATACAAATGAAAACAAGTAGGTAGATAATTTAACTTTTAAAATAATTTAAAAAATAAAGAATTTATTTTACCTGCTAATTCGTGACTTGACAGATGATTTTGGAACCAAAGATTCTGTGCTAGCAGACATATCAAAACGTGCTCCTGTTTCATCAATAAGTGTAAGATGTGATTGTCGCACAAATATACCATGATTTTCTTCACACTGATTAACAAAAAACAAATTAAATTAATCTTAATTTTATAATACCTATTATATTTAAGGGACTATAAGTTATACAATTGGTAATAAAATTCTTAGAATATAATTAAAAATCTAAAAAAGTTAAATATTGTATTGGTTTTTTACTTCAAAATAAGTTTTTGATACGCCTTGACGATTTTTAACACAACCATTGTTTTTGCCTTTAGGCTCATCCAAAATTATGCCAATCCATGTTCCTGTTTCAAATTGTGTTTGTCCAATAAAAGCTACTTTGCCTTGAACATTTTTTCCAGTTAACTCAACTCTGCATCCTAATTCCAATTTTGGCATTTTGAATTGGTTTTCGATGAATTACTTTTTTTTTGGATATTTTTTACTTTAATCTGAATTTTCAATAATAGGTACACATTAAATAAACACAATTTTAAATTTCGTAAAATTATTTAAGTTTGAAACAAAATTACCATACACTATAAAATATGTAACATGTGTTACTAATGCTTAAACACTTTTACAAATTTTAATTTTAATTTCAATTCATGTTGAAATATTGTAATAAAAATATAGTTATACAATTAATATTTAACCAAAATAAATTCTAAAAATTTCCAAAATTAAGAAAATTTAAAAGTGAAAACACTAAATTTTAATCGCGAGTTATCAATACTAAAATAAAACTGATAGCACTCATTGATAATAACTAATAATCCATATTAAATAAAGGAGGTAAAATTTAAATAATATCTAATTTGAACCTAGTTGTGATTCGGATATATGCAATCTGTAAATTATATTATCCATCCCTCATAAAAAAAACCTTTTAGATCCTAAGAAAAGTAATGAATATTTTGATTATAAAACATAAGTTTTTATTATTATTATTATTTTTTTGTGTTCTGGTTACAAATTAGATTTAGTTGAAACTTTATTTTGAAATAGGTATAACATTTTCTTATTATAAAAAATAATGCAAAAATAAATCACGAATAATAATTTTTTTGATAAAATCGATTTTGTAATTTTATACAAATGTGCATATTGTACATAAATAAAAATGCATATCATTTTTAATTTTTATACCTAATTAAAAGTCTAAAATTTGAAAATAGGTATATTATAATTTCAATTAAATAAGAAATATTTTATTATTTCTAAAATATAAATGTTTTTACACTCGCCATATGGTGAACAACTGTTAACCTATACATACTTCTGTATAATTCTAATTATAAATTCACGTTAAATATGATACTCTTCGATAAATGTGTTTATTGAACACAATTAACAGTGTACAATAAAATATTTATTATCGGTACCTATATAAACAATTGACAAACAATAACCAGACTTTTGACACCACTCCCTCAAAGTAGATAACTAAATTCAATTCGCTAGTCGCTACTAGAAATAACTGCCAACGCTGAAAATTAAAAATTGTTTTTACTACTCCAAAAAATGATAGTAGACAGAAAAAACACATCACTATAAAATCAATATACAATATTGAATAATGAATATAAATTATAAAAATCACTCTGCTTAGAGTTTAAAAATTATATCGTTTTGAAATTTCGTTATTTTTAAAATAACAATATAACAATACCACTAAAACGGATAGGTACACGTTATGTAAGTTACTTTAAATAAAGGAAATCTTAATTTAAATTGTTGAATTTATATTTATCCTCGACTAATACGAAGCAAAGTTATTAAAAAAACAACTGATTTATTCCGAGTTTTGATGCAGTAAGCGGTCTATTGATCACAGCCGAAACTTTGATTTCCCTTTTCCTGTAAATCAGGAATTCAATACTTGACAATTCGATACATGTACATACTACGTACACTGATATAATGAATACAGATTGTGATTGAAGTTTGAAATACTGTAGTGTAGTAGTTTTATAAGTGACGCGAGATCGTCAATAATGCGGGTAAGATCATTACAGGTCATGACGTGTTCAATGTGACTACTTTACTAGTTACTAGTTAGCAGTTTTACAATTTACAAATTACAACTATTGCACAATAAATTACTGTCAAGTGTCAACCGCTATGTCGTAGTATACTATTGTAGTATTGTGAATTGTCTATTGTCTATTTGATTTTGATACTATACAAGTTACAACTTACAACAAAGTGAATAAAGTACAAAGTACAAAATATTATATTAATAATATAGATTATAGTTATTACAAGTTACGGCGACGAAATCAGCTGTTGACACGTTCCTAACATCTAGTGCGTAATGACGACACGACCGATTGCTTTGTATTTTTTCCCCGTTTTACTATAATAGCATATTAAACTTTTAGCTATAGTAGTATAGTACGTAGACTACGAACAAAACATCTTATCACCGTAATCATATTCCTCTTTCTCTTTTTATTTTTTTTTTCAGAATTGTCCCCTTTCCCGTGGGCAATGGTTGTTAGTAAATTTGTTTTTTAGTTTTAGTTGTTGTTATTATTATTATTAATTATATTATTATTAAAATATCGCGGTGATACATTTTGAATTATTTTTGAATGCACAATCAATAATCATTATAATTTTTGTCTGTATAGCTTACGATCTTGGCATCAAATTATTATCCAGTTGCATTACAAGTAAGTGCTATGGTTCATCGTATCGCATTCTTCTATTCCGCTATGTCATAAGAACAATATTATTAAGTCGCAAAATATTCGGGCACGCTTTGACGGCGTCGAGCCAAACCTTCAACTTGATTTTGAAATATCAAATTATTAATCTATTTTAACTAGGTCGTAATTACAGACCCAAAAATCGTTTTTTTTTTTTTTTTTTTGTTAAATGTAGGCCACAATTTAAAATAAATTAATATTAAAATATTAGCTTTACTTATGTTTGTAAACAATTTTATATATGTTTGTACTAATTTTTTTGTTATAAATTACAGTGTTATGAATAAAATATTATTTTTGAATCTAAATAATATAAATTGAAAGGTTCAATACCAATAATGACCACCCAAATAAATTCCAAATGGTCTTGTGATGTCTGCACTTACGATAATTACCATTCATCACTGAAATGTGTCATGTGTAGGAGACCCAAACTGCAGTTGTCTCAAGCTCAAGACATATATAGTCTTAGGGATGAACTTCCTGTTGAACCCCAATCTCAATTAATTGAAGGTAAAATTTAATTATAATATAATATAATTATTATTAACTAAGTATTATTGATTATATATTGTTGTAAATTTAGCATCTGGAGATATTGATAACTGTGATAAACTACTAGATAGTAATCTGGTTGATGCACTTAACGAACAATTCAATAATGAATTGAAAATCAGTGATAGAGCTAATTCACCAGAAAATGAAGCAGCTTCATCTAGTTTAGATACATTAGCACTTGTCAAATGGTCTTGTAGTGCATGTACATATCAAAATTGGCCTAAAAGTTTTAAATGCATCATGTGTGGTAAGATTTTTTTTTTTTATAAAATTTTTAACTTTAATATAACTTAATTTATGACTAAATCTATTTAATAGGAACAAGAGGACCTCGTAAAACATCTCCATCACCTGATCATTCTTTATGCGAACCTCCTACTATCACTACAAAACGAGTTAAATCTCCAGAGAAAGATCTAGCCGCAACTATTAATACAGATTCAAATATTTGTACATTAAAAAGGTTAGTTTATTTTTATCATTTTACATAATGAAATTTTGTTTTTGTTAAAACTATTAATTCAATTTATTTATTTTTTTTTGTTTTGCATGTAAACATATATTTTACTAATACCTTGTTGAATATTGTTTACACAATAATATAATAAAAAACTATTTTAAAAATATTTGTAAAACATAATTTTAAAGCAAACTCTAGCTAGGTTAAGTTAGGTTAGATTTCTTGCTAAATTGTGTAAACTAGGCATAAAGTATCAATTTTTATTATGGCTGTCCTCATGTTTAAATGATCGTTCTCAATTATTCAAATTTAATAATTCTGTCTTAAATATAATTAATCTTACATCAGGTATTTTCCAAGGATGTTATTTATCCCCGTTACTTTTCTTTTAATTTATTGATAACTTAAATAGTTGTTTCATCCCTAGTAAGTTTTTACTATCTAAGGATGATATAAAATTATTTATGCTTATTCAACATAATTAAGATAATTTCTCAGTTATGCTTGTTAACTAGTATATCATTAAACACTGCCAAATGTTTTCACATTTTATACTACCATTTTAAATCTTTTATAAATTCTCAATATTATATTAACGGTAGCTCTCTCCACTTTGCTATTCAAGTATGTGATCTAGGTATTATCCCATTAGCTGATTTATCCTTTATAATGTAATTTGTGAGAAATGTCTTACATATTTTAGGGTTCATCAAACGTACCTGCCATGGTTTTAATGATCTGTTGTGTTTTAAAATATTATATTACCTACTTGTAAAATATTAGCTTGAATTTGGTACTGTATTATGAAATCCTAATCAGTTATATTCAATTAATTAATTAAAAAAGAAGGTCCAGAAAAGTTAAGGTTTTTCATGCCTACAAAATTAAGGTACCTTATTATAATTCTAGTAATATTGCTATTATTATGAGATAATCATTATTAAAGATCATATGGTTAGTATTTGATGTTCTTTTGCTTATAAACTCTTAAATAGTAATACTGACTGCTTGGAATTATCAAAAAAAAAAAATTAAAAAAATGGGTCTTAACTTTACCTTTTTCAATTCCAGGTAAAATCCTCCAATCATATCTCAGTCTAAAAATAATTATTTTAGTAATAGTTAGATGTATTGTTTACTAAGATAGTCTAATACAACAAGTTATTATTGTTTATTTATTTTATTTCAGTTCTAAGGTGAAAATTTGTATTTTATTTTAGAAAATTGATGTATATTTTATTATTTTAATACATATATATATATATATATATTACTTTCTTTTTTTACAATTTTAAAGGTTTTGTTTTTCACTTTACTATCCTTGAGTAATTATTTTTTAACAATATATTTATATTATCATTATTATCATTATTATTAATTTTGTTTTGACATAAAAAAAAAAGTGTATGTATAAAATTATTCCGGGTACCCAAAAATAATATTTTTTTGGAAATTAAATTAATATTGCTTTTAATATAAAGAAATTGAAATGTAAACGAGTTATGTTGTACAAAAATATTTTAATTTTATTGTTTCTTCAAAAATTATATTGAATTTAAATCTTAAAAGGTACCTAGTTTATTAAAATAAAATTTAAGAATTATTACTTTATTGATGTATTTTTTATATTTTAAACTATGCACCTACAGATAAATATTGTTTTATTGTAGGTCTTCATCAAGACGTCGTTTGGATGACATTAATAGCAACTATGATAGAGCCTGGCTCGCTGCTTGTGTAGGCGTAGTTCAAGGTGACTGGAGTCCCATTGCAGCTTATTTACACGCAGGAGGTGATCCAACCAGGTCATTGACATCAACTGAAGTAACACTACTTAATAGACCATCGGCATTTGATACCGGACACACATTAGTTCACCTTGCTGTTAGGTAAAGTATCATTATTTTTAATTATTACAATTAATTATAGGTCTGTTAATAAATATTTTGTATTATTATATTGATACATACTACTTGTATTCTTTTTTTAAGAATTTAATGCTGTTGTAAATAGTATTTATGTAGTGTTTATAATTATTAATATATTATTTATTTTATTTGAAAATAAATGCATATATTTAAATATTTATTATTTTTATTATGAATTAATGTTCTATATAATTCACAAAATTATATTGTAGAATTAAAAAAAATAAACCAAGTGCTTAAATTTTTATACTTTTTTTTTAGATTTCATCGTGAAGAAATTTTATCAAATCTTTTGAATGGAATCAATGCTACTAGTAGTTCAACAACTGTAAAACGAGTACCTTCTCATGTTGCTCATCAACTAGCAGATGAAATAGGAAAACATTTTCTTTCAACCATACGTATAAGAAAATCCTTAATGCCATGTCCATTTGTTACAGAATTCGCAACATTTTCCCTACCTTATGGTAAATTAATCAAATATACAACAGTAAAAATGTATTAAATTAAAAAAATATATTTTTTAACTTCTAGAAATTGAAGAACTTCCAAGACCAGTTCAAAGGCAACTACTCGATGAACTTCTTGATCGCAATGTTCAACATGAATTAGAAATTGAAGAAGTCCCTCCAGTAATTAACTGGTCATCTGAGGTCTGTGATGGATTATGTTCTAGACTATATGCATTGTGGAATCGTTCAGCTGGTGATTGTTTACTGGATTCCTTAATGCAGTCTACTTGGGGTATTTTCGATAAAGACAATATACTAAGAAAAGCTTTAGCTGATTGTTTACATGAAAGCAATATGTTGTAAGTAGCATTTAAATCGTTTTTGAGTTATTTAATTTATGGTTTATGATTGGTATAGGTTTTATCCAAGATGGAAAGAGTATGAAGCATGGCAAGCAAAACAGTTAGAATTTTGTCTGGATGAATATCAATGGGCTGAAGATTGGGCTGCATTAGTATCTCAAGCCGAAAGACCTGGGTCTAGCTTAGCTCAACTTCATGTATTTGCATTAGCTCATGTGCTGCGTCGACCAATTATTGTATATGCTGTTAAATATGTGAAAAATTATCGCGGTGATCGTCTAGGTTATACAAATTTTGAAGGTAATACATTTAATCATTATATTATACACTTATAATTAATAATAAGTTAGTTTAATATTTTTAGTATATGCTATTAAAATATGTAATATCTTTCAAAATTAATATTTTTCGAATAAATTATTTATTAATAATATTTTATCTATTCAGAAATATCTTCTGATTATTTCAAATGTTTTAAGTATTAAAGTTGAAACTAATAAATATTCACATATATTTTTTGGTTTTAGGAGTTTACTTACCACTTTTATGGGAATCAAGTTTTTGTATTAAATCTCCAATAACCTTAGCTTATACGCGAGGACATTTTTCTTCATTGGTGCCTGTTGAACCATTACCTCGAGGAAAGAGTACTACATACTTGCCACTTGTTGATCATGATCACAAATTATTACCAATACATTTTGTTACCAAATCTGAAGTAAAGTGTTTGATATATTTTTAAATTCTCAATGCCATTATTTTTATTTATTTATTTAATCTTAAATTTATAGATGGGACATGAAGAGAATATTTTAAAACAATGGTTAGATGTTTGTTTAACAGAAAATGGTTTGTTATTAGCTCGACAACGTTTGCATAAACGACCATTGTTGGTTGCTCAAATGCTTGAAGAATGGTTAAACTATTATAGAAAGCAAGCGTAAGAATAATTTAAACATAATTTTTAAGCACAAAATAGTTTATTTCAATCATTTATTTTCTAGTCAAATGACAATCACGCCATTTTCACGGCCTATTTCAATTCAAGACTATTCAAGTGAAGGAGAATCTGAACAAGAATAGCTTATGCTTAGCCAGTGTAGTGAGTTTCCTATATTTACAATATTTCATGATGTACAAATAAATCTTTAAATCTCAATATTTTTATTATTAATTATGCTTATCACTATTAGATTTTTTTTTTTTTTTTTTGAAAGTCGTACTATAAAACTTTGTTTATGTTTATTATGTACCTCAACAGGGTTCAAAGAAATTATTAATATTTATTTGAGCTGCTCCATTATTTTAACTAACGTATATTATATTATTCATTCAAAATTTTCATTTAAATAAATTTCCCAAAAAGTTGAATACAATGAAATTAGTATAAACTTGAATATTTAAAACTATACTAAAAAATTATAAAAAAAAAAAAAAACATTTTTTCATAAATATTAATTAATAAATTATATATTATTATTATTTATAAAAAAAAAAAAATGAAAAGATTATCAAATATAATATAGGTATATTTTTATAGTTTAAAAATAAATATGCAACATATTTAAATGCAAGTAAAATAAAATACATTGTAGGATTAAAAATTTATTATTATATTAATAATAAATATTCGTGATAATTTAATATATTATACTTATATATTATGTAATGTATAATTTGTGTGTACCTATTTAATACATTTTAAAAAATGTTATGTTATAATTTTGAAATTTACTTTTTTAATTAAATTTGCTTGCGTATTTAATCACAATTCACAAGTCTATTATTACTTTAATCAAAATATTAAAATTATATTTCATTTGATTCTTTAACTATGTTTAGAGTTTATAACAAACTATTCTAATTCTAGTCAAGTTTATCTTTTTATGTCTAATATGACGATTTTTTCTTTTTATTTTTATTGACAACACATTGACATAAGACTCGAGTGACTATTATCTTAATTTTAAAACATATTAGATGTCTTATTAACAAAAAACCTATTTTAATAATAATTAATGCTATACGTTCTCAATTTAGTTTATGTTTGTATTTATTTTTTAATAAATTTTACATCTAAAAATTTGCTAAACATTTAGAAAATATTCTGATTGTTACTAAAAATGAATGCAAACTGGCTGATGGTTACACTATTTCCCAACTTATATTAAGCACTGCCAGTTATTCAATACTTTATACCAATTTATATTAATACATTTAATACTAAGATGGTATTTTCACTCTAAATTAAATAAATAAGATAAAATTAGATTTATTGTACTTAAAATATATAATTTTAGCTCAAAAATTATATGGTTTAATTATTTCTAATGTACAGATTTCAACTATAAATAACATATTTTATTTATTAGATGGTTAATTGTTTATTATGGTTTTGTTAAAATATACTTAATTATAATTTGGGAAAACTAAATTAAAATATAGAATTATCAAAAATTGTATATTTAATTTCTTGTATTTATGTTAAATATGAACATTGAAAATACTTAGACTGTTTATTGATTGTACCAAATGCAAATAAATAAATAAATAAATAATTTAATGTGTAACTATTAACTGACTTAAATGGGTGACAAAAATGTACTTACCTATTGAATTTTGTTGTGTTACTATTGCTAACAACAAAATAAGAAATTTATCATGTTAAGTTTATGATTGTAAATTAATAAACTGATTTGTCAGTTTTTAATGAACATGAAGTTGTAAAGGCATTATTCTATTACATATTATGGAAAAGTGATGTTTCTTTTAATAAAATTATATTCTGGATGATCTATGTGTCAATTGATAAATTTGGATTTATGATAAATTTAGTATACATGATAATTTCATAATGTCAGAATGTGTGATATATATATTCAAACATTTATTTGTAATTACATATAATAAATTAGAATATAAGGTTGATGTATTATAATTTATTATTATCGAAGGTTGTAGATAAATAATGACAAGATACAATTGTGTTATTCTAACACATTAAACTAATAACAATTTTAATAAGAGTACACTACATTTTAGGTGTTGTCTCCACCTAACAAATTTATAATATAGCATAGTTTTTATCCTGTCAAACTAATTTGTTGTTATTAGCTTTAATATTATAGTGAATTAACCTATTATCAAACTCAATAATAAGAGTATTATTTGGATTATCTCATTAGCTTTTATTGATGTATTCATATTAAAGTTAGTTGTAACAATGTAAGTAATTTTAATAACTTGCTTAATAATAACTTCAATAGAAATCTATAAATTTTCTTTAATAATATTTCTACCTTTAAATTTAATAATGGGTTAATTCACTTTATTGTAAAAGTTAAAATAACAGAGTTGATTCTATTGAACACAAATTTGCTACTTCAGTAGTTGTAGTTATACGGTTTAAAATGACAGCCACCTACAGATGTAATGTTCTCTTAATTATAATTTTTTAAGCCTACTAGATATATTATGAACAAGAAACAAAATATTATTTATTTATTTGTTATTAAGAATCTTCAGCCTTCTAATAATTATGTTTTAATTTGACAAAAAATATTCTTAATAATATTTATAGTTATTAAGATAATATTATTACTGAATAGTTATATTAATTTTTAGTTTTCACATACAAACAGTATAAAGTGTATTGTGTATAGATTGCCTTTGCTTTAACACATAGTCAATAGGTATTTACTATTTTTTAGTTTCATTAATAAGTTGTTGTATATTTAACTTTGGGGTTAGACTTGTTGATGGCACTTGTCATGAAATTAATAGTCGGGTTTTTTTTGTTAATATTATATTTTTAATTTGTTAAAATAAAATAAAATATCAAATGTTTATGTAACCATGTTTTTATTTCTTGTTGTCCATTGAATGATTTATTTTATTATAATTTTTAGAGAAATTACAATACTATTGTTATGTTATATAATGTTACAATATGTTCCATGGAATACAATAATATATCTAATCACTAATCATTAATCACAATACTACAAAAACTTGAAAGAATATTAAATAAATCAACAGAAACAAGTATTGTGAGTTAAGAGTCATGGATTTAAATACTTAATACATATTATAAATTATATTTTCAAAAATAAGTCCTTAAATTTCTGACTATACTGTATATTTAAAATATTTAAACTTTTACTTAAAATAATAAAAAAAAAATATTGAAATGGACAAAAGGTAGAATTAATTTGTTTTAGACTAAGTACTATTTATAACTTGGGGAAAAATTGACAAAATCTAATTTAGTTGATCTGTATTTCTGACTAACAAACATTTCATCAATTACATTGTTTTTGTTGAATCCATCAAAATATTTGTAATTATTCAGTAGATGTACCTTAAATTAAATTTTAATAAATGTAACTTATAAAAATATATCATAGTTTAAAAAAGACAATTTATTTACACTTAAATACATTTATAAATTATTATTAACATTGATGGCAATTATACAGTGTTAAATATTAATACAGCATGATTGCTCCATTAGTTTTTTCTTCAATAATTGGCGATGGTGACTTTCTCGAGCGATTACTAGTTGCCCAGAACACAATGAAAATATTCAGCATGTGTAAAATGGATGCAAGAATTATAAACCTAAACAATTAAAATATTATTTTAGAATTTTTAACTAAAATTTGGCTCTTGGTTTATGCGTATAAACTTCTTAGTTGAATGTAACTACAGTAATTTTACTTTCCAAATCTTAATTAATATAACCTTAATTCCTTAATATCCAGTTTGAAATGTTTGAACAGTAATTTTTTTCATAAATGGTTTACTAGTATGTATACTATACTAATAGTTGTATGTAATTTTTGCTCCGATAATTTTTGATTTTTATGATTTTGTAAAAAATTGTATTGAAGATACACTTCTTAAAATTACTTTTAGGATCTTTATATAAAAATTATATGGCACATTTGAATTATTTGTTGAATAGGGATTCTTAATTCTTATGATGTTATTTTATATATTTTATCCAATTAGATCTAACCCAACCTAACTTTCCAGCTCTCAATTCTCGGTTTTATAAAATTTCGTTGAATGACTTCCCTATATGTATTACCCTCCGACTACAATTATCCAACGAATTGTGATCTCCCCAATTCTTCTAGAACTACCTTAAATGGTCTGTGATAATCTTTATCTCTGACTACCAGATGTTCATTTTAAACTCTTCAAACATACATTTTGACGTGGACTCTGATGAATTGAGTCGCTATGATCATAGTTGTTCCGTCCAGGGAGTGTTGTCTTTATACTATTCATAGACGTCGCTCGGGACGGGGCGCAGATAGTCACTAGTCAAACCGTGTGGAACTTAAAGTTTATTTCGCAGTGAAGGTTTTTGTGGTTGAAAGGTCAATTAATATTATCTAAAAAATGGATTAAACGGACAATGACCGCAAAATGGTAACGTTTAAATTTAATTGTGAATAAAAAATAATATTTAAACAACAAAAAATAAGAGGGCGAACTATTTGATAGTAAGACTATGTGTATATCGTGTGTACATTCTTTGGCGGAACAGAATACAGAATAGAGAAAAACTGAGAGCGGCCTTTGTTGTCAATCCATATATCCAGTTGACTAGTTCTCTTATTCGGCCTCTCCCAAATGTGAGAGAGTTTAGCGAGTCGCGCTTATTGCGTTTCGTAGGTAACGGTTAAAGGAACGAGCATCGACGCACGCTGTAATTTTTATTTGTACTTGCGACTGGTACGAATCTCAACAATAACTTTATTTTTGCATTTTTGTAAATTTATATTTTTTTAGTCAACGTCACTACCGTCCCACCTAACTTTCGAGAATAATTGTACCACAGACTACAGTTTTAATATAAAAATGAAAAACAATGAAACAAACCAGAATGAGAAGCCTAGTGAAGCGTTTCCTTCTGACGTCCATTTATTGCGTCGGTCGTCTTTATTCATCACATTGTACTGTAGTCTCTGGAAATATTGACCCACCCAAAAACTGCCGGCCAACAGTTGGAAAAACACTGAAAAAAAAATATGCAAAACCTGTTAGAAAAAATAAAACACAAACAATAGAGGGAAGGTTATTTACTTGCACTGATGTTCCAAAAATAAAGACCAGGTATGCCAGCTAGCGCAGATATAGGAGTGATGGCAGAGTTTATGACTGCAAATACTGCTGCAGCCACGGCCATTATGAGGCCAGCTAGTACCCCAATAACGGTCAATGCCCATAAGCTATACATCATGATATCCGGATCCATTTTCATCATTTCGATCACTTAAAAATTAAATAATTTAAAATTAGATAAACACGTAATGATTAATGGACTTCAATTAAAATGTGTTTTTGTATAGGTATAGATACAACAACTGGTATCTAGTGGTGTTAATTACTGTTATTTTGAATATGCGGGATTGAATAATAATAATCTAGCAAAAATAAAAAACAGATAAGTCTCTCAGCTGTAGAGTAAATGTCGAGTGTACTTCCAATTGAGTAGTTCACTGTAATGGTTAATAAATGCATGTTAAATTTGAGTTCAATGATAAAACATTATTTTTTGCATGATATTATAAAAAACAATTTTTTTTTAAGAGAAAATAGTTTGTGATCCTATATTTTAAGGATATTTTATTGCCTTTATGTAGGTATTGATATTGCTATTAGTATTTTATTTGTCTATGTAGTAATGAACTTTTATGGTAATAGTGCAATACGATAGATTGAACTAATTTTCATCGAAAACAGATTGCATAATGTATTATTTAGATAGTAATTAGTAATTACTAATTATTATACAATAAAATTTTAACAATATTATACTTAAAGCTAGTGGAGACACGGGGATATCCCTAGTGTGTTCCATTTTTAGTTTTTACCTTTTTCATAGCTCAAGTGCGTCCGCAATTACATCGACAAATTATATTAAAAGCACGAGTGCGTCCTCGGTCCACAGCTATAGGTCCTATTTAAGATTAAATTATCAAATAAACCTTTCAAGATATAGATTTCAGTGATTTAACGATGATCGAATATGTTGGTTCAAATATACAACTATAATACTTTATTCTTAAAGCTATGGTTGTGGAATACTGGAAACAATGGGGAAATTGCATTTAAACTTCTATAATGATTTATGAAAATTAATAAATAAAATTTGTCTTAAAAAAAAAAAAAAAAAACTTTTAAAAATGATTAGTACACTTACCTTAATTCAAGGGTGTAAACTAAAATAAAATAAATAATTATGAATTAGAATCAAAAAATATTTTTGGGGTGTAAGCCGGTTCACCTCCTTGTGATGCACCCTGCAGGGTAACTCTAAATGAACTGGTACGCACCAAGACTATATCAAAAATATGACCTTTTTTCTTGGGACGCATTCGGTTGATACCTTATTTCGGACGCACTCGGGAAACTCCCAGAGACACCACTGCCTTTTCGTGTTTGTGGTAGGTATTTGTATTTTTTTTTACCCATTTGTGTTTTACCACCAGTGTCATTTAGCCAGGACTCTCATAATCCAATATACAAACTGAAATAGGTGCCGGATATTACGATTGGGTAGCTACCATGTTAAATAAGTGTGTTTAAATTACTCTTAAAAGTAGGTTCCAATGTATTATATTATCTACTCGTATAGTATAATACTACCATCACTATCACATTATATATTTGGAACCTATTTAAATACCCATGAGCAATTTAATAACTGTATAATTATTAATTCATTACTGTACATTTTAGTACATAAATTTAAATATACTGTGTTATATCGTGATAGTCATACCTATATATTGTGTATTCCTACATATCATGCACATTCATAAATCGTGCATTATCATATATATGAAAAACAACACTAAACGCATTAAAACCCGTACAAATTTTACCTTTTATGCATAGAATCGTTCAGACGCATTCTCTAATTCCTAATTGACTTGCCGACTTTCGTGAGACGACTAGTTTTTTGTTGTCTAATGGATAAGTATATAATACCTACTTGCATGTATATTATACACAGATATATACAATGATTTGGTAGCATATAAACTCTCTCAACCTATGTAATCATGTATCCACTAGGTGTCAGGACATTTGCACGGAATTCATTGTGGAACGACTGCGTGAGCGTTTAGAGTGAAACGTACCTACAAATCTTACAGGCTTCATTCATTCGTGAAGCATCTGCATGGCTGCACGCCTAATTATGGATCTCGAATTCGTGTGTTGTGTGGGCCACGCGAAAAACTATACCTATGCGAGAGAACTATGTTTTAGCTGTTCTACTTTCATTCGGTTATTTTTAAGCCCTCACAATGAGATTTACTTTTTTGCATATAAGTAAAACAAGTGCTGAAGTATGTATAGGTACACTGTACACACAAGTACCTGCCTATATATCCGCCTACAGGTTAGATTAGTCACTATTATAAGAACATGATCCAAGTTGGTATGTGTAAAGCTAAAACCTAGAAAACTCATAGTTCGAAATTTGTTTAATGCTCACAATACATAACTACAATATAGACTATAGTACCTACCTACATACTAGTACATTGCAATTACTACCACCTACATAATGGTTTATGCTTTATTAGTGGTATTCAGTGACTAAATCATGTATAATAACTGTATAGGTATGGCCAATGATGTATCATCAAAGTAGATGCAGGAGTACAAATAAAAAAATAAATAGGCGTCTATACCCGCATTAATGAAACTATGCTAGATTGTTGTGTTATAAAATAATTCACATTTTTAAATTATTTAAAAACCAATAAATATAAATGAAAAATAAAAACTAAATTATCAACAAAGTATAATATTAAACGTGTAAGGTATGTTAATAAATTTAAATAAGTATAGGTAATATAAATAGCAGATATTATTATACACTATAAGTATACAGTAGGTATATGCATATAGGTAAAAGGACATAATTACAACTAGAAGGCTGTTCGAAGTTGTTAATAAAGTACCACTAATTTAATTTTAGAAACCCCAGTTAGGTTAGTTTAAAGATGTTAATTTGAAAAAATTAAAAAATTTACAAATTAAGACCAAAAGGGTCAAAATTCCCAGTAGCTACTTCATGAAATAACACAATAAAAACAAATTCTGTTAATCTTTTTTTTTTAGTTCCCAATAAATAAAACTTTGTCATATAAAGATTTAAAATATTTCGAAACTTATATCATTTATAGTAAATTCTAGTATGAATTTTTAGTAAAAATTTAAATTCACATTAATTAATTTTTGATTTACATTAAGAAAACAAAATCAATTTTGCCAATAAAATTCAAAAATTTTATGTAAGAATCACCATCCCACATTATGTGTTATAGCCAAAAAAATATTTATCTCAGTAAAGAAGAAAATTGCAAGAAAATAAAATCTTATAATTTTATAATTACATAACTTATTATTTAGAAGGAAAAAAAATCGTCGGGTAATTAATTTTAACATCCCTTACGAGTGTAAATTTGTAATGTCTAGTCACAACAATGTACTTGTGTATTATGTATTTAAGTTAACAAATTATGGCCAACAGATCATATTACGTATCTCCGAGTAAATTATTTTCGAAAATGCAACACAAATCAAAAAATATAATCCAGTCAATAATATAAAAATATTTTACGTAATATTACCTATACCAATAAATTATATTAATTTATTTAGGCGCTATACATAATATATGCGTATATAAATAGGTAGGAAATATCGTGAAATATTTTTATACCGCTGGCTTCAGTATATTTTATAATTCAAATTGCATTTTCGAAAATAATTCATTGACAATATTGTTAGCGTGAGTACCTATACCGCTTACCATCGACGTTGTACGTCCGCAGTCCATAACCAATATTTAAGTACTTATCGCCGTAGAACAGCCCTAGGTTGACTTGACCCACAGACTCGGTGGTGTTGGAAGTGCGCCGAGCCGATGCCACGACCCATCGTTTAGAGCCCAGGCCAGCGCCAATGAGCCCGATGGCGGCGCACGAGTAAATAAACGTGCAGAATATCAACCGGCGCTTGTTCAAGTTCATCGTTCCCAGCGACGCCACAAACCGTTCACCTGCGAATCAATTGAACACAAATATATATAGATACGTTTCAGCACTTTCAGCGAATCATATTTGATAATATAATGATTATAAATTATAATATACGCGTCCGACTTCCGCCACGATTGAAAACACGGTGGCGTACCTGCGTAAGTTATAGTATATTATGTATATATTTTATAGACATGCATGATGTATCGATTTATTTATTTATTTAATTTTTTTTTTATACCCATGGTATACACGTTTTACGTCAAATAAACGTAATGCATTTTCAAGTCTATATATAGATAGGTATAATATGAACTATAGAATATAGATACATCATACGTGTTATTATACTACAATAGAAGATAGAAATAATAATAATAATAATAACCTACTCGCAAATTAAATTACACGTTTAATTTGATGATGAATACGTCTAATAGCTACTTACGATTATACTCTGTGGTATAACACAAAAATGGATAAGATATGAATATTATGATATCCATTGCAGGATATTGTGATGCACATACCAGTACGTATAAACTTACTTTAGCGTGTACCTATATATTATTATTATGTCGTATGTCCCGAAAGAATTAATCGCATTTTTTTAAGTTTAACGTTAAGACGCTTTGTCATTTTAATTTCCTCCACACAAATGACAATACCAATCAATATACAACATACGTACGTACCGTATAATCATAACGTTGAGCGCATCATTCCATTATGTTACTTTTCCGCACGTGTTGTATAATATACATTATATGCCGTTTAAAGTACTTATTCGTTAATAACGTTTTCGGTGATGCATAAAAAAGGTTGTGAACGGGAAAAAAATCAAAATATATTTCAATGACGTTCGCATATATTCGAATAGGTATTTACGTCAAGTATAATCTATATACAATTTATGAGCACTCGGCAAAAAAAGTAGACATCCCGTGATGGAAATCGACCATATATATTACTATGTGGAGGACTGAGGAAGTCGTAGAAACCAATTAAACGTTTGGTGCAGCGTGGAAAACGATTTCGCTCTTTATAGTGACTTTCACTGTAGGCACGACAATTTGTCGTTGACAAATTATACGAAAAAAATGACGTTTTTTTAGTCGTTAGTCAAAATTAATAAACTTGATCATCTTTATATTATACGCATGAAACAACATTAAAAGTTATTGATATTAAAATTCACATAATATATTACCTACTCGATATACGAGTAGATAACTGATAAGTCTAAAGATTTGAAATATTCGCAGTACAGTTATTCATAGATACTAAATGTATATCAGGTGACTATTTAGCTATTGGTACAATGTTTTTGTCTAATTAGTATTTTTTTATAATATTCCAGTAGACACCAATATATAGATATATCTACGCTACACACGCTTATACACAACTAATACTATCTAAAAATCAAAGAGTTAATTAGCAAAGGTATTGATGGTTGATGAATAAAGTTAAAATAGTATACACACATTTTCTATTAACAATTTTATAGTTATACATTAATAATTAAAATAAAACTATCATTACATAATTTTACATCAACTATATATAATTCATAAGATATTAATTAGTTGTATACTTGTAGACCTTAAATAGTTAATTCGAAACGTTGAGAACATAAAATTAAAGTGTATAAAAATTATATACATATGTTTTTAAAAATATAAATTGTATGCATACAAATTTAATTTAAATATTTATAAACAATTTTTTATAGATACTTATTTATTTCATTTTGCCTGACAAAAATATAATTATTTGCCGGTCATTGACTACCTGTATAAATATAAAATAATCTACAATATATTCAATAAATATTACTATAAGTGAATTAATGTTATAAAAGTTATGAAAGCGACTTTATTGCTACCATATTTCACATATTTTCCTCATTCTCACAGATTCGTTATCATTAGTAGCTGGTACGAAATAAGATTGTTGCCAGAATTCCATGCAGTATAAGACGGGTGGAAAAAATATTCGTACCTATAATTTTAATTCTATGATTTTAACTGATTTTCTATTTCTGTACTCGCGGTAAATTATTTTCTATCACGACATTACGGACTAATCAATAGTTTCATGGTTACTGTATAATAATGTAAAATGATCAAATGTTTCTACTTTCTCAGTCATATTATTATTTTTTAAATGTGAAAACATTTGGAATATTTAATAATATTATAAATTATATTGTTAGGGTAGAATCCTCGAATTAAATCGTTATTTTTGAAAGAATCAGCTACAGAGAACTGAGAAAATGTGACGTACAAAATATCAAGAATGTAAAATTGTATTTTGGTGTTCACGATATCTATACAGTTATTTTCTATTTTTTTCGATATACTTTTGTTTTATATTATAACCTTTAAATATAACATATGTAGGTGTTGAGTGTTAGAATAATAGCTCATAATTAAAACATAAAAAACTATTTGAGAACACAGTATTGTATAATTTATAATTTATATTTGATAATTGATTTCCTTCTTCGAACTCACCACATAGGGGTACACATCTTTACTAATTGCATAAAATTAAAATCCTAAGAAAAAAATTACATTCTCGTGCTGTGCCAACTTTAGACGGTCCAGTTATTAAGTAGCACTTGACTAATGGATACAGGTATAGTCTTGACACCTAATGTAGTATACAGCCATTGACCTTGTCCACTCCGTTTATATTTCTATTTATTTATAAATTATATACCAACACAATTGCACGATGAAAAAAACGTTCATATTTTTTCTCAACAATAGGGTGTATTATGATTTATTGCAACAATTTTCATTCGATTAAACCTGTTACATACGGTATAATTTATTAATATGTACTTACAAAAATGTTTATAATTTATATTTAAAAGTGTCTGAGAAAATGTTTTATTTTCACAAAGGAATATGTCCCTGAATATGTTATAATTATATCTAAATCAAACTATACATCAAGGTAACCTAACTGAATGTGTTAATAGTTTAGACATTTAAATTAAAAACAATTATGAAGAAGTAATGGTTATACGTTAATAAAATTATATCTATAGCCTAATTAAATTCTTATAAACGTGTATTTTAAAAAGTACATGTTTGATATTTTAATTTTTAATTAAATGGTTTCGAAAAATCTAATGATTTATTTGTTGTATTTTTAAATGTACCAAAGTAATTACATATTTGGTTTATCTAATTATTACGCTATGGTTTTCAGTTTAACAACATAAAGAAATATGACAGTCACATTGTCCACTAGTATATATTTGACATGTTATAATTTGAATAAAACTTATGGTTATACGAGTAATTTCACAACATGTATAGTTAATAGTTATACACTTATAGTAATAAACTCATATACGGTTGTAGATGCCTTTAATATATTACCTACTAGCTGTGTGTAGATATATATTTATTTTATTTTATTTTGTATGTTTTAATTTTATTTAATATACATTAATTTTATTCAACTGTAGAATTTGTTTCTATTAGTTTATAATATGATATACATATTACAATATATAATACTTATATTGTGTCTTATACTCTATACCTACAATGTAATATATTTTACAATAAAACAGATATTTATATACTTTAGACCCCCTTTAAAAATGTTAAGTTTAAAACAAAATTTTAATTTTAATTTTTAATTATATATATATATATATATATATATATATGTAATATTCCAATTAAAAAAATAAATAAATCGCTTCCTCAACAATTCTCAAGGTATTTTTTATTCCAAACGTTTTACATATCTATTAATTTCTTAAATTTCATACATTACATCACAAAAAGCATCAATGCATCTATATATATATATATATATATATATATATATCTATATGCATCACTGTACAGGTTTTAAAACAATGGCTTTAATAAAATAACATAATATAACTAATAAGTACAATATTTAATTTATATTTATGTACGAACTATGAGGTTTCTGAAACCTTTCTGTGAAAATATTCAAAGTATACACACCGTATAATATTACAGATCCATGTGTGCAGGTAAATCGTAATTTTTAACCGACAAAAACTCGGCTCAGTGATGATATATGCACATAAATAATAACTAATAATGTTTGAATTTAATAGGAATAACGTTAAAAAAAATTAGACTATAAAAAGTGGCACGTCAAACACTTTCGTTTGTTTGATGAAAATTTTCTTTACTTATTTATATTTTATACCAGGATTTTTTCATTTAATTTCAACAATTCAATTTTAAGTGAACACGCTACACTCTATATCGGCTATATCTATAAGTTACATCGTACTTAGTATAATATTATTGTATTATGGTTATCTCAATTTATTAATTTAGAATTTTTCAATAATACCATTTATTAAACCTTAAACTAAGTACTAGTTTAGTTTAATGCATGTTAATTGATTAATAATATTTCAATTCAATTTTCAGTTAAACTAATAAAAATAGTCAATAAAAGATAGAGACATAGTATAAGGTAAAATTTTATCGTTTTGGTAAAATATTTAGTATTGTTATGATAATTTACCCCATTGTTGTAATAACTAATACCTACATCCGTTTTTTTTTTTATAAATTCACTACTGTGATTACTCATTAGTTTATTATTTATATAATACAGATTCATAATTTTAAAATATCTCTTTAATAAATCTTTCAAATTTTAGTTTTATCATAATACTTGTATAATATATTGTATGTTAATTATACATATATATCATATTATGTATTATAATGTACTATACCTGCTTACACCAAAGCCAAATTTATAAATGTGCTAACTATGATATGATAAGCTTTTATCATCAGTATTTAGTAATAATAATACTTAACTGATTAAGTTGGTAGGTAGGTAGGTAGGATAGAAATTAAAATATAGTACCTATACTTCTATTGTTTATTTTTACTTTAATTATAAATTTATCGATATAGTACTTATATTTCGTACTATATAGGTATAAACATAAACAATTCTTTACCTCTTTTATTATTTTTCACTATGCAAAATACCTAATATAAAATATAAATTTATTATGAATATAGGTATTTAGACTCGTTAAATGCGGTATATCTATATAATATTTTCAATGATTTTATAACCAAATTATTAACTCATGTCCGTGTTTTGTTGTTAATCGAATTGAGCTGCGCCGGATGTACCTACACGATGATAAGTACTAGAAAATTAGCCATGGTCCAAAAAGTAATTAACACAGTGACCTGACCATAGCGAAGACAGAAATGTCCTCAATGTTATATTTTAACATATTTACAAAGAATCTATAATATAGAATAGGTATACTATTTATTCCTATAACATAGTACAGTAATAAGACAGTATAGTTAGGTATATGAAGGAAATTCGTTAACCATGTTTGAATTATTCGTTCGTATTATTGTTGCTAACCATTTTCAAATTTTTAAAAAGTGTTATCGAAAAAAAATATTATAGTATATACTATATATACTATACTGTTAATATGTTCTACGGATTGTATATTATGTTTATTATTCGCGGTTATTTGAAATTTTGAACGGACTACACTATTTAGATTCTAAAAAATATCATATTTTACCGTATGCATCTAACTATAAATAATATATATATATATATATACATATATATTTAATATGATTATTATTTTTATCGATTTGATTCGGATGTCATAATATATAACACGTATCCCGTCATCATATTGTCATAGTTCCAATATCACTGCCAGCTTAATAATTACATTATCCTAACAATATTGTAATGAATCACAAAATATATGTCGGTACGTATTCATTTAAAATATATAATTGCAAAAATATTCTTATAAAAACAAATTTTACCAAAAAACTATTTAAATATTTGTATTTAAAAAAATATTTCACAAAACTTTTATAGTCCTAATTCACAAGTTAAATATAAACGCCTGCTGGAGATCGAGGGGAATTATTGATATGCTCTAATGATTACTACAATGTATAATTATTATATGAAAGTATACGGTATACGGTTATGTATACATTATACATATTATTATTATTGGCTTTCACGTATGCAATATCAAAACCATTTTACCAATAATACCACGATACAATGATTGCAACTAAAATATTAAATTACTCTGAGTACAAAATACAATATCGGTATAGGTACACCGAATTTTCACTTTCCCTATATGTACACAAATGCTAATTATTCGAACGAAAATGGGTCAAGGTTACTTGTATGCGTGCTAATATTAAAATTATATGTGCGGTACAATTAAATTTAAGAATATATCCACCTACGTAAATAATAATCTATATTTGTACATAATATTTTATGCTTATACTAATAATCATTACAAAATTTTGAATTTTATGTTGATGCAGCATGTACTGATGCACGTATATAATATACTGTAGTATCGGTCGCCGCCCCGCCGTCTTATCGTATTATCATTTTGTATAAAATAAAATATTAAATGGTGCACGAGTCCACGTCTTGCATATTAAATTTGATGTACACGTGAGCAGGGTCATTGGACCGCTCTCCGGACCATAGGTTTGGCCGATTAAACTGGCTTACGGCGTGATCGAAGAGATGATCCGATAAGATTTTATGAAGAAAAAAACGAAAAACAAAAAACACGACATACAAAACAATTTTGTACACATTGCATAAAACTGTAGATTTATACAAATAAATGCATTAAGTAGGTCGGATACGATCTAGAGTCGACGATCAACAAGTGATGTATTTATTGCGTCGATTAGGTACCTAATTGTAAATACATAGGTAATATATATATATAATAAAGAAAAAAAATCACGGGCGTTTAAGTCTCCATTTAACGTCATTACCACGCGCAAGCCAGTCCGATAAAAATAATTTTTAATGTATAGTGGGTCGTATATTTATGTCTTAAAGATAAGTAGGTATATTATTTTATTTTATGAAAGAAAACTTATTTTTATTCAGTTCCTTTTAATATGATTTAATTTTAAATAAAATGATTTTCCGGTAAACCATTTTTCCAAACTTTCACAGATGTTGTTATAATATAAGGTATAGCTTATATAGGTAAACATATAAAATTAGCGTGATCAAAATAATTATTTGTATAATATAAATAATAAACATAATAAAAATTATATAAAAAGTAACAATAATTGATCTTTTGTTTATTTTTGACTTATTAATAGATTTTATTAGTTACCAATTACTTATTAGCTATAATTTACAGGTTCTAGGCCTCGGTTTTGTACCTACCAACATCCACTAATATATTATGTAAATTATTTTGTAAAGATAAGTATAATACCATGTATTATGGTAGTTTATATCTACTCGTAGTAAAGTTTAATTTAAATTTATATAATCAATGGTTTATGTAGTACCTATAATATGTATATCATAATAATTATTACTTTCATACATTGAAATATTCACAGTTATAAAATGTAAATTAGATACATAATCGTACACCTATTGGCTATCACAATATACATTATACATTATACAGTTTTATTTACAAGAGATATTATTGAATACGTTTAATATTTATGCATAAATCATATATTTTTAAGAATAAATTGTTGATTTAAAAATAATCATATAATAAAACAGTTTCATTATTGACGTAGGATGCAAATCTACACCCTCATACTCCATGAAAATGATTGCAATGATGCCATTGAATAGACTTTAACTTTTAAGTAGGTATATTGCAACTACTGCATTTTGTAAGTACTAATAATAAGAATATATTATATGAATAATATTTTATTTTTTATTACACTATAATTTATGAAATTTAATAGTTTCATGTCGTGTTACAAAATTCTACCAAGTAGGTACCTACAATATATAGTTTATATCATAATATTAATAATAAATGGTACTGCACCTACGCATATATAATTTACTAAAGTCAAAGTCTACAAAATATATTATATAAAAAGTAAAAATAAATTATTATTATAATATTATGAGCTACACAATACAGATCTTAAGAATTGAGACATATTATACAATATAATATCTACTATTCTCATATGTAATAAACGAGATTTGTTTATTTTAAATTTAATAATACTATATTTTATAATAGGTACGTAAAATTATTTTAAGCTTTTAGCATTCAAAATTAATTAAACAATTTAAATCAGTTAGGTAGGTCGTAGGTATATATATATATATATATATATAAATAAATAATATAATAAGTAGGTATATATATTTGATCGTATAGACAATATTATCGACAAAAGTGTTATAATTGTATTAATGTATACAACTTCTTAATCAGTAAATAGAGGAAATATTACGTAAGTTACTGTATCCTGTATAAACAATGTAATATTATACTTATACATAGCTTTTAAAATTTTTCCATATTATTGTGCACGTTATTTTGTAAATTTTAATAAAGTTGTTATATTCAACAGTATATATATATATTATAGTACTCTAGTCTTTAAATTATATATATTTATAAATGAGAATTCAATATAACGACTTTAGTATCATATTTATACAGTTTAATAATACAGTACAATCTGTACAAGAGTATAAAATTATAATTTAATTCCCATAGTCTAACCCGTTATTTTTTCATATACATGTGTATATACCATTATAATAATCGTAATCTTTGAATACTTGAATAAATCTTTTGTCTGAAACATCTATCACAAATATCATTAATACTTACAATTAATATATTGTATAATATTTTATAGTTAATAAAGTTTATTGCCTAGGTATGCATATACTATATTAATTGTAAGTATAGACGCGAATACTCATTAAATTCGTTATTTTATAGTTTATAATTAATTTAATATGAATTATGATAATATATGTATTTATGAGTTAACCATATTTTTGTATAATAACTTATGACAAAATACATAAATATGTATAGTATATAAGCTTACAGTAAAAATATCACTACTTCTTGAAAAATATTTCTATTACGTATATTAAAATATTATAACAATCGAAATTTTACTATACGAATAAATATTATAGATATCTACTATCATAACACAATGAGCAATTGGTTGACTATCATTTTAATAAATGTATGTTCTTAATATATACTTAAATACATTCTTAATGTATAACGTTGAACTGCTGAAGTCAAATGCTGAGCCGCGTAATACAATAGCTATGTACGACATAATATATGTAGACTATAATATATTAAATCTCGGATGGATGATCATCTGGAATGTTAATTGACTATACACACATATAAGTACATAATATAGTTATGTATAATATCAAAACATATGCAAATATTTTTTATGAAAAACGAAGGAAATAATATCATAAAAAAACATATACAGTTATTACTTATAGATGGAAACACTATTATAAAATATAAGATATGGCAGCGTCACTGACTCAGCATATACGAGTATATTGCGTAGTGATGTTGGGATAATTTCATTGTTTTAAACGCAAACCAACGAATACTGCAGCTGGTCAAGTTAAATTTCCTAGAATTCTCTCTCTCTCTATAGATATATTAAAATCAAACGCATCAATGCACATCAATTTGAATGAACTACGTTGTGTATTAGCATATATTGTGTGCTTGATGGAGACTACCTACATACAACTAAAAATCCAAATAATAATCCGACTACATATCTAACTTCAAATATATTTATCGATATTTATGTACGTGTGAAGTAAAATGGGAACGTCACGCGCAACGACTATGGGTACCCACGTGTATAGTAATAATAAATGATATTACATATTTACATTGTTAGACAATCGTAGCCTTATACGAATATTACACGAAGAAGCATCTACATGACGATCGCTGCGATCATCTGAGAATCATTATATTACAGTATTGATCGAATACCGAACACATATCTATGTTATGTAGAGATCTGTATTGTAGGTGTATTGTACAGCTACGATATGGTTTAGTGATCTCCATAGCCATCGGGTGTCCGTACAAAAAAATATTATACACGCTGTCGTTCGGGATAAGGAAACTATTATTACATCATACAACTATATAACATATAGGTTAGGCTCTGTTTACAATGATTATTAACCCCGTTAAAAACGCATCTGTGCACATGAAAATGTATTTTTTACACGCTACCACGCATGGTCTGAGAATAAATCGAGTTCCGTTTTCATATTATTGTCGGTAAAACGTCAATGTAGGTATATAAATATATAATGTCTATTTATATAGTACTATTATAGTAGTTATACTATATAATATCATTATAATTATATGTATTTCGATTAAAAACAGGGATCGCAGTCATTGGCAGGTGCACTCCGAAAAAAGGGGTATGGTGCTACAGCTACACAATATAAAATGTTACGCATAAAATCAATATTATAATATATTGTATATTATTGTATACACACACGTACAGTGTATTAACAGTTTAGGTTCACTAAAACAGCCACGTGCACTTTACAAAAATGTCGTCCAGCTCTGACGCTGAACGAAACACTCCGCAGCTGCTGTATTTTAATTTTATATGGCTGCTCTTATACATAATATACACATATACTTATAGAATGAGTCGAAATATTTTTCACTGCAGACTATAACAGTTGATAATATATAATATAACCTGTTTTACAGCTACGATATATTATACCATGCTTATAGAGACCACTATTTTTTGTAGCGACCAGTGTACCAATTTTAAGTACTTCCAATAAAATATATTATTTAAAATTCACTGTCGAAAACAAAAACACAAATGCGTAAAGCGTACCTATATATTGTAATATATAACTGTATAGACATTTAGTGTTCATGGGCAGACATAATATACTATATCGTCTATATCGTGATGCAATATATAAATATATATATATATTTAAATTAGTCAAGTCGTCCGTAAAAGGGAATCCGTACAAATATTCATTAAATTAGATTACAAGACAATACACGCATAAATACCCTATATAGGCCCTTGCCTTCGTACAAATCACGAACCACAGACTAAACGTTTTGACATTTTCTCCACTTTTATACCGTAACCTGAATTTTTTTTCTTAATGTGGACGGCACTAATTAACTTTGCCCTAGAGATTAAAGAATGCTGTGCCAAATCCAATAGATGCGTCTGAGTTTGTTCGATGCACTTTAATCACTTGGATATAATGAAATCATCACGCGTATAGTAAAGTTGTTATAACGACCACTCGGCATGATTTGTTTTTTCGTATAACCTTCAGATAATTTTTCAATTACAGACATATACGTCTATCCTTAAAATAATTTATTAAGATGATTATCACTTTAATATAAATTTTGAGTACCTTAACAGTTTTGAATTCTGGCGTTGTAAAAAAGTTGAAGAACTATTAAACGGGAAAAAATATTATATATTGTAATATATGTCAGCAATATAATATATTGCGTTTCATGGCAATCAAAAATGTATATTAATATATCGATAAATAAATTCATGGAGTTCATAGGTACATACCATAATTTCTTAGTAAGATGGATTTTATATATCATTTGTAATACGGATATTGGCTATTTGTAGATTTGTCTATATTCACATTCTACTATTACAATATATACATACGCAAATATATATATATATATATATATATATATAATCATATTGGTCACTTATACTTTAAAATTTATTATATTTTATTCAAATATAATATGATCTAGTATTGCTGGCTAAAAACAGCGTTATCCTTTGTCCTAAAAAACTAATGACACATACATAACGAATAACATCATCAAATATATTATGCATAGGTAAAACGCCCTACCTAAAACCACATACCTAACTATAATTTTAAACTCTCAATGATAAGATTTTTCCGGAGACATCAATACATCATCCCTCTGTATTGTCGAGCTTTAATGTAAGTATACCTAACTAACCTATAAGATGTTCAACAAACCGTTTTATCGACTAATTAAATGTATATTGTTTGGTAATTATTTAATTGTCTACACACACGGACTACAGCTTCAAAAACGGACCTTCAAGAGACAACTACTGTTAGCGTTGTTATACAATACGCACAACGGCGGTCAAGGTTGATAAACTATTGTTTCCATCATAAACCTTTCGTACACAACAATACTGTCGCCTGTCATAGCGTCGTCTGCGCAGTGAGGCTCGAAAGCAACCAGTGACTACTAAATACTAAATTATTACCTACCTACGTTAAAACTTAATAGTATTTTGTATATGCGTCACGAGTAACGTAAAATATAATTGAATACTTTCAAAGATACACATAGATTCTTATTTAAATACGCATACCTACATTGGTCGTTTTCAATATTATAGTGTACAGTTTAAAAAATGTAACATACTTAATACCTATTATTGTTTTTCATCCAGGGTGGATAAATATAGGTAAGCTGCCTAGTACTTAATATAATAATTAACAATTCACTAGCATATAAATGCAGTAATTCGATTGTGTGTACGCTGTTCAATTTTAAACGCAGTAATAACGACAATCGCAACGATTTATGACTGTTATTAAATCGGTAGGTACTATGAGAATTCTGCACCAATGCCTATACTATACATCTATAAGTATACAGCTGCCTCTGGAAACTGCAGACTATTATTAAAGATACGAACAATTACTGCGACAGCGCATCTTTTTGAATAATTATGTTCGAAGGCGAAAGTGCAGCTGTGTAGTACTGGTAAAATACCTAAACAGCTACCTATTTATTATTATTTTGGCCGATGCAGTGCTATAACCGTAAAATGTCGCCGAGCAATATTGGCGTTAATAACTGTTATTATTTCGTATATATAGAAATGCGCGCGAGGCAATCACAGCAGCAGACCCGTCGCCCAATAATAATAATATAATAGTATAATACCATAATAATTTAGGTAGCATAGCCCAGCATAGGTACATATTATTATTGATGATTTTTTTTCGATTTCAAAAAAAATACCTATATTGAGATACTTGTATAACATATTATAGTAATAGATATACTGTATACTGTATAGGTAACTAGGTATAAGGTATACCGATTATTTTATCAAAAAATATTCATTCTTTCTAAAAAAATAAATAAACTAGGTACTAAAGTTTTTGAAAATATTTTCTAACAATGTTATAAAACAAAATTTTGGAAAAAAAAAATTTTTTTATTGTTATAAGTTTTTATTAAACGATATCATACATTTTTAATCCCAGCAGACTGTATTTGAATTATTTCGATACGTAAAAACTGAATTTTAGTTTACAAAATAATTTCATAGCTATAAGTCTTTAAAGTTTTTATTAGTAAATAAATGTGATACAGCCATATAGATATCCCGTGAAGTTTAAGTCCACTACTTTGCTTATATTATTATAAGCTTTAAATACTTCAAGTTATAATTAATTAAATAATTGTCCAAAATTTGATTTCTATTCATCAAAATACTCCAAATAAAATTCTGGTTAGGAATAAAAAATTTAAAAGTATACTAATAAAAATGTACCTATAATAATATCGTTGTACAGACTACGACTGCAGAATTGTAGGCGCTTGTAATTGCAGCGGATTAAACGCCGACCTTCATTATAAAACAATGGAATTCCCTTTTCGTTTCAAATAACGTGAGGTTGTCTCCGTGACGTTTTGTTCTATACCCATCGCAAATAAACGTATTTGGATACAAAAATAATAATAATAATAATAATAATAATAATATTAACATTCGCTTGAATGCCAATTCAGCCAATTTCCCCTCATTTCTGAAGCGTCTTTCTCGGAACGTTCCAATTGAATAATATTGCATAACTAAACTACGGTATATTGATCCCCCGCAACCTGCAGGATCACGATGTGCACATAATATATTCGCGTATTTATGCGTCTAACGTGGGAAATGTTGCAAATAATCGTTGCGGAGTGGAATCTTCGATTCCTCACGATTATAATACATAATATTATTATTAATAATATACACACATACAAATCGCAAATATGGCATATGCTCTTGGAAGCTGTATAGAGGAAATGTATATTTTAAACAATATTAAAATAGATGATATCATGTGTTTCATGTAAACAGACTCTTGTACGCAATTATCCAAAATTACGTAATTACCTGTATGTGCTAATTCTATATTACATTAAGTTTGTAGGTAGATACCTACAGCGCTTACACGATGGCGTCATTTGCACACGACACACAAAAAAGTCAACGTCGCCGTCATTTTTTGTGTCAGAGTCGTGCGTATTACAGGTACACACGCGGTCTAAATGGCATTGTACAGCAACGAAACAACGATAGAAAACCCGACAAAAAGCCATTTTATACTTTATGTACAACAAGTAAGCAGGTACACGACGAGTTTGATAATGCGAGCCGGTATATAACAATATTTACGACGGATAAAACTGGGTTTGTGGTACGCAACTGCAATAGTATGCAGGACCTTGTAACGATATTATACACGGACTCAATCGATAAGGTTCATTATTCTGTGGATATTATATTCTATACCTATACGTGCGTAATATCATTAAGTACATATATGTAAACAAAAAAACAAAACAAAATAAAACAAAAAACGAGCGTGAATTACGAAGAAAAACGTTATATATATATAGTACGTGATGTACGTACATTATTTGTATTGAAACATTTCGAAAATTTTGGAAGCGGAGATGTACGAGTATATGATATAAATACCATTTGTATACAGCGTATTATTATTGCAATAGAAGATAGACGGACCAACCGTTAGTAATCAATTTATTAATACTGTTGATAGTTTAAAGTAGGTAGGTATATAATTATAATTTATAATAAATGATATGTACCTACAGGATTTTTTCACAGGTTGTACACATTAATTTTATAGTAGTACTCTTTCTTGATTTAGTACTATATTTTATAGCCGTACAGAATAATTATTAATAAAAGTTAAATTTTTGAACGTGCACACACCTATGGATACGTAGGTACTGAAACACTACTACACACATTTTTACGTATCTATATGGATATTTATTATTTGGTATTGCAACGTGAAACAATAAAAAAAAAATCAAAATTTAATCTCACCGACCGCCGTTATCAACTTTTTAATTCATACATCATCTTATAACCAAATTAAAAAATAAAAAAATAGTGAATAATAAACTTCAAAACATTAAATTATATGATAGGTAGTAGGTACCTAATAGGTACCTATATTGTAAATACTTTTACAATATGCAAAGCAAAACAATTGGACTCGTTATTAATTTTTATTGAACATTAAATTTTAATGTTAATATTTTACGAAAGTAATAATATCAACAAAAAATCAGATTTAAAAATTATAATTACTGATAGGTGCAATTAGGACTTAAGGGTAAAGAATCTAGTATTGATCTAGTTCTAGTATCTTATAAAATAAGGGTAGGTATTGGGAACAGTGATTTCAACTGTTAACATGACAACAGTCATAGCCCATAGGTCATAATTTTAGTTTATTAACTTAGGCACATCAAATTATAATTTTAAATTTTTTCTTTATTAATAAGATTATTTAATATTACAATTTATATATGTTTATCTTACAATATATAAGCTATATGAACTAAAATTTTTGTCATTTTATATCAGCTAAAAATTAAAAATAATGAAATCATTCTTAAATGTCGAGGAACAATTGATTATGATATTTTAATAAACATCAATAAACACCATCTATATTAAAATATTCATACACGATACACCTTAGGACCTTTCATCTCAAATTTTACCTCTGATCTAAATAATATACTGCTATATTATCACAAAACCCAATAAATATATATGTATATTATTATTAATACTTTAATTGTAAACTGTCATGATTGGATCAATTTGTAAAAAACATTAAAGAGTTACGAGAATTCAAAATTTTAATATAACTGGTAGGTATATTCAGTTTTTATGTAGGTAAAACAAAAACATATTATAACTTCTACAGATTTACTAGAAATAAAAATATAATATATATTAGGTATGAACCTACACGTTTACCAAAAATGTAACGATAAAATAATAAAATATTATTGTTTTTTACTTAAAATATATACTCACATGATAAGAATTCCGCAAGAATATTAATTGTAACGAAGTGACAAACTATCTGCTCTGCCAATTACCGTTGAAAGTAACTTCACGCTTACAGGAATCAACTGATAAGCAAAACAACTATTTTGAATATATTAGAATCGTGAGCTTGTCTATTTTCAATAAAGAAAATGCATTGTTAACACGAACCAGCGGTGCGAATTGAATAAACGAGGACGAATCACGACGGGTTCAACATAAACTGACGATGGGTCCGTAGCCGAGTTCCGCTCGTTCCATGCCGGTCGTATCTCCCCACTCACATTATTCATGCTGTAGGAATATTATAGAGGTACGCCGAAAACTACAAGCTCTATACAACCTTTAGTACTATAGAACAGGTGGGCGAAGGTTTTGTTGCATGGTGAATTTTTATTCTTTTTTTCCACATCAGTAGATATAGCAAATGTCATATCCTCCTAAACACATAAAAAAAAATCTTACCTACAAGTATATTGATTACCTATATATTATACAAAACGATAACGCAAAGTATTTATAAACGATGCACTGATCTTCTTTCAATGCAATGTAGATTAATTCGAAATTTTATTTTTGAATAATTTCTCGGCATCTTCATATTTTAATTTTATTGCGGTTACTAGTTATTATTACACATTTAATAATTGTACGATAATAAAATCCATAAGTGAATCTTAATGACTTTTTATTAGTTAAAATTTTCACATTTTACCGTTAGCAAATAACCAGATAAGTCCGGACTTATCTGCTTTTAGTGCTTAACATCGTAGTCGTGACCAAGGGAAGTCCATTAGCATATAATAATTCTATAATCATCAATTGAATATACGGTATAAATATCTTGTTCTTGAACTGAAATATGTTGGTGTAAAAAAATACTGTATAAAACAATCAAAAATATAATTTCTTGAAAAAAAGTGGACTTGTTCGTGTATTTTATAGAGAGTCTTTCATTAATATTTTAAACTTAGGATATCCGTATGTTAATTTTGTATCTTTACATAATATACTTATAAAAATATAGCAAATTGTGTTATTTTACATAAATTCTTTGAAGTCTTAACACTAAAATACCTACACATATGTATCTATTAATGGAACCTAGTTATTATTTATTTATTACTTAATTACTTACTAACTGGATATTACTTTGATTTGTTTTTTAACGATTAACAGCTATATATACTATAATTAGTAGGTATAATTTTATATTTATGTATATTTTCTGATTTTCATAATAGTTTAATTTGTTTTTTCCAAACACTTAAGATGCAAATTCTAAAAATAAAGTTATGAATAGTGAAAATAATAATATACCTTATAAATCTGTACTATTTGCCTATTATCAAACATAAAAAAAAAAGTATTATTAGGTAGAAGTATAAATTTAAATATGTAAAATCTAGAAGTTTTATGAGAGAGTAATCATTTCTATTTACGCTTGTTTTAAATGGGTGCCTAAATTAGTTTCTAATTTTTTTTTTTTTCATATTACAGCTATTACGTTAAACTAATTAATCATCATGTAATTGATCATTGAACAAGTATAAATTGTTATTCATTTAACTGTATAAAAAATTATATAGGTATAATACATAATATAAATTATACGGCAATAAACGCTAATTATTGTGTTATATAATTTTCGTTCCATTACAGTTTGAGATATCGAGCAAATCCTTATGAAAAGGCCAAAAGGGAGTGATGGCGTAAATTTTGTTCTAGTTTATATTAATCGATTCACATCATATAATTTGAACGATAGATGTTTATATAAAAATAATATTATATGGGAACTTTAACGTGATATATTTCTCTGGTGTCCAATTTGGACAGAACTTGATCTATTCCTAATATAATTTTATTAGAAAATCTGATGATTACGTATACATGGAATAAAAACATGACTTGATAGCTTCTTCTGCATAATAATCCATTTATACTAAATCTTCGTTTAACTAGTATTTATTCATACGTCATACAAAATACAAGACACTTTTATGTATTGTTTTGTTTATAATATTACAATGATATAAATTACAATGTATAAATTTAATAGCATATCATTTACATTTACCTATATGGTTGTAATCGATAGTGCAAGATTTTCTATTCCGCCATCAGTATCGAATATTTGTTAGAAATTCATACATTTTTCCCGTGTTTTCTCAGCAAAATTATTTTTTTTCAGTAATATAATTGAACAATTGTTGTATATTCAATCGACATCAGTATCCTTATCGTTCTACAAAGATTCGGAAGTGTCTTTAATACCTAGGTAAGGTTTAACTTGTTCCTAGTCAGTCTATATTCTGTCTATATATAGGAATATAAGCAATAAGCTGTAAAGATAAAATAAACATATTTGTCATTAACTATATAAAATTTAAAAAAATATTTACTTAAGTCAAAAATTTTATTTTTCTAAAAAAAAATACCTAATATAGTATATTGTATACACTTACAAGTTACAATACATATTTTTTACGAATTATTAACTTGAAATACATAGTCATTCAGTTTTTATAATTTGTACAGTTTTTATTGATATATTTTACATTGGATTTATTTTGCAATTACCTAATAAAATAAAATAAAAAAATGGGCAGATGGATTAAATTTTTTCGCAACAATTTGTTATTTATTTTAAATTAAAAGAAGATTTTACCCTCCATTTTTGTGAAAACTTACTGCCATTAGTTTATATGTGAAACAAAATTCAGGGCGATAATAATCTTTCCTGATTTCTAAAACTATAGTCAACTCAACTCTCCTGATGCCTGATGATGAACTCTCATTAATCAATATTATGTCTATACCTTAAGAAAATATATAATTTCCAAAGTTATAATTTTTCTATGATAAATTATTATTGGAAGTTTTGTATAGAGCCCGTAAAAATATTTAGTAGGTACAAGAGTCCAAAATGTTATGTTGAAAGCTTCTAAAATACTGAAGTTGGCCCAGCAGAGTACATAATATACCTTTCAGTAGTACTGAGGTAAACTTAGAAGAGTTTCAGGTCATCAAAATTAAGTTTACTATCACACCAATTTGAATAGTTGTATAACGATAACTGGATAAATATTAATATTTTTTTTTTAAATGGAGATTTTTAAATACCTATAATTTGTTTTAACCCAAAAATGAATTCTTTATTTCTCTTACAAGCCATCACATGCGTACCTAAGCGTAAGTAGGTATGGCGCGTTTTTGTTTGTCTTATAACATACTTAATAATGTACTTACTATGTGCACACTGTAGAAATTCATTATCTGAATTTATAAAACGTAAGATAATTTGTATTATGTTTACTATGTTCATTTATGGCATTTATGCAATAATAAATTTTAAAATTAGTTATCGATTAATAGTCATTTCAAGCAAATGAAATTCAATTTTTTTTTTTATTGAACTTAAGCTTCGGCGACTAGGGCCATTAGCTGTTGTAGGGGTTATAAACTAAGGTAGGGGTAAGGTTGGTATGATAGGTTGTTTTTTTATGATTGTTATGGTTGATAATTCAATATTTTATAGGTAACCAGAAAGTATAAATCAAACGTTTGTGTTTTATACAGCCCATAATTAGGTTTCTTATTGAATCAGTGCCAAATGAATAGAACAGTAATACCTACTTCTCATATGTAAACACAAATTAAAAATTATTTAGTATTTTTAAATATTCGTTTATTCGATTTGAGTACCAAAAATATCACATTGATTTAATTATAATTAGTAAAATACATCTTTTTAAAAAAAAAAGTATAAAAATAAAATATACTAATGTACATAAATTTAAATTTTATTTGTTGAAGTATAGGTACGTGTAGCCTTACCGCTAATTTTTAATATTTAGGTATATAAAGCTAGATAGGTAGGTACATATTATAGGTTATACTTATTCTTATATTTCAGTAAATTTCGTGGATAATATAATATTTCGAAAATATGCCTACGTAATAATAATATACCAACCAATATAATTATAATATCATGTTTGGATAGCTTAGAGCAGAATGTTTCGTTCTGAAAACTACTTATTCATATTGAAAACTGACGATGAAGAAATCGTTGATACCCGTTAAAATTGAATAGGTAAGTCATAATCCGCATTTATTCTTTACATAGTTATTACATTTTCAACGATTATAGATACATATTTTAAACAAAAACTTAATTCACAAATATTGAAAACACAAACATTCGTTTTCAAAATCATTTAGGAGAAAGTAAACACGTGTGTCATTATGATTCACGACCACAAATGCGTATTGTGAATATAATAGTATTTAGTATTCCATACGAGTTAACATATCATTCTGGATTTCATATAATAAGAAATTATTAAAGAGCAATAAACTGCAATATTTAGGAGCTAAATCTTAGAGTTACACCACAAGCACATATTATATGTTTCTAAATTTTCTAAAGAATTATTTAATTTAAAATAAAATAAATAGTTATTTAATTATACGGGTAATTACTAATTAAAGAAATTTAAAAAATATAAGTAAAATCAGTAAAATCTATGTTAATTATTTATGCTATTTATAGTTAATATAATGTTCACACAAAGAAAAATAAAACACTAGTATACTAATATACATCTGACATATCTATGTATTTAACGACCAAATATGCACAATTAGGAATTTTTATAAATAATAATTTGTTTCTTTGATTCTAAACATTTTAAATAATTTAAGTATAATTAAAAGTAAGATAAATTTAAAATTATGGTAATCATTTCATAATTTTAAAAAAAAATTAAAAAATATATTTATTTTTTTTGTGGTGTCATTCAAACGAATACTCCCTCCTTCCCAAAATTATTGCTTTGGATTCGTCCCAAGCAATATTAGGTAAGTATAGATAATGATTTTGTTGTTTAAAATGTACATTACCGGGTATTGACTAGGTATTTGAATTATATTTCTCATGACGGTTTTTTAGAATTCGTTGTTGGTAACTGGTAGCTAACTGTACGGAGTACAAACGAAGGCTGACTTGATGATGATTAAATATTTAATAATGAATCATTACTATTCCATTAGTAATGGACCGGATCGTTGTAGGTTTGAAGAAATAATACAAATACCTACCTACGACCTACGTAAATAGTGTAAAAAAGTAATATACTTAACGCATATAAGTCGTGAAAACATTTAGATGAATTATCTGTTTTTTAATGTTTTTCGAACTCGTGAACTTGATTGTAGGTAACGATAGTTTATATCTTACTGTTATAAACTTAATAACATAATATGTTATGTTTCTATGTTGTTATATTGAAACAGTTTTCTGATTCCCAGAGGAGATTTAAAGTTCATCGAAATATTTATAATGCCATGATCTTTGAGTGTTTAAAGTTTAGAAGTCCACAATTTTCGTGTAAAAAACATGGTCATTCACACTTTTGATAGTTGTTTTGTCGTACATGCAATTTCTATTTAGAAAGACTATTGCTATAAATTATAAACTGATGACTATTGCAATTTTCAACGTTATATTTATTGTAAAAATAGCATTAAGTGTTTAAAGTCTATTAGATATAAAACGGTGTGAAAAATATTGTAAGTCAAACGTAGGTACCTTTTTAACACGAACAATTTAAAAATATTAATTAAAGCATATAAAAAAATTATGAGATTATATAAATAAATAATATCTTCGACCTACTTTCTAGTGATAAAATATTTAAGTAATTCAAAAAATATAACTAAAACGGGTGTAATAAAAAATAATGCGACAAAACAATATGAATCATACATTTTTTTGTGGTTGGTTTTTAGAATATTTCATTGCAATTCTCTCTTAATTAAATTACGACCCTGCTCAAACAAATGTACCTACATGCATGATACAAAATAAATGATTGAATGAAAAATATTTTCAGTGAATACAAATATAGGTTAATAAGTAGGGTAGTATACTATATGAAATAATAAAACATAGTTTCGACAACAAAAATGAAAATGAAATTTAAAAATTAAGACGAACAATAATGGAATGAAATAAAAACCAGATAGTATCCCTATGCTTACGGGGCCTGGTATGAAATGAAATAGTTTGCGCGACGGGTCGAGGGTGAACGTGAATTTCCGGCACAAGACAACCGAGACCGTCTGGTGTCACACTCATACAACTACAACAGACGGCAGAGGCGGGTTGTCTGTGCGACGGTGGATGGTAAACGTTGATACACCGCGATAACCACGACTTGTGAATGTGTAGCCGTAGGAATAATAGTAGTAGGCGGGTTTCCGGAGCGAAAAATCGGTGAACCGCTGCACCGGCATTCGACTCGTTGGATACGTTATTTTATTCCGGCACGCAACGGAAACTCGTCAGTCAAAAGCGATCGGTCGACCGTCGATACTACGCGCCGAAATCATTATTATAAATAAACTTGTGATCGAATAAACCCGGGTTGATTATCGATCTGGGGATGTTACTCCTTAGGAGGATAAGAAAACGATTCAGGAAAAGCATGAAAATTTTAAAAATCATAAGACATAAAAAGTTTTAATAATTTTAATAATATCTTTTAGATATCTATATTGATTAAAATATATTGAAGATTAAAAAGTTTTATTTATTCTGAACCAATACCCTTATATTGGATTGATTAAATTATAATGTATATATATATATATATCATATATTAATTATAATTCAACCTTAAAGGAGGTGAGGGCATGGTGGTCTCATACAATATAGCATAAAAGGAAGTATAGACATCAAAAGGTTGAGTTTCCTTGGATTAAACTATAAAACTAAACTAATATTTTGTAGTTAATCTTCTTTTGATCAGGGTTCATGATTCATGAACGGAATTGATGCATACCAATTTTTTTAAACCAGACCAGAACCCTCATACAATCTTACTTTTTTTAGGAGTTTACCTTCTGGATCCAAGGAAGAAAACGTCGACTCCTTTGCGGGTGGCGGCGTTTATCTTCGCTTGTCTGATAGGAGATTTTAGAAGTCATGTTGGAAACCAGCGTCTACTCTACGGACAGATGCATAATCCGGCCAGTCTGTACGGATTTAGATGTTGTCTCTTCAATGTCCGTGATTATAACCGATTTTTGAACCGATTCCAAAGGCGTTACCACAGTCGTTCGGTTACGCTCTATTGCTGATCCTATATACTGTATCAGCATGTCTCCATAGATCGGCTTCATCTCCACCCGAGATTTCTACCATCACTGGAAATCTTAGGGGTACACGTCCGGAGATTCTTCCTGCAGCGTCACAGACGTCAGGGATGCTACCACCCCGTCAACAACGTTTAGGTGTCCCCAATCATAATAGCTCGCCAGCTCAATTATCTACTCACTGTGTGTTTTTTTCTCTTTTTCTTATTTTTTTTACCAATTTTGAGCCTAGCTATACAGCCGCCACTGAACTGGCATCAATCGTTTGATCGACCTCTGCATCCGCAGCAGATCCACGGTGTTGAACGTTTGGGAATATGTAACGATATAGCAATATGTATAAACAATTGCATAGTCGCTAGAAAGAGGTTACTTTGGCCCCGTTTTCAAGTTACATTCACTTATATCAGTATGGATTAATCACATAATTAAAGTTTACCCACGGTGGTCACGATAATGTCATTCATCGGGTAGGTAATATCAAGGACTCGAGGATTGGAGCACGAGAAGAAACATCATCGATTATCCATTCATGATTCATGTACCTACGCAATAAGTAAAATAAATAAATATCATATAATATAGGTGATGTCGTCATTCTGTTGTATTTTAATATTTATAAATAACTAGAATATTATATAAATATGATTGTGCTAGAGTAAAATTATACCTAAAGGTGTTTTTTTATTCTTTATACGTACTTACTAGTAATATTTTATGCGAGTTTAAAAAAATAATGTTATAATAATATTATATTTTAATTTTTTTTTATTAATAATTTGAATAATTTTTGAAAATGTTACTAATATACTTGTAAGATTTATAGATACCTACACTATTAACTGTTCCAACAATAATATATATTATCAACTAAAGTTTTAAGTGTACTATAGTACTATAGACGGACTATATTATATGAATTCAACAAATATGGTATAATATACACATGCTAAATATGTCTTATGTAATGCATGTTCAGTTTTTTTTTTACTTATATTATATAAAAATAAAATAAAATTCAAACATTTTTAATTTTTAATACTTTTTAGTTTTTCTAATAATTAAAGAAGTTCATTAGCAATAACAGCAATCATATTTACACATTAACATTAGTTTTCGACAAATTTGGTATTAACTATAATACAGTTTTTAAAAAGAAACAAACTTATAAAAACATAATCATTAAATATTTATATTCATATGCATTGGTCTTACTATGACGTTTACTTTTTCCTATTAAATTTTAAAGGTGGAAAAATTTAAATATTTATTTAGGATCTTTTGATGAATAATCAGTAAATCTCCTTTAAATATAATAATACGTTAACATGTATAGTGGAGGTTATATATTATAAGTATTTTTCTGTTGACATGATTTATTAATCAACATCCCCCCCTCTTTATAACAACATCTAAATAAAATAATATAGTTTATGTATTTTTAAGATTCTTAGTGATGCTATCAATGTATTAATTTTACAATAATGTATGTGTTTTTTTTTTTTTTGTATATTATCATTTTTTTTAAAATAATAAAGCTTCAATTTATTTTGAAAGTAATTCCTGATAGCAAATTGTTTAAAAGTAAAAAATTCTTAGTACTTATCAAAACAATGAAGAAAAATAATTTTTTTTAATAATTTTTTCATCATATTTAAAAATAAATAACAGCATAGACTTAAATTTTTCACCGAGTACTTAAATTACAATTTTTTAGACTTAATAATATAATTTATCAACAGTTTGGTTATTTGTATGATATTTGTATTAATTTTTTACTTTTATTTTGGTTATACATATGTATGATACAATTTTATAAATTAAAAATCTTGAAATAGTAATACAAGGTTTTTTATACTTAAATAAGTCATACCCCAGTTAAAAAAATATAGAAAAAAACATAGTCACAATTTTTTTTAACAATTCTTACAAGAATCAGTTTTAATACATTTTATAGGGAAAACATAAATCTATTATATAGTCTATAAGATAAATCGCAATATCATAATTCATTTATGAACAATTATATAAAATAATTATACATAAATCCAGCACAAGTAAACAAAAACAAATTTAGAACAAATGGTTGACTTATAAAATTTGGCACAAACTGACAATAATAAAATATTAAAAGCAGAATATATTTAAGCTAGAATAATATATTTAACATTTTGTTTCAATTGTGTTAATGATAAACATAATAACATCATATAAATTTATATTAAATAACGATTAATAATAAATAGTACTTTTGGTAAATAAGAAGTAAAGAACAATAAGATAAATACCTTAAAATTTTGTTATATCCAAAAGAATTAATAACATAATTGAAATAGGAGCTAGAATCAAAATACATTTCATTTTTCTATTACTTCGATGATATTTTTCAGTTTTTATTAACTCAGCTGCACCTTTTTTAACTCTGATTTCAGTTTGTTCGATATTGTAGTCTATCCGATCTAAAACACTACCCTATAGAATCCAGACATGCAATTAGAATCATATACTATTAAAAGAAACTAAATAAATAAGAATTATGAAACTTAAACTAACTTGTTGAACAACCATATGTGCAAGGTCCTTAAATATATTATTAAGTTCAAGAACAGAACTAGATATCTGATTTGCCTCATGTTCCCACTGAGCTGCCATTTTAGCGTTTTCTTCTTCAATAAGTATAGCAGCAAATGTTTGTGATTGATTTGATTGTTGCATCTGTAACTGTTGTCCAAAAGAATTAGATGAACTATTACCAAACATATCTAGTAAATCAGAATTTGAAGTGTTCTCTTCGGTATCAAAACACATGTGTGATGACATAGCTTCTCTATGTTTAATTTCTAAAAACATAAGTTTACATAATAATAACATATAAATAGTTTAACTTATTTAAAGTTACTGTTAAGATAAATTTGTTGTGAGTTTCGAAATTCATTGAACAAATTTTGCAATGATGACACTAGAGCAGATGAAACATTGTATGAAAGTTGGGATTCTTTGTTGCCCGATAAACCATTTGAATGTAATCGGATTTGTTGAATTATTTTTTTAGTTGAACCAAATATCTGTAATGTTATAAGTTTTATTTAGTATTAATAACTAATTAGCTTTATTTTAGTAATAAACTTAATAATTCATACTCTTGTAATATCTAATGTGAGATCTTGGATATGTTTCTCTTGTAAGCTAGAATCATCTAAGGTAGGTCTCAATACTTGTGCATCTTGTAATGATTGTAATTCTTTTAATTTGTTCTGTAACCTAAAAATAAATGATTTTAAACATGTTTTTAAAGTAAAATAGTTATTAGGTTAAAACCTGGTAATTGAATATTGAGCATCTTCAAGTAATCCTGTCCACGTTGGTGGAGCTTTTTCCTGAGAACGCATTTCGATAGAATTTGTTTTAACCATAGAACGACCAGCTTCCATCAACGCTGCTTTATCATTAATACTTTCATCACTGTCTGTATCATAATCATTATGTTTAGATCCTTGAAATGAATAAATTCCCCTACTCTGGATGGAATTTGTTCGCATTAACAAAAATATGTCGGTAAGACTTCTAGTAGCCATATTATTTTCAAATTTACTTATCTATAAAATAACAAAAATAATTAATTTATAACAGTACATTAAGTAATTAAGAATATAACAAACTTAATTGTTAAAAATATAAGTTATGCACTTCTGTTGAGCTTATAAAAATACAATAGTATACAGTTCCAGTACTGGAAGATAAACCCTTTATTATTTAATTTTTATAAATTATAAATATTAATAAAATCTTATTTTATACAATGAGCTTTTATTAATAAATATTTAAGCTACTATAAAATATAAGCAGTTCCATACAGTAAAAAAACATTAGAAAAATGTTTACTGACTGTGAAATGTTAAAATAAAAAATAGTTAGGCGCTTATAAGTAATCATATATTTTGAAATAATACATAATATTGTATGCACTCTTTTTTTATTTTAGATAATACATGCCTACTAATCTATTTACCCCCAGTAAATAAAGTATATTATACTATATATAGTTATGAGTTATTGTAAATTTTTTAAGTGAAAAATAAATAGGTAATTAATACATTCACATTGATGTTCAAATAGGTATTAATTTTATAACAATTCTTACCTCAATACACAGTAAGTCTTCTTGAATCACGATTTGTTTTGAAACTATATAGGTACAAATAAATAGGAAAAGGACATATGGAAAAACCTAAATAAAAAGTTAATATTAATTTTACTATTGACACGCCTGTTATCACTTCGCGTTATCATCATTGACATATTTAGGTACCTACTATATTTAAAACGTGGCCTTATCATCCAAACCGTATCAAACATTTAATAAAAATAAAATTCTTCAGGGATAATATTTGAATATATATAGATAACACTATAACAGCTATAGCAATAACAATCTTTTCATAATTTGTTTCTATAAACGTTTAAATTTATCGAAAATTAAATGCATACATTTTATTAAATTATGTGTTTTGTATTAAAGTGTTGACTAAATCCAATACTTAAAAGAAAATTTACGATTCTTCCTCAAACCGATTTTAAATATTTCATTTTTGTCTAAAAATATTGATTCATACTTTTGGACATTATGCATATTATTATTTTATAGATACAATGCAATTTTTTATCTAAAATGTCTTGCAATTATGATTTATATATTATTTTAACGCATTTATAAATTTTCAAAGTTTATTAAATTCATAACCATAGTTATCAGGAAAAACTTCTATTTCCTGCTTTAAAAATTAAGTACAAATATTTCAAAATTAAAATTACTATAGAGTTTTTACATTTTAATTTTAACAAATAATAATGGTGTTATAAATCATAGAATGTAATCCTAAATACTTTAATTACTCTTAGATTAAATTTAACTATCCAGTAACCTAATTGCTAATTATTTAAAAAGCAATTTACAACTAATAAAAATAAGAAATAAATATGGAACAAGCCAAACTCAAAAAATTTTTACATCATTAATGATATTCTAATAAGAAAATTCTATTTTACAGTTAATCGATTTCAATTAAATTTTACTAACGATTTGCAAAACAGAAAGCAAGGAAAAAATCTAAATTCTAATTCTTTAGTAAATATTATAGTATAATATTTTTATAATAAGTGTGTAATATATTACATAATTATTAATTTATCAGATAATACATTTATTTATTTTTATATAGTGTACAAGCATATATAATTATAAAATTAAGTGATATTATTTTTTTTTAATTAAAGTTAAATCGGAACTATAATAGAAAACAGCAGAAAAAAAAAATTAGTTTGAGAGAACTGGTAATAACAGCAAAGATTATTCATGAACTGTAAAAGCTGGAAAAATAAAATTTCAAAAATTTTATTGAAACAGTCTACTATGAAATTTAAAGGTAAGAGATATGATACAAAACATCTACAATTAAAATTTCGACAGGTTAAAATGTTGACAGTTGAAATATTAACAGCTTAAAATATCGACCGTTGTTGTAATTTCTATAAATCAAATTATAGATAATTATTATTCTTTTAATAAAAACAAATATTATTAAAAGTATTGTTTAAAAAAAAGTTTTAAACTAAGAATTTTGTTTTTGATAGCAAAAAATACATAAATTTAAAACCCTAATAAAACAAAATATAGTAATTCATAAATAACTAATAAGTAATAAGTAATAAAGAACATTTAAATTAAAAAAAAAATAATTTTGATTGTATCATGGTGTTAAAAGGAAAAAATAATTTGTTTTTATTTTTTAATTTTAATTATTTTTTTTACTGCAAAAATTTGTTTCAATACATTTACTTTGGTAATATGTAACAAACTTTGGTTTGTCGATATTTCATATTTTTAGATATTTGGCCGTTAGTGTTTCAACCATCAAAGATTAGAATATTATCTAAATTACTTTGAATGTTTAAAACTTAAATATCTTTTTTATATCATAAAAGGATGTTCTACGAGTGTTCAGACCTCGTCCGAGTATCCATACGTTAAACTAAACGTAGGAAACTGGGTACCTACCATTATAATACGAGTACGTCGATAACGACCGTCGACCGATCAAAGTAACTATAAAGTTGGTAGATACATAAATCAAATGTATATCTATTAATTATATCTCGAACTACGATACAAAGAAAATTTTTCCCTTTATCGTGTCACGAACTAAAAATATAATATGAATAATATGATTATTAATCTGAATAATTATTCATGTTTAATTTTTTTCATTTACACATGCAACTAGATAGCGCTGTTGAATACGATTTTAGTTTTCTTTATTTTTTCCAATCACAGCTGAACTAAGCACTCAATGTGACGTTGTCAACTGTCATCTATTTAATGTGGGTGGCCAAAGAATAATCCACTATCTTACAATTCATAATCATTAATAAATAATAGGTATATTTATGTAAATAACCAAATGGGTAATTAATTAATATGTTAATTAGTTTATTATGTCATATAACGTACCTATTTATATTTTGTACTATAAGGACTTGAAAAACAATATTTTCGGTTCTCGTTAAATCTGTATCATCATCACTTTAAAGAAAATTAATTTTTTTTTATAACTGTTATAAGTAATGTAGTTTATATCATATGACTATGTATATAGTATTAAATACAAAACAATATGGCATGCATCAGCATAAAAAATAATAGGTTTTAATGTTTTATTAAATTGTTTAATTATACAGTACCATAAGCGAAAATTCATTAAAAATATTGAGGAGGGCTACTATTTTTTTTTACATAAATCTTGTCATTGAGGGAAGGCTTTGTCCTTGATTCTTATAAAAACTTAACTTAAAAACTTCTAACAATTATAATTAACTATCTAGGTATACATTTTTTATAAATGAGAATTTATTTTTATTTTTTAAGGTTGTGGTATTTAATAGTTCTATTTTGTATTTCAATTGATTATTAGGTATATAATATATTTACAAAATATACTTAAATATAAATTCATCATTGTAACATTCATCCTAAAAAATTCAGTATAAACTGATTGATTAATTGTAAATTGTATTATTTTATGTTATTACCTAAGTAACTTTTTTTATTACAGAACTAATACAATTTTTAACATTGAATATATAAAAATAGACATATTAATGAGAGCTATATATGAACTTATATGTTTGTTGATCATTGGTTAATCGTTATCCTTGAGATTTTGAATTTTTATTTTTAAATATCTTCACTACCGATATTTTTTGTCAAATATTTTTCTATGCAAGGAATAAATAGATTATTAAAACGGTCTTAAAGCATAGATGTTCTAATAAATATCTTGATTTTCCGTACAGCTAAAAAATTTTGCTTAAATGCTGCAAAGTTCACAGTAAAATAAAATACTTCTTAGGCTACTTGTAACATTTTTATAAAATGGAAAATATTTCTTTTTTAATAGAATTTTTAAATCTTTAATAAATCAAATCATTACTGATTTTATTTAAGACATTTCTAGTAACTGTTATCTTTGTTAGTTTATTAGAGTATAATTTCTAATATATAATTCAAAAAATACTTGCTTTTTCCAAATCCTAAAACCTGATGATTCGAATGAAAATTCAACTGAATCCGTTTCAAAAATACGATATTTAATGTAAAATATAATATTGCATCTATAGAAATGTTGTTCTCTAACCTACTCATTCATATATTTTGTTATAAGAATAATAAGATTCGCTGTTCTTTAAACTTGAAACTTTGCTTGAAACTAAATTTCAAGCAAAATCAATTTTTCATTAATTTGTTCTTATAGTAAATAACAATTTAGAAATCCAAGTATCCAATGAAAAATATTACCAAAATTGAATAAAATATTAAATAAAATACTATAAATATCAAATAAACAAATAAAGTGAATTAATATTAACCTACTTATTATATGTTGAATAGAACCTTAATTTAGGTCTTTTAAATCATCATATCACTGGTAATCTTATTTATAGATACCTAGTTTATTTATTAAGGCTACAGATGAAAAGTGTAATTAAATTTGTTCTGCTTAGATGAAAAAACTACCTTGATCTTTGTCATCATTTTTATTTACCTGTACTTTATTGCTTACATTTTATATTAAAAACTCTAAACATTTTCAATTATTTAATTTTATATAATGATATCCAGGTTTATGCTCACGGTACATAAAATTAACGTTGAACACGGAACAATACTTAAAAATAAAATAAATAATAATATGTCACGCGTCCTATAAATTGAATTAAATAACAATTCCAATTAACATAGTAGGTAATGGAAATGCTGAATAAGTAAAACATTATACGGGCATACGCTGTTATATTTGTTTCTATATAATTATTATTTATTAATATAGCAAAGGCCACCAACACAATAAAATTGCTGCAACAAGTAACAACCAGGTTTTGGTTTTCCAATTTACTAATAGCCAATATTTTAGATAATTTTTTAAAATACATATACCAATTAACAATTTTAAGTAGCATTATAATAAATTGAAGTTAAATTTAAATAAGAAATTTGAGATGGGGTAAAACACGATTGCGTACGTTCGTTATCGCTGATACATTTTTAAGCTACATGATTGCATACGATTTTACCTGATTTTTAACTAAGTATACGATCGTGTACGAAGTATTAAGCGTTATTAATATTTATTGATAATTTTATTTATGTATTAATTATTTTACAATTATTTAGTTATTTTCATTTGGTAGTCGGTAGGTACCTATATTTCATTATTTCATATTGATTGTTAATTGTTATAGAAGTGTACATATTTTACTAAATATTTATTAGGTGTATGGTAAAATTTATATGCAATCGTGTTGCCAAAAAGGACAAACGTTCGCAGTCATTTTCTACCCATATTTATATCTTAAGTATTAATTTTATTTAGTATATGCGAAGGTGTAAATTATGTGTTAAGTTAGAAAATTTTAAAGTAATAGATGATACACAGACCTGAACTACCTTGTTCTATACTAGTCACTAGAGCTTCTATATAAGTTATATAATACACTATATATTGTTATTATTTTTGTTAAAAATAAATAAAACAGAAAATTAATTTATAATATAGTTCTTTAATTTTGTATACATTTATAGTATTTATACAATTTTATACTTCTTTAATTATATTAGGTTTAGGTTTTTAATGTAGCGATAAATGTATTTATTGATTTTACGGGTAAATCAGGTAAATTTATAGATATATTCTCTTAAAATTTTGTAAATTTTACTAAATACATTTTTTTACTGTATTATATTTATTTTAAATACTTTAAAAGAAATAATAGAGATAATTTATATTTATTTATTCATAATTTATAATTTATAAAATACATAGGTACTTACACTTTTATTTAATCGTCATACTCTTTTGATAACTTTTTAACTGTTGTCTTTTCGATTTATTATCATGGTAACTAGTATAACTAGTAACTAATCAGTAATCATATTATTACGTAATATATTTTCTTTTTTTATTTGTTAAAAGATAATAACTAATCAAAAATGTTTTTAAACAATAAATTAACTATATGTAATGAAATTAGTATTGAATTTAATTTATTATACCTAACTAAATAAAATTATTACGAATTTAAAAAAAAAAAAATCAGTAATGCTTATATATTGTATAATACATATAGGCTCGAAATTAAATTAGATATGGTTGTCTTTATTACTGGCATGGTAGTGCGTAATTCAGAGACTTGGACTTGTAACCGAATTTAAAAATGAATCAGAAAATATGAAATTGCTACCTACATTACTGTTTTAGTATTGACTTTTACAACACTAAACCAAACGTTGACAATCTAGATACATTTTACTTTTACTAAAAAAATACGTATATTAGTTATAATTTATGAACAAGCAATTTTTCCTTCTAAGGCTGGGCAAAAGTTTTTTCAAGTTGACAAAATCGATAAATTTTAGTGAATCATTTTATGCCTATTTTAACGCAAATTTTCATCATAAATCATAATCATTCAAACATGTTTATATATTTAACCAGAAATTTTTATTAAATTACAAAGTATTCATAATTAAATAGTTTCCATATTAATAAATCAATAGAACGACAACAATAAATTATTATTAAACTATCTAATAGAAAATTATAACGAACAAAAAATGACTATATTTCATTGATTTCATTGTGTAAAAACAGTTTCACTGTGTGTTGTTTTATAACCTAATCTCGGCCTCGCCTAATTGAGAGCTAGCCCCTGTTTTTTTTTATCTCCTGCACCTTTTTTTCCATTTAATATGTTTATTATTTATATTAAATATTAATACAGACTATATTCTTAGTTTCTATTACAAAATATTGTTTAGTTATTATTTTTACTTTTTAAAATTCATTTATTATTTACCCTAGGGCTGTCGGCTGTAAGGGCTCCTGGACCAATTTTATTTTAGATTCTGAGTCAAACGATAAATGTATTGATTTTACAATAATGTGGGGGGTTTTATGTATGTTTCAGCTTTGGGGGTAGTTTTAGACAAAATCTAATTTGTAGGTATACTTTAGAAAGGTTAAAATAAAATTTCACAATAATTTATTTATAATCAGAAAAACGGAATTATATATAGGTGTTATTATATTATTATGAATAATTTTATTATACCTACTTATTTTTATTTATTTCAAGATATCTATTTATATGTTCTATTAATTTATTTTTACGCTGTTTTGCGAAATTTACAGAAAGATGTTATTAAACTTTGGGTTTTATTTACAAATTGAGATAATATGGTATAAATACATTTAATAATAATAATTAAATACTAATAACGCAATATTTTCAGAAACATTATAATTTATAATGAACCTACCATAATACTAAAACTAAAATGAATGATTTTAAATTTTAATATAATAAATAATATTATAAAAAAAAAAAAAAACATTATCACTAGATGATATAAGCTGATAGATCATTTCCGCTTAGAATCACTTTTCGTATACAGTGATAAATCATAAATTATAAATAAATCATATTGTAAATTCAATAATTCGAATTTAACACTTCCATAATAGTGAGTTGCTCGACATTTAATGTTCAGATGTACAATAGATCGTAGTGTCCACTTACTAATCTTTTAATTTTAATTTTTTCATATAATATTAAAGTTTTTTATATTTTTTCTAGCTATCCGTAAATTTTATAATTGATTACATTACAAAAAAAAAAAAATTACTACCTAATGCCCTTAGACATTGATATTATAGACACAGTGATCACAAATTCAGGATTGTTTAATTCATTATTTACACAATATTTAATTATAAAATGTTTATGAAGTATATTTCTGTATGTGCGTATACATGAATTTATAATTTTACTAGCTATTCAATTTATAATGCTTGATTAAAAAATAAAAATATTGCATATATGTATATTAAAGAACGTAAAAACATGAATAATTCCTATTTCCTAGTGTATTATATTACACGCGGTTTAAGTTACAAAATAGCAATTAATGCGATCGCAGCGCAATCCTTTTACTAAGTGATACCATTGATTATAAATACTAGTATTTTTATAATTTAGTATAGATAATTATAATTTATAGTATACAATATATTATATTGTATATAAATACAAAATACTCAAGTATCTAAAATTCTAAAGTATTCGACACTTTCTCAGTGCCCACTTGGGTACCTAACCACCGCCACATTTTAGTTATGAGACGATTTATTGTCCTAGAGCTTAGTACAGCCCTCTTGCAGTCTCTCGACGCCACTGCTGCAGCTATACTATAGTAGTTAGTGAAGTCATTCAGGGTATCCGTATCCTCTATTATCTGTTCGTAAAATACTAAAATATAATAATAATAATAATCATCTAATAACGTGTTGTGAGCGGCGAACCAGACGTTGATTTGCCAGGCGAGGACAATAATAACCCATTCTTACCGTAGACCTTATTCCACTCGGATGGGGCATCCGGCAGCACTGTAACCATTTATCACTTCCATTGACCCGCAGCTGCTCGGTGTAGTGCGTGCGTGAGCGCCAGGCAGCGGCTGTATAGCCGTCATAGTGAGTGCGTGCGCGCGCGCCCGATTCTCCCTTTTCTCAATCAGTAGTAGTCATTCTGAATGCTGATAATCTGATTCAGTGTCGGTCGAACGACTTGGCAAACGGTTGTTCGTCTCGTATTCGTGTGGTGGCTCCCGGACGGCACGCGTTCGAATACGGTTGCAATAATATTGTCCCATTCTCTTGTGTTTTTGTATAATCGTACGTCGTTTTTTATCTTACTCTACGTTGTTGTTGTTTTTATTATTATTATTATTATCGTCTTTTGTCTTACCAGCCGCTGGTCCTTATCACGCGCGTAAGTGTCCCACTGCCTAGACAAAACAATAATTTTCCTTCGATTCCGAGATAATTAATCATAAATAATTTAAAACGTGTACGTTGACGAGTGTACTACAACACAATATTTTACGGGATCTACGTTGCTAACCGTGTCGGTGGATCCGCGAGCTCACTGGTCGTCGTCGTCGTCGATTATCACGCACCGTAAATGAGAACGAAACCCGCCGTGCGCCGGAATTCGTGGACTAACCGTCACTGACGTACTGTTATGGCTGTGGTCGGCCCGAGCCGACACTCCAGGGTGTCAATGTCGCTGATGCAGGGCTCAACGAACGGTCCAGTGGGCAACCACCAGCAGGCCAGTGCCTCGCAACAGTTTTTCCACGCTCAGCAGCAGTCTCACCATGCCGCGCAATCGGCCACCGCACATCCGGTGGACTATAAGCCCGACAGACCGATTGGATATGGCGCCTTTGGAGTCGTCTGGTAAGTTTACCATCAGTTATGTCTTTTTTTTGGAACACGATCGTAACACTTCTACCTAGTGCAATGTGTTTGCTCACCAAACACATCCAGCTTTCAACATACCACTTTATTGTGTTACAAAATATCATTAAGTAAATGTTTTAAATATACCTATTACACTTATTGAAACTATCCACTTATAGATTTCTTCTGGTATACTCCTGCTTCAAAACGCTACCTACTCGTCAGCCATTTATTCTGTTATTTTGGCACATCCCTTCACATTATTCTACTGAGATAAATGGCATAATTTGTTCTACTCAATTGTCCAGTATATATTTAAGTTGCCGTTATGCTTAACAAATATATTTTATGAACTATTCAAGATGGTACTTCGTTTAATTCAATAGACGTACCTAATGTCTTATATTTTGATACCTAATTCACTATGATAAACCTAAAATATCAAGGTACTGTCTTTAAAGTGCTTATATTATATCCATATGTATAGATACACAAATAATAGGTATGATCCTTATAGGTACTTCAAGTTTAATATTATACTGATATTGTCGTATATGTGCATGAGATCTGTTGGCTTAACTATTATTTTAGTATTAACTGATAAGTGATATTGTAATCACATTGTTAACATTATTAGATTTTTAGTATATTACTTTTATAATAACACTGATTAAATCATTTGAAGATCAGTACAATATATTTTCCTTATAAAAAAAATAAACACTAATTTTGTTATAAAATTGATTAATTAAAACTGTGTCTCAATACATTTATGTTAAAATAGCTAAACAATAAATTACTGTAGGATATAATATCATATATTATATTAAGGTTGTATATTACTCAGTATGAGGATAAATTGAAATTACATTTAATATTTTAATAATTTAAGTTAGCAAATAATATCTAATACAGCCTATAAGTAGAGTGATCAGTATTGACATAATTCTTGATTCTTACATTAATATCTTTACAATAAAAATTATTGTTAAAATAATCACTTAATTTTATTGTTATGAAAAGATAAACTCGGTTAGGTATAAGATTTATTATTATCTTATACTTATGTATATTCTTAAATTTTTATAACAAGTGAATGAACACAATAAAATTAAACTAAGGAAGGTACCTAATTATTATTCCATAACATTATGTTAAGAATACATTTATTTCTTGAGAATTATTTTAAATGTATACAAATATGTACAAATTACATAATATGTATGAAATTTAGGTATATGTACGCTATATGCTTATAACAGTTATAACTATAGGTGAAATCAGTATAGTCCTAGTCCAGGGGTCAGCAATTAAATTCTATGGAGGTCCAGAAAATCAAAAAAAAAATTTCGAGGGCCAGTAAAAACTAAAAACTCAGATATTAGTTAATAATTGTTGTGTTATCGCAACTATTACTGTAAATATCAATAAATGATAAACACCGTCGTAATCTTTTTTTTTTAATTACAATTGATACCTTTGAATATTAATTTTGAAAAATGACTTTAGGTAGGTTGGTAGTGGTACCTACTAACTACTATTATTATAATATGTTAATTGTTATTTAATTGTTTAAACTCTTTATTATCTTAAATTGTTTAATTATAATAAATTAATATATACTTCTTTAATTTATTCATCTAAAAATTAATTTTATAATATTCTTATTATTTTTTTGTTTTATGAATTTAAAAAAACCTATTATAAAAACATTTTTAATATGAAACATTTAAATATTGTTTATCATGTTGATACTGCATTAAGTTTGTTTTTTAATATCTACAAATATTATATATTTGCTATTTAGTTTTCAATATTAATCAATAAATTTAAAGTTACATAAAAATCTTACTCATAATTTCTAACTCCATTTGTCAAAATGCGAAGATAAAAATTACAGGTAAAACTCAGTTATAAGTTTTATGATTAATGTAAAAACTTATTATCGGGTTTATTATGTATTACTCATTTAAAATATTAATTTAAATAGAAGACTTTATTTACTTTAATATGAATTTTGTTTGTTGATGGTCTCATAAATCCAATTACTGTGTTAAGTATACATAAGAATTTATTAGTCTATAATCGAGATTTTTTAAGAAAAGTGTTTTCTAATTTTTAATTAACAATCCTTTACTTAAAATTATTTTAAAAAGTTTAGTAAAAGGACAAAAGTATATTATTTTTATTTCTATATACTTATATTAAATTGACTGAGTATAAAAAAATGTAGTTGTTATTTTTTTTATGTAAAAGGCTGTTGTATAAAGATATTACTAATAAATTAGACACAAACTTAAAAATCTTGATATATTACCCATGTGAGTAATTATAATTTATTTAAAATTTAACTATAGTTGCTTATTCTATTATATTATGAAGACATATCTATTTTTAATAGATAATATATTTTAATTTGGATAATAAATATGTTATATAACATCAGAAAAATAATAAAATTGATTCAAGGAAAATCTGTAATCGGGAGGCTTCTGTTTTATGTTCTTAAAATTAGGTCAATGGTGAGGAATGTTACGAGGAGCAAATACTTGATCATATTTTAGTTTTTATTTGTATTTACTTTAAAAATTACATATAGTAAAGAAATAATAAAATCATTTTATTATTTTTAAATAAGTATGCTTAATTTAATTTCCAATATAAATGTATGGACAAATTTGAATTCAAGATAATTATATACATGTAAAAATAAAATTATAATGTTAACACAAATTATTGATATGACAATACTAGTATTTCATGTTTCTTATCTATTCTATATTATTAATAATATAAAAGGGTCAAGAATTTTTGATAACATAATATGAATGTTCCTAATGTAATTTTAATAGTTTTTTGTCCAAAAAAAAAAAAATTAAGAATATGAACCTACACTCTTTATTGCTGAATAATATTAAAATTATTTTTCTATGTTTTTCTTTAGCTTTAGAACTTTTTTATAACAATATTATTTCCAAATCATGTATGATTTATAAAATAACTGACCATGATATAGTTGAAGGTTACTTAATTTTAACACTATCTGGTATTTAAAAAGATCAACTAAACAATTGATTTATAAAACAAAATATTCTTTCAAAACTATGCACACGTATTTCAAGGAATTTAATGTTTTATCATTTAAATTTTCTTCGAATTAATATTTAAAAAATAAATATTCTCTTATCATTGTTCATTGATTACTTAAAAATTGTAATTACTTAATCCATTTGAGATCCACATTAATTCTTAATTCATATTTAACAATTAATTTTGATACATATTATACTGTTAATAATAGGTAGGGAATTAGAATTCTGTATTTGGTTTCAATATTTAATAATATTATTTATATTAATTTATTCTTATTTCATGATTATTACTATCAATATTGGTGTATTTTTTGGTAAAAATACAAAGGTATATAACAGATAAAAATTGTTAATATTTGTGTGTGAGAATGTGCCGAAAAAGTACAATCCTACTAACGCATTCCCAGAAATCTTCAATGAAGTATTGATAATAAGTAGGTTTCCCATTATGTTGTTTTAATAGACCAACTAATTTAGTTGTTAATGTATAAAACGTTTTCTATGATTATGATAATTTAGAATTTACAAAAGAAAGTTTGCCTATTTTAGTATACGAGTAGGTACCATATTTTTTATAATATTCTTTGTTGTTACATTTCTATACAAAATATAGAATTAACCGGAAAAAATGTTGGTACGTTGTTCGAATTCGAGTTGAAAATTGTAAAATTTCAAGGTGAACTGGGAAGCCAGATGTTGTCATATATTGTCTGTTTGAGGGATCAAACCTGTTTTTTTTGTCGTGGTCTTTGGTTATTTGAAAACCGATTTGGAAGGACCATAAGGGCTGCCTGTTGTATGCTTGTAGAGTTGCAGGTGTCGTAGCCTATAGCTATGCAGCCTTAACATCTGTGCACGACGGAAAAATACCAAACAGTTATTGGATACGTCTGGACCCTTTTAAGCAGGTATACCTACTCTCAGCTGCTTCGGGATAAAGTTCCACAATTATACTACTATTCTACCTATACCTTATATTATGTGGCATTACGTAATGTGCACTGTGCATATGCCTTCTTTGTATACTGAAAATAAATAACACGCGTATAAGTTAAGATGTTCAAAAATCTTTTCGTTTGTGCATATATAATATTTTGTACATTATATTAATGCCAATGTCAAGTATTTTTTAATTGGCTTTGTACGATAAATCTATTTTCTTTTGTGGCTTTGTCAGTAGCTTATTTTTTTGATATTTTATTATTTTATAATCACTCTACAACGTTTTTGTGGCGGACTTCTAAAATGGTACTCATTCATTGTTTATTCTCCAATTAAATATTTGCTGTTGGTCCTATGTTTAATATTTCTTTTGTTCTCGTAGAAGTAAGACACATAAGAAAGAGACTATTTATACGATATTGTTTTATTGTAATAATTATTACTAGCAAGTGCCATTATAGTTTATTATTGCATAATGGTTTGTATTACTATATTTGCTTTTACATATAATATACACTTATATTTAATCTGTACATATTAGACTAAGTCACCTACCAGTGAGGCCTCTGTCGTAACTTTTAAGGTTGCCCTGGTTTTTGTATCGGTATAAATGTATAAATGTATAATCAACGAACCAAAACCTATTCAGACTGGAGCCGCCCTATATAGACGTTACGCTTCGACTGTATCTACCCACATTTAAATGTAAATGTTATAATTCCTGTTATCCACATTTATTTAATACTTATTGAAAATATAATAAATTAATCTCATTATAATATTAGAAAAACTTTCTGTTATATCATATATTATTTAACTTAATATGTATTATTGAGCATGATAATAGTCTTTATCTTACATTATTATATATCATCTTCTAATATGGGTACATTTAAAATTTTAATTTTATTAAAATAGTATATGATTCATGACAAAACATTGTTATATGTATTGATGTGGATTACCATAGTTTTTCCACTATGCTTTGTTTTCGTGTTTAGGTAAGTAGGTACTTTCTAAAAATTTATTGAATACAAGTGATGAAACCTAATGAAAATCAACAAATAACACCGCCATGACGTTGTTGAATCGATAAACAATATTTTTTAACTACTATAATGTTTTCAATTTTAGACTATTTATTATTATTGGTTAGCATATTATATAATACTCCTTAATGACAGAATATTAGTTATTATTAAATATCTCTTTCTCTCTCTACTGATGTGTGTTGAATGTTGATCACTATAAAATAACTGATATAATGATATATGTTATGAATATTCTTAAATAATGTGTTTGACTATAGTACAGTTATTATTTAGAATACAATAATACTGTATATATAATTCAGTGCAAAAGTCTTAGTGTTGAATAAACAAAAGTGTTTTAATACTGAACTTTGATTGACACAGTTGGATTTCCGAATAGCAGGACGATTGAAAATATTGAAAATTCGAAATTTTTTAGTAATATTTTTGCTCATCAAGCTGATACACACATCGCGTCGTGTAAAATAACTTAGTACGGACCACAAAGTATATTATACGTATTTTTTTCAAAACAAAAAAATTCGAATTTCGAACAAACAGACCTTTGTGCACGAACATCTTTTATCAGTTTATAGATTACACACAATATAATATTGTCGTGGGTCAATGTTAACATTATCGTACCACTGCGTGTACACAAGTATACGCACATCGTTTTATATACATATACTATTTATATTTATATATAGTACAATTGCGCTGTTAAGTTGATCAAACCATATTTAATTTAGTGATCCGTTCGAGTAGTTTGTGTGCTGTATAGTGTATATGCATATAATGTGTAGTGGGGCGGTCGACGGGTACAACAACTGAGTCGGCCGTCGCTGCTGCTACTTTAAATGAATCGATATTTACGCGGTTCGCATACCATATAGGCCTCAGTGTGCTGCATATACACCGTCGTTTAGAAGTCAATTGTACCTAACAATTTTCTATGTTAGAATGGCGTGCATATAATATAGAATGTGCGTTTGTGTGTAGAAGGGACGTTGTTCACAGGGTATTTTTAATGATTATTACTGTTATGTAAAAAAAAATAATAATAATAATAACCTAACTGTATAGTATATAGTTATGTGTATACATAATAAACAAAAACCCGAGGAGAGAAAGACAACCCACTAGGGAATTCGACCGCGGTACTCTTCTGCAGTATATGCGCATGCGTATACCGTTGTACACGGCATAACACTAATTTCCCACGAAGAAAACCGTCATGTGACCAGACGCGTATTTCAAATAAACAGTTTTGACCTCTTCCCTCTACTCATACCTCAAGCGTCTTATGATCGTATCTTATGGTACATATTAGGTACCAACCAGAATTTATTGCTCGCTCTCGTTATACAAACTCTGGTTGAAAAACCTATTCAGCTAATAAAGGACGATTATTAGTACGTGAATGAACGAGAACTCTTGTGACGCGCGACGACGCAGCACTTAACAATTTTTTTATTATTATTAGCTATATTTTATTATTATGTTCTTGTGATGCACATGTGTTATTTTTATTGTTTAATTTCGTGTATGCTCTGCAGCGTGTACAACGGGGAAGCCGTGTATTATTATTATGTTCATATATATAATATATACATAAATGTGTATGTGTATGTATGCTTATTTGTGGTTGAAAATATCTAACCGATGCTGCTGGTGGTCGGCTGCTGTATACAAGATTGCAAGCTGCTATTGTGTGTCAGACACCTGCTAGATCTTAGCCGGCAGTATTCGAACTCCTCTGGCACAGGTGTCGCTTACGCAAAAGTTGTGTACCTAATCTTGTAGTCCGCTGCGACTAAATAAAAAAAATATAAAAATAAAAATAACAGTTATCGAGGCGTTTTGATACAGGAGTTGAATTATTATCAGTATATAAATAATTAATAATAATTATATATTTACTCGTTTATATGGTTGTGTTTGTGGGGAGAGACAATTATGAAGGAACCGCAGTGAGAGTAGTAGGAGATACACATCTTTATCGGATCAAATAATATGTACGGTCTGAAAACTGTGGTATGTGCCTGGTAGCGCTCGTATAGAAGTTATTAAATGAATATGTCCTTGAAACTTACAGTATATAATACACGAACATATACGGCAGTACTGACCAAAAAAAAAAATAATAATAATAATAATAAATAGAAAAAAACCAAATGATATAAATTATTAACGATAAATATTATAGCGGCGGTTTAGTTTATGTAATAATGCGGAGTTCAAATAGCATATAATGTTACCTATGTAGATTGTAGGTACTTAAGTAATTAGAATTGTGTACAAAAAAAAAATATACTTTAGGAACACGGTTCTATATAGTGTAAAATATAGGATAGGTCGACACGATGATTGCCAGTAAACGATATTTGGTCGGAAAACGCGTTGTCGTCTTCAATCGAGATGTAACATGGTTATTGTTCCACTTGGTGTTTTGATATGAAACGAAAGCATAACAATGAAACCTCTACACGGTCTCTACGCTTTCTTTTTCCCATCAACTGTGAACTGAAGCAGTAGCATTAACAGTCAAATATCTCTCATACATAATAATAATCAAATAACTGTGAAAAATGTTATTAAAAAAGTTGTACTGTAGTTAAAAAAATACGAGTATATGTAGATTCATGATGCTTATACATATACGTGAATGGAAGGGAAAATATAATCACAACACGATCAATTTTATTGCATTCATCATTTTGCAGTTGTCCGAATTTTTGAATGACGAATAATGCCCTTCTCTCTTGTTTTTAATATATATAGGTATGTGTATAATATATTATTCTTTGACAGATGGCTTATAATATTTTGTTTTGTTAGTTTTCATGCAATATTTTATAATCTTCCCGTATGGTGTTTTACTTCAAAATAATTACAAAAGTAAACCAAATGTTTTTTTAAACCGGTCTCCAGAATCCAGGTGTATTTTAAAGTATGCCGTATTTAAATGTAATTACTATAAACAATTTATCTTTTTATCTGTAAATTTTTCTAATATTTGTTTTTAATATGTTATATTTTTATCGTACATATTATTCGAAAATAATATTCTTTCATATTACATGTAAAGTTGATTATCATCATCATGTTTGATAAGCTTATAGACGTCAAATCGATGCGATAGATGATTGAAAATCGACCCTGACCTAAGGGGGAAACCGATTCATATGCGCCAAAAGTGTTTTTTCTATTCAGTACTGTTTCCGTAGACTTTTGCGTCTTTGCCAAACATAATTCCTTATTCATAATCATATTGTAAGAATAGAATATTAGTCAACTTTTAACAAGGCCATATAAATTCAATGAAAATTGTATTTAATCAGCATAATTATTGTAATCTTTATTATACTTATATATATATAGGAACGATGTTCTTAACGTTATTTAAGAAATTAAAATTTACCTTTACCTAAGTTTAATATATCATAATAACATCGTTTTAATTGTATTTACAGGGCTGTTACAGATCCACGAGACGGACGAAGAGTCGCGTTGAAAAAGCTTCCAAATGTTTTTCAATCTCTAGTTTCCTCGAAACGAGTTTTTAGAGAGTTAAAAATGTTATGCAATTTTAAACACGAAAATGTAAGTTTTTTAAAAACTATTAGTTAATGTTAAAAATACTATGATTTTTTTTTTTACTCTTATATAGGTATTGTCCGCCCTTGACATTCTGCAACCGCCTCATTTGGATTTCTTTCAAGAAATGTATCCTTTTTATTATGTTATAATCGACCACAGGTAGTACCTCGCCATGTATAGACAATCCGGAAAAATGTGTTATATTTTCCGTAATAACCATCACGGTGTGTGCGCGCGCGCGATGAAGTGATGGATAATTCGATGACATTAAATTGTAGTGGCATAGGACCGTGCATTCCTATCGAGCTAATACGCATTAGTCACTCGGTTTATAACAATGTTACCTACCTCGCCATTATAAACCAGTATTTCCTGTCTCTTCTTTGTTTCTCATAGGTCTTTAGTAATAGCGGGTTTATTCGCCCTAGACTGGGCGGTTGTTTAACGTAACCGTACACATTCATATTCACTATTTGGATAAAATATATATTGTTTATAAGTTTTAAAATATAAGAGTACTTGGAGAAATTTGTTGTAGGTGCACATAGGTACACGCGCATGTGTGTAATAATTCGTATGATTTATATGTATAATAACAAGGTACATTGTATTATTTTTTTGTTGTATTTTCAAAATACATTGAAATCTTGTTTTGTCTCTAGGTACTATTGTGTGTGTTTGTAACTGTAGACAGCACGTATACGGTGTTTATAGTTTCATTCGAATGCATAAACCTCTGAGATTATTGTTGTGTGTATGATGATACTAAGAACGACAAATGATTATATAGGTAGTGAATAATGTATATGTATGAGGATGGCACAATATTTTTA